>NW_026711556.1:0-361553 GCF_026419965.1 Kogia breviceps | reverse complement strand
ATGGGAACTATCACTAAGAGCAATATCACCATGAGAACTGTCACCATGGGCAGTGTCAGCATTGCCACTGTCAACATGGGGTCTGTCACCTGGAGCACTGTCACCATGGGCCCAGTCACCATGGGCAATATCACCTTGAGCAGTGTCACCATGACCACAGTCACCATGAGCACTATTACCATGAGCATTGCCACCATGGGAATTGTCACCAAGAGCACTGTCACCATGAGCACGGTCACCATGGGCACTATTCCCGTGGTAGCGGTCAACATGGAGACTATAACCTTGGGACTGTCAAAATGGGCACTATCACCATGGGTACGGTTACGATGGGCACTATTACCGTGATTGCAGTGACCTTTCAGATTATAACCATGGGACTCTCACATCGGGCACTATCAGCATGAGCACTGTCACCATGGGCATTGTCACCCTTAGCACTGTCACCATGGACACTATCACCATGAGCACTGTTACCATGGGAACTGTCACCATGAGCACTATCACCATGGGCACTGTCACTATGAGCAATATCACCATGAGAACTGTCATCATGGGCACTGTCACCATAAGCACTGTCACCATGGGTACTATCACTCTCATCACTCTCACCATGAACACTATCACTATGAGCACGGTCACAATAGGCAGTATCACCATGAGCACTGTTGCCATGGCCACTGTTGCCATGGGCACTCTCACAAAGGGCACTGTCGCCATGAGCACTGTCACCATGGGCACTATTTCCGTGATTGCGGTTACCATGGAGTGTATAAGCATGGGAATGTCTCAATGGGCACTATCACAATGAGCACTGTGACCATAGTCACTGTCACCATGAGCACTGTCACATTGGGCAGTGTAACAATGGGCCCTGTCACCATCGGCTCTGTCACCATGAGCACTGTCACCATGATCACGGTCACCATGAGCACACTATTACTGTGATTGCGGTCACCATGGAAGCTATAACCATGGGCAGTGTCGCAATGGGCAGTATCACCATGAGCACTATCAAAATGAGCACTGTCACCAGAGCACTGTCACCATGGACACTGTCACCATGGGAACTGTCACCATGGGAACTGTCACCGTGAAAAGAGTCACAAAGTGTACTATCACTATGGGTAATGAGGTAATGTCACCACAGTATATTTCACTAAGAGCACTTTCACTGTCAGCATTGTGAACATGAGCACTATCACCATGAACAGTTTCACTATGAGTACTGTCACCATGGGCACTATCACCATGAGCACTGTTGCCAGGGGAACTCTCACTATGGGTACTGTCGCCATGAGCACTGTCACTGTGAGCACTGTCACCATGGGCACTGTTACAATGAGAACTGTCACCATGAGCATGGTCACCATGGGCACTATTTCCGTGACTGTGGTTATCATGGAGAGTATATACATGGGAATGTCACAATGGGCACTATCCCCATGAGCACTGTGACCATGAGCACTGTGACCATGGACACTGTTACCATGAGCACTGTCACATTGGGCAGTGTCACAATGGGAACTGTCACCATGGGCACTGTCACCAAGAGCACTCTCACCATGAGCACTGTCAGCATGAGCAATGTCACCATGGGCAATTAACCAGGAGCACTGTCACCATTGGCACTGTCACCATGACCAGAGTCACCATGAGCACTATTACCATGAGCATTGTCACCATGGGCACTGTCACCATGGGAACTGTCACCGTGAAGAGTGTCACAAAGGATAATATCACTATGGGTACTGTCACCACAGTATATTTCACAAAGAGCACTTTCACTGTGAGCATTGTGACCATGAGCACTATCACCATGAACACACTCCCCATGAGCACTGTTTCCATGGGCACTGTCACCACGAGCACTGTCACCATGGGCATTGTCACCACGGGCACTATTACCATGATTGCGGTCAACATGGTGAATATAACCATGGACACTGTCACAACGGGCACTCTCACCATGAGCACTGTCACCGTGGCCACTGTCACCATGAGCACTCTAACCATGAGCACTATCAAAAGGGGAACTATCACTGTGATAATTGTCACCATGGGCACTGTCACCGTAGGCAATATAACCATGGGTACTGTCACCATGAGCACTGTCACCTTGCGAACCGTCACCATTGGTACTATTACCATGAGCACTATCACCATGAGCACGGTCTCCATGGGCATTTTCACCGAGATTGCGGTCACCATGGTGACTATAACCATCGGCCCTCTCACAAAGGGCTTTATCACGAGAACTCTCACCATTAGCACTGACACCATGAGCACTGTTACCATGGGCACTTTCACCATGAGCCCTCTCACCAAGGGAACTGTCACCGTGAACTCTGTCCCAATGGGTACTATTACCATGCGTACTGTCAGCATGGTATATTTCACTAAGAGCATTATCACTGTGAGCATTGTGACCATGAGCACGGGCACCTTGAACACTGTGAGAAAGTACACTGGCTCCATGAACACTCTCACCATGAGCACTGTCACCATGGGCTCTGTCACCATGGGCCCATTTACCATGGGCACTATCAACTTGAGCATGGTCACCATGAGCACTTTCGCCATGGGCACTGTGACCATGAGCACTATCACCATGAGAACTGTCACCAAAGGCATTGTCATCATTGGAACTCTCACCATGGGCACTGTCACCATGAGCACTGTCACCATGGACACTGTCACCATGGGCACTGTCACCATGGGAACTGTCACCGTGAAAAGGGTCACAAAGGGTACTATCACTATGGGTACTGTCACCACAGTATATTTCACTAAGAGCACTTGCACTGTGAGCATTGTGACCATGAGCACTGTCACCATGAATACTGTCACTATGGGCACTATCACCATGAACACTGTTGCCAGGGGCACTCTCACTATGGGCACGGTCGCCAAGAGCACTTTCACCATTGCCACTGTTACCATGAGCACTGTCACCATGAGCACGGTCACCATGGGCACTATTTCTGTGATTGCGGTTACCATGGAGACTATAGGCATGGGAATGTCACAATGGGCACCATTACAAAGGGCACTGTGACCATGAGCATTGTAACCATAGTCACTGTCACCAAGAGCACTGTCACATTGGGTAGTGTAACAATGCACCCTGTCACCATGGGCTCTGTAACCATGAGCAATGTCACCATGGGCAATGTTACCATGAGCACTACCACCATTAGAACTGTCACCATGGGCACTGTCCGCCTTGGAACTATCACCATGGGCTCTGTCACCATGAGCACTGTCACCATGACCACAGTCACCATGGCCCCTCTAACTGTGATTGCGGTCACCATGGAGACTATAACTATGTGCAGTGTCACAAGAGGCAGTATCAACATGAGCACTGTCACCATGGACACTTTCACCATGGGCATTGTCACCATGGGCATTCTCAACATGGGTACTATCACCATGAGCCGTTTCACCATGGGCACTATCACCATGAGCACCGTTGCCATGGGGACTGTCGCCATGGGCACGCTCACTATGGGCACTGTCGCCATGAGCACTGTCACCATGGGCACTATTTCCGTGATTCCACTTACCATGGAGACTATAAGCATGGGAATGTCACAATGGGCACTATCACCATGAGCACTGTGAGCCTGGTCACTGTCACCATGAGCACTGTGACATTGGGCAGTGTCACAATGGAAACTGTCACCATGGGCACTGGCACCATGAGCACTATCAGCATGAGCAATGTCACCATGGCCACTTAACCATGAGCACTCTCACCATTGGCACTGTCACCATGACCACAGTCACCATGAACACTATTACCATGTGCATTGTCACCATGACCACAGTCACCATGAGCACTATTACCATGAGCATTGTCACCATGGGAATTGTCAACAGAGCACTGTCACCATGAGCACGGTCACCATGGGCATTATTACCGTGGTAGCGGTTACCATGGAGACTATAACCATGGGACTGTCACAATGGGCACTATCACCATGGGTACGGTTACGATGGGCACTATTACCGTGATTGCTGTGACCATGGAGATTATAACCATTGGACTCTCACACCGGGCACTATCAGCATGAGCACTGTCACCATGGGCACTTTCTCCCTGAGTACTGTCTCCATGGACACGATCACCATGAGCACTGTCACCGTGGCCACTGTCACCATGGTTAGTGTTACCATTCGCACTATCACCATGAGCACGGTCACCGTGTGCCCTATAACAGTGAATGTGGTCACCATAGACAGTATAAACATGAACAGTGTCACAATGGGCACTGTCACCTTGAGAACTGTCACTATGGGCACTGTCGCCATGAGCACTGTAACCATGAGCACGATCACCATGGGCACTATTTCCGTGGTTGCGGTTACCATGGAGAATCTAAGCATGGGAATGTCACAATGGGAACTATCCCCAGGAGCACTGTGACCATGAGCACTGTGACCATGGTCATTGTCACCATGAGCACTGTCACATTGGGCAGTGTCACAATCGGCCCTATCACCATGGGCTCTGTCACCATGAGCACTGTCACCATGGGCACTGTCACCATGGGCACTGTCAGCATTGGAAGTGTCACCATGGGCTCTGTCAGCATGACCACTGTCACCATGATCACAGTCACCATGCGCACTAGTACTGTGATTGCGGTCACCATGGAGACTATAACTATGGGCAGTGTCACAAGAGGCAGTATCACCGTGAGCACTGTCACCATGGACACTGTCACCATGGGCACTGTCACCATGGGAACTGTCACCGTGAAAAGTGTCACAAAGGGTCATATCACTATGGGTAATGTCACCACAGTATATTTCACAAAGAGCACTTTCACTGTGAGCATTGCGACCATGAGCACTATCACCATGAACACTGTCACCATGAGTACTGTCACCATGAGTACTATCACCATGATCACTGTTTCCAGGGGCACTCTCACTATGGGCACTGTCGCCATGAGCACTGTCACTATGAGCACTGTCACCATGGGCACAGTTACCATGAGCACTGTCACCATAAGCACGGTCACCATGGGCACTATTTCTGTGATTGCGGTTACCGTGGAGACTATAAGGATGGGAATGTCACAATGGGCACTATCACCATGAGCACTGTGAGCCTGGTCACTGTCACCATGAGAACTGTGACATTTGGCAGTGTCACAATGGAAACTGTCACCATGGGCACTGTCACCATGAGCACTATCAGCATGAGCATTGTCACCATGGGCACTTAACCATGAGCACTGTCACCATTGGCACTGTCCCCATGACCACAGTCATCATGAACACTATTACCATGTGCATTGTCACCATGACCACAGTCACCATGAGCACTATTACCATGAGCATTGTCACCATGGGAATTGTCAACAGAGCACTGTCACCATGAGCACGGTCACCATGGGCATTATTACCGTGGTAGCGGTTACCATGGAGACTATAACCATGGGACTGTCACAATGGGCACTATCACCATGGGTACGGTTACGATGGGCACTATTACCGTGATTGCAGTGACCATGGAGATTATAACCATGGGACTCTCACACCGGGCACTATCAGCATGAGCACTGTCACCATGGGCACTTTCTCCCTGAGTACTGTCTCCATGGACACGATCACCATGAGCACTGTCACCGTGGCCACTGTCACCATGGTTAGTGTTACCATTCGCACTATCACCATGAGCACGGTCACCGTGTGCACTATAACAGTGAATGTGGTCACCATGGACAGTATAAACATGGACACTGTCACAATGGGCACTGTCACCTTGAGAACTGTCACTATGGGCACTGTCACCATGAGCACTATTACTGTGATTGCGGTCACCATGGAGACTATAACCATGGGCAGTGTCACAAGAGGCAGTATCACCGTGAGCACTGTCACCATGGACACTGTCACCATGGGCACTGTCACCATGGGAACTGTCACCGTGAAAAGTGTCACAAAGGGTACTATCACTATGGGTACTGTCACCACAGTATATTTCACTAAGAGCACTTTCACTTTGAGCATTATGACGATGAGCACAGTCACCATGAACACTGTCACCAAGTACACTGTCACCATGAACACTCTCAGCATGAGCACGGTCACCATGGCCATTGTCACCATGAGCACAGTCACCGTGTGCTCTATTACCTTGATTGCGGTCACCATGGAGACTATAACCATGGGACTGTCAAAATTGGCACTATATCCTTGAGCACTGTCACCATGAGAACTGTCACCAAGGGCACTGTCACCATGGGAACTATCACTATGAGGAATATCACCATGAGATCTGTCACCATGGGCAGTGTCAGCATTGCCACTGTCAACATGGGGTCTGTCACCTGGAGCACTGTCACCATGGGCCCAGTCACCATGGGCAATATCACCTTGAGCAGTGTCACCATGACCACAGTCACCATGAGCACTATTACCATGAGCATTGCCATCATGGGAATTGTCACCAAGAGCACTGTCACCATGAGCACGGTCACCATGGGCACTATTCCCGTGGTAGCGGTCAACATGGAGACTATAACCTTGGGACTGTCACAATGGGCACTATCACCATGGGTACGGTTACGATGGGCACTATTACCGTGATTGCAGTGACCTTTCAGATTATAACCATGGGACTCTCACATCGGGCACTATCAGCATGAGCACTGTCACCATGGGCATTGTCACCCTTAGCACTGTCACCATGGACACTAACACCATGAGCACTGTTACCATGGGAACTGTCACCATGAGCACTATCACCATGGGCACTGTCACTATGAGCAATATCACCATGAGAACTGTCATCATGGGCACTGTCACCATAAGCACTGTCACCATGGGTACTATCACTCTCATCACTCTCACCATGAACACTATCACTATGAGCACGGTCACAATAGGCAGTATCACCATGAGCACTGTTGCCATGGCCACTGTTGCCATGGGCACTCTCACAAAGGGCACTGTCGCCATGAGCACTGTCACCATGGGCACTATTTCCGTGATTGCGGTTACCATGGAGTGTATAAGCATGGGAATGTCTCAATGGGCACTATCACAATGAGCACTGTGACCATAGTCACTGTCACCATGAGCACTGTCACATTGGGCAGTGTAACAATGGGCCCTGTCACCATCGGCTCTGTCACCATGATCACGATCACCATGAGCACACTAGTACTGTGATTGCGGTCACCATGGAAGCTATAACCATGGGCAGTGTCGCAATGGGCAGTATCACCATGAGCACTATCAAAATGAGCACTGTCACCAGAGCACTGTCACCATGGACACTGTCACCATGGGCACTGTCACCATGGGAACTGTCACCGTGAAAAGAGTCACAAAGGGTACTATCACTATGGGTAATGTCACCACAGTATATTTCACTAAGAGCACTTTCACTGTCAGCATTGTGACCATGAGCACTATCACCATGAACAGTTTCACTATGAGTACTGTTACCATGGGCACTATCACCATGAGCACTGTTGCCAGGGGAACTCTCACTATGGGAACTGTCGCCATGAGCACTGTCACTTTGAGTACTGTCACCATGGGCACTGTTACAATGAGAACTGTCACCATGAGCATGGTCACCATGGGCACTATTTCCGTGACTGTGGTTATCATGGAGAGTATATACATGGGAATGTCACAATGGGCACTATCCCCATGAGCACTGTGACCATGAGCACTGTGACCATGGACACTGTTACCATGAGCACTGTCACATTGGGCAGTGTCACAATGTGAACTGTCACCATGGGCACTGTCACCAAGAGCACTGTCACCATGAGCACTGTCAGCATGAGCAATGTCACCATGGGCACTTAACCAGGAGCACTGTCACCATTGGCACTGTCACCATGACCACAGTCACCATGAGCACTATTACCATGAGCATTGTCACCATGGGCACTGTCACCATGGGAACTGTCACCGTTAAAAGTGTCACAAAGGATAATATCACTATGGGTACTGTCACCACAGTATATTTCACAAAGAGCACTTTCACTGTGAGCATTGTGACCATGAGCACTATCACCATGAACACACTCCCCATGAGCACTGTTTCCATGGGCACTGTCAACACGAGCACTGTCACCATGGGCATTGTCACCACGGGCACTATTACCATGATTGCGGTCAACATGGTGAATATAACCATGGACACTGTCACAACGGGCACTCTCACCATGAGCACTGTCCCCGTGGGCACTGTCACCATGAGCACTCTAACCATGAGCACTATCAAAAGGGGAACTATCACTGTGATATTTGTCACCATGGGCACTGTCACCGTAGGCAATATAACCATGGGTACTGTCACCATGAGCACTGTCACCTTGGGAACCGTCACCATTGGTACTATTACCATGAGCACTATCACCATGAGCACGGTCTCCATGGGCATTTTCACCGAGATTGCGGTCACCATGGTGACTATAACCATCGGCACTCTCACAAAGGGCTTTATCACGAGAACTCTCACCATTAGCACTGACACCATGAGCACTGTTACCATGGGCACTGTCACCATGAGCCCTCTCACCAAGGGAACTGTCACCGTGAACTCTGTCCCAATGGGTACTATTACCATGCGTACTGTCAGCATGGTTTATTTCACTAAGAGCATTATCACTGTGAGCATTGTGACCATGAGCACGGGCACCTTGAACACTGTGAGAAAGTACACTGGCTCCATGAACACTCTCACCATGAGCACTGTCACCATGGGCTCTGTCACCATCAGAACTGTCACCATGAGCACTGTCAGCATTGCCGCTGTCACCATGAGAACTGTCACCATGGGCCCATTTACCATGGGCACTATCAACTTGAGCATGGTCACCATGAGCACTTTCGCCATGGGCACTGTGAGCATGAGCACTATCACCATGAGAACTGTCACCAAAGGCATTGTCATCATTGGAACTCTCACCATGGGCACTGTCACCATGAGCACTGTCACCATGGACACTGTCACCATGGGCACTGTCACCATGGGAACTGTCACCGTGAAAAGGGTCACAAAGGGTACTATCACTATGGGTACTGTCACCACAGTATATTTCACTAAAAGCACTTGCACTGTGAGCATTGTGACCATGAGCACTGTCACCATGAATACTGTCACTATGGGCACTATCACCATGAACACTGTTGCCAGGGGCACTCTCACTATGGGCACGGTCACCAAGAGCACTTTCACCATTGCCACTGTTACCATGAGCACTGTCACCATGAGCACGGTCCCCATGGGCACTATTTCTGTGATTGCGGTTACCATGGAGACTATAGGCATGGGAATGTCACAATGGGCACCATCACAAAGGGCACTGTGACCATGAGCATTGTAACCATAGTCACTGTCACCAAGAGCACTGTCACATTGGGTAGTGTAACAATGGACCCTGTCACCAAGGGCTCTGTCACCATGAGCAATGTCACCATGGGCAATGTTACCATGAGCACTACCACCATTAGAACTGTCACCATGGGCACTGTCCGCCTTGGAACTATCACCATGGGCTCTGTCACCATGAGCACTGTCACCATGATCACAGTCACCATGGCCCCTCTAACTGTGATTGCGGTCACCATGGAGACTATAACTATGTGCAGTGTCACAAGAGGCAGTATCAACATGAGCACTGTCACCATGGACACTTTCACGATGGGCATTGTCACCATGGGCATTCTCAACATGGGTACTATCACCATGAGCAGTTTCACCATGGGCACTATCACCATAAGCACTGTTGCCATGGGCACTGTCGCCATGGGCACTCTCACTATGGGCACTGTCGCCATGAGCACTGTCACCATGGGCACTATTTCCGTGATTCCACTTACCATGGAGACTATAAGCATGGGAATGTCACAATGGGCACTATCACCATGAGCACTGTGAGCCTGGTCACTGTCACCATGAGCACTGTGACATTGGGCAGTGTCACAATGGAAACTGTCACCATGGGCACTGTCACCATGAGCACTATCAGCATGAGCAATGTCACCATGGCCACTTAACCATGAGCACTCTCACCATTGGCACTGTCACTATGACCACAGTCACCATGAACACTATTACCATGTGCATTGTCACCATGACCACAGTCACCATGAGCACTATTACCATGAGCATTGTCACCATGGGAATTGTCAACAGAGCACTGTCACCATGAGCACGGTCACCATGGGCATTATTACCGTGGTAGCGGTTACCATGGAGACTATAACCATGGGACTGTCACAATGGGCACTATCACTATGGGTACGGTTACGATGGGCACTATTACCGTGATTGCAGTGACCATGGAGATTATAACCATGGGACTCTCACACCGGGCACTATCAGCATGAGCACTGTCACCATCGGCACTTTCTCCCTGAGTACTGTCTCCATGGACACGATCACCATGAGCACTGTCACCGTGGCCACTGTCACCATGGTTAGTGTTACCATTCGCACTATCACCATGAGCACGGTCACCGTGTGCACTACAACAGTGAATGTGGTCACCATGGACAGTATAAACATGGACACTGTCACAATAGGCACTGTCACCTTGAGAACTGTCACTATGGGCACTGTCGCCATGAGCACTGTAACCATGAGCACGATCACCATGGGCACTATTTCCGTGGTTGCGGTTACCATGGAGAATCTAAGCATGGGAATGTCACAATGGAAACTATCCCCAGGAGCACTGTGACCATGAGCACTGTGACCATGGTCATTGTCACCATGAGCCCTGTCACATTGGGCAGTGTCACAATCGGCCCTATCACCATGGGCTCTGTCACCATGAGCACTGTCACCATGGGCACTGTCACCATGGGCACTGTCAGCATTGGAAGTGTCACCATGGGCTCTGTCAGCATGACCACTGTCACCATGATCACAGTCACCATGTGCACTATTACTGTGATTGCGGTCACCATGGAGACTATAACCATGGGCACTGTCACAAGAGGCAGTATCACCATGAGCACTGTCACCATGGACACTGTCACCATGGGCACTCTCACCATGGGAACTGTCACCGTGAAAAGTGTCACAAAGGGTACTATCACTATGGGTACTGTCACCACAGTATATTTCACTAAGAGCACTTTCACTTTGAGCATTATGACGATGAGCACAGTCACCATGAACACTGTCACCAAGTACACTGTCACCATGAACACTCTCAGCATGAGCACGGTCACCATGGCCATTGTCACCATGAGCACAGTCACCGTGTGCACTATTACCTTGATTGCGGTCACCATGCAGACTATAACCATGGGACTGTCCAAATCGGCACTATATCCTTGAGCACTGTCACCATGAGAACTGTCACCAAGGGCACTGTCACCATGGGAACTATCACTATGAGCAATATCACCATGAGAACTGTCACCATGGGCAGTGTCCGCATTGCCACTGCCAACATGGGCTCTGTCACCTGGAGCACTGTCACCATGGGCCCAGTCACCATGGGCAATATCACCTTCAGCAGTGTCACCATGACCACAGTCACCATGTGCACTATTACCATGAGAATTGCCACCATGGGAATTGTCACCATGAGCACTGTCACCATGAGCACGGTCACCATGGGCACTATTCCCGTGGTAGCGGTCAACATGGAGACTATAACCTTGGGACTGTCACAATGGGCCCTATCACCATGGGTACGGTTACGATGGGCACTATTACCATGATTGCAGTGACCTTTCAGATTATAACCATGGGACTCTCACATCGGGCACTATCAGCATGAGCACTGTCACCATGGGCACTGTCACCCTTAGCACTGTCACCATGGACACTATCACCATGAGCACTGTCACCATGGGAACTGTCACCATGAGCACTATCACCATGGGCACTGTCACTATGAGCAATATCACCATGAGAACTGTCATCATGGGCACTGTCAGCCTTGCCACTGTCACCATGGGCCCAGTCACCATGGGCACTATCACCTTGATCAGTGTCACCATGATCAGTGTCGCCATGGGCACAGTCAGCATTGGAACTGTCACCATGGGCTCTGTCACCATGAGCACTGTCACCATGATCACGGTCACCATGGGAACTATTACTTTGATTGCGGTCACCATGGAGACTATAACCATGGGCAGTGTCACAATGTGCAGTATCACCATGAGCACTATCACAATGAGCACTGTCACCATGAGCAATCTTTCCATGAGCACTCTCACCATGAGCACTGTCACCGTGGACACTGTCACCCTGGGCACTGTCACCATGGGAACTGTCACCGTGAAAAGTGTCACAAAGGATAATATAACTATGGGTACTGTCACCACCGTATATTTCACAAAGACCACTTTCACTGTGAGCATTGTGACTATGGGCACTGTCGCCATGAGCTCTGTCACTATGAGCACTGTCACCATGGGCACTATCACCATGAGCACTGTGACCATGGTCACTGTCACCATGAGCACTGTCACACTGGGCAGTGTCACAATGGGAACTGTCACCATGGGCACTGTCACCGAGAGCACTGTCACCATGAGCACTATCAGCATGAGCAATGTCACCATGGGTACTGAACGATGAGCACTGTCACCATTGGCACTGTCACCATGACCACAGTCACCATGAACACTATTACCATGAGGATTGTCACCGTGGGAATTGTCACCATGAGCACTGTTACCATGAGCATGGTCACCATGGGCACTATTACCGTGGTAGCGGTAACCATGGAGACTATAACCATAGGACTGTCACAATGGGCACTATCACCATGGGTATGGTTACGATGGGCACTATTACCGTGATTGCAGTGACCCTGGAGATTATACGCAGGGGACTCTCACATCAGGCACTATCAGCATGAGCACAGTCACCATGGGCACTGTCACACTGAGCACTGTCACCATGGAAACGATCACTATGAGCACTGTCACCGTGGACACTGTCACGATGGTAACTGTCACCATTAACACTATCACCATGAGCACGGTCACCGTGTGCACTCTAACAGTGATGGCAGTCACCATGGACAATATAAACATGGTCACTGTCACAATGGGCACTGTCGCCATGAGCACTGTCACTATGGGCACTGTCGCCATGAGCACTGTCACCATGAGCACTGTCACCATGAGCATGATCACCATGGACACTATTTCCGTGGTTACAGTTACCATGGAGAATATAAGCATGGGAATGTCACAATGGGAACTATCACTAGGAGCACTGTGACCATGACCAATGTGACCATGTCACATTGGGCAGTGTCACAATCGGGCCTGTCGCCATGGGCTCTGTCACCATGAGCACTGTCACCATGGGCACTGTCACCATGACAACTATCACCATGGGCATTGTCACTATGAACAATATCACCATGAGAAATGTCACCATGGGCACTGTCACCATGTGCCCAGTCCCCATGGGAACTATCACTTTGATTGCGGTCACCATGGAGACTATAAGCCTCGGCAGTGTCACAATGTGCAGTATCACCATGAGCACTATCACAATGAGCACTGTCACCATGAGCAATCTTTCCATGAGCACGGTCACCATGAGCACTGTCAGCATGAGCACTGTCACCATGGACACTGTCACCATGGGCACTGTCACCATGGGATCTGTCACCGTGAAAAGTGTCACAAAGGGCCATATCACTATGGGTAATGTCAACACAGTATATTTCACAAAGAGCACTTTCACTGTGAGCATTGCGACCATGAGCACTATCACCATGAACACTGTCACCATGAGTACTGTCACCATGAGTACTATCACCATGAGCACTGTTTCCAGGGGCACTCTCACTATGGGCACTGTCGCCATGAGCACTGTCACTATGAGCACTGTCACCATGGTCACTGTTACTATGAGCACTGTCACCATGAGCACGGTCACCATGGGCACTATTTCTGTGATTGCGGTTACCGTGGAGACTATAAGGATGGGAATGTCACAATGGGCATTATCACCATGAGCACTGTGAGCCTGGTCACTGTCACCATGAGAACTGTGACATTGGGCAGTGTCACAATGGAAACTGTCACCATGGGCACTGTCACCATGAGCACTATCAGCATGAGCATTGTCACCATGGGCACTTAACCATGAGCACTGTCACCATTGGCACTGTCACCATGACCACAGTCACCATGAACACTATTACCATGTGCATTGTCACCATGACCACAGTCACCATGAGCACTATTACCGTGAGCATTCTCACCATGGGAATTGTCAACAGAGCACTGTCACCATGAGCACGGTCACCATGGGAATTATTACCGTGGTAGCGGTTACCATGGAGACTATAACCATGGGACTGTCACAATGGGCACTATCACCATGGGTACGGATACGATGGGCACTATTACCGTGATTGCAGTGACCATAGAGATTATAACCATGGGACTCTCACATCGGGCACTATCAGCATGAGCACTGTCACCATGGGCACTTTCACCCTGAGTACTGTCTCCATGGACACGATCACCATGAGCACTGTCACCGTGGCCACTGTCACCATGGTTAATGTCACCATTCGCACTATCACCATGAGCACGGTCACCGTGTGCACTATAACAGTGAATGTGGTCACCATGGACAGTATAAACATGGACACTGTCACAATGGGCACTGTCACCTTGAGAACTGTCACTATGGGCACTGTCGCCATGAGCACTGTAACCATGAGCACGATCACCATGGGCACTATTTCCGTGGTTGCGGTTACCATGGAGAATCTAAGCATGGGAATGTCACAATGGGAACTATCACCAGGAGCACTGTGACCATGAGCACTGTGACCATGGACATTTTCACCATGAGCACTGTCACATTGGGCAGTGTCACAATCGGCCCTATCACCATGGGCTCTGTCACCGTGAGCACTGTCACCATGGGCACTCTCACCAAGAGCACTATCACCATGGGCACTGTCACTATGAGAAATATCACCATGAGAACTGTCACCATGGGCACTGTCACCATGAGCACTGTCAACATGCGCCCAGTCGCCATGGGCACTATCACCATGAGCACTATCACAATGAGCACTGTCACCATGAGCACTGTTTCCACGGGCACTGTCACCATGAGCATTGTCACCATGATAACGGTCACAATGGGCACTATTACCGTGATTGCGGTCACCATGGAGATTATAACCATGTGAACTGTCACAATGGACATTCTCACCATGGGCATTGTCACCATGGGCATTCTCACCATGAGTACTGTCACCATGAGCAGTTTCACCATGGGCACTCTCACCATGAGCACTGTCGCCATGGGCACTCTCACTATGGGCACTGTCGCCATGAGCACTGTCACCATGGGCACTATTTCCGTGATTCCACTTACCATGGAGACTATAAGCATGGGAATGTCACAATGGGCACTATCACAATGAGCACTGTGACCATGAGCATTTTGACCATAGTCACTGTCACCAAGAGCACTGTCACATTGGGCAGTGTAACAATGGACCCTGTCACCATGGGCTCTGTCACCATGAGCAATGTCACCATGGGCACTGTTACCATGAGCACTCTCACCATTAGAACTGTCACCATGGGTACTGTCAGCATTGGAACTGTCACCATGGGCTCTGTCACCATGAGCACAGTCACCATGATCACGGGCACCATGGGCAATATTACTGTGATTGCGGTCACCATGGAGACTATAACCATGGGCAGTGTCACAATGGGCAGTATCACCATGAGCACTATCACAATGAGCACTGTCACCATGAGCACTGTCACCATGGACACTGTCACCATGGGCACTGTCACCATGGGAACTGTCACCGTGAAAAGAGTCACAAAGGGTACTATCACTATGGGTAATGTCACCACAGTATATTTCACTAAGAGCACTTTCACTGTCAGCATTGTGACCATGAGCACTATCACCATGAACAGTTTCACCATGAGTACTGTCACCATGGGCACTATCACCATGAGCACTGTTGCCAGGGGAACTCTCACTATGGGAACTGTCGCCATGAGCACTGTCACTGTGAGTACTGTCACCATGGGCACTGTTACCATGAGAACTGTCACCATGAGCACGGTCACCATGGGCCCTATTTCGGTGACTGTGGTTATCATGGAGAGTATATACATGGGAATGTCACAATGGGCACTATCCCCATGAGCACTGTGACCATGAGCACTGTGACCATGGACACTGTTACCATGAGCACTGTCACATTGGGCAGTGTCACAATGGGAACTGTCACCATGGGCACTGTCACCAAGAGCACTGTCACCATGAGCACTGTCAGCATGAGCAATGTCACCATGGGCACTTAACCAGGAGCACTGTCACCATTGGCACTGTCACCATGACCACAGTCACCATGAGCACTATTACCATGAGCATTGTCACCATGGGCACTGTCACCATGGGAACTGTCACCGTGAAAAGTGTCACAAAGGATAATATCACTATGGGTACTGTCACCACAGTATATTTCACAAAGAGCACTTTCACTGTGAGCATTGTGACCATGAGCACTATCACCATGAACACACTCCCCATGAGCACTGTTTCCATGGGCACTGTCACCACGAGCACTGTCACCATGGGCATTGTCACCACGGGCACTATTACCATGATTGCGGTCAACATGGTGAATATAACCATGGACACTGTCACAACGGGCACTCTCACCATGAGCACTCTCACCGTGGGCACTGTCACCATGAGCACTCTAACCATGAGCACTATCAAAAGGGGAACTATCACTGTGATAATTGTCACCATGGGCACTGTCACCGTAGGCAATATAACCATGGGTACTGTCACCATGAGCACTGTCACCTTGGGAACCGTCACCATTGGTACTATTACCATGAGCACTATCACCATGAGAACGGTCTCCATGGGCATTTTCACCGAGATTGCAGTCACCATGGTGACTATAACCATCGGCACTCTCACAAAGGGCTTTATCACGAGAACTATCACCATTAGCACTGTCACCATGAGCACTGTTATCATGGGCACTGTCACCATGAGCCCTCTCACCAAGGGAACTGTCACCGTGAACTCTGTCCCAATGGGTACTATTACCATGTGTACTGTCAGC
Source organism: Kogia breviceps (assembly GCF_026419965.1). NCBI lineage: Eukaryota > Metazoa > Chordata > Mammalia > Artiodactyla > Physeteridae > Kogia > Kogia breviceps. The sequence goes on along the minus strand of NW_026711556.1, from coordinate 344,445 downwards.
ATGGTATATTTCACTAAGAGCATTATCACTGTGAGCATTGTGACCATGAGCACGGGCACCTTGAACACTGTGAGAAAGTACACTGGCTCCATGAACACTCTCACAATGAGCACTGTCACCATGGGCTCTGTCACCATTAGAACTGTCACCATGAGCACTGTCAGCATTGCCGCTGTCACCATGAGCACTGTCACCATGGGCCCATTTACCATGGGCACTATCAACTTGAGCATGGTCACCATGAGCACTTTCGCCATGGGCACTGTGACCATGAGCACTATCACCATGAGAACTGTCACCAAAGGCATTGTCATCATTGGAACTCTCACCATGGGCACTGTCACCATGAGCACTGTCACCATGGACACTGTCACCATGGGCACTGTCACCATGGGAACTGTCACCGTGAAAAGGGTCACAAAGGGTACTATCACTATGGGTACTGTCACCACAGTATATTTCACTAAGAGCACTTGCACTGTGAGCATTGTGACCATGAGCACTGTCACCATGAATACTGTCACTATGGGCACTATCACCATGAACACTGTTGCCAGGGGCACTCTCACTATGGGCACGGTCGCCAAGAGCACTTTCACCATTGCCACTGTTACCATGAGCACTGTCACCATGAGCACGGTCCCCATGGGCACTATTTCTATGATTGCGGTTACCATGGAGACTATAGGCATGGGAATGTCACAATGGGCACCATCACAAAGGGCACTGTGACCATGAGCATTGTAACCATAGTCACTGTCACCAAGAGCACTGTCACATTGGGTAGTGCAACAATGGAACCTGTCACCATGGGCTCTGTCACCATGAGCAATGTCACCATGGGCAATGTTACCATGAGCACTACCACCATTAGAACTGTCACCATGGGCACTGTCCGCCTTGGAACTATCACCATGGGCTCTGTCACCATGAGCACTGTCACCATGATCACAGTCACCATGGCCACTCTAACTGTGATTGCAGTCACCGTGGAGACTATAACCATGTGCAGTGTCACAAGAGGCAGTATCAACATGAGCACTGTCACCATGGACACTTTCACCATGGGCATTGTCACCATGGGCATTCTCAACATGGGTACTATCACCATGAGACGTTTCACCATGGGCACTATCACCATGAGCACCGTTGCCATTGGGACTGTCGCCATGGGCACTCTCACTATGGGCACTGTTGCCATGAGCACTCTCACCATGGGCACTATTTCCGTGATTCCACTTACCATGGAGACTATAAGCATGGGAATGTCACAATGGGCACTATCACCATGAGCACTGTGAGCCTGGTCACTGTCACCATGAGCACTGTCACCATGATCACGGTCACCATGGGAACTATTACTTTGATTGCGGTCACCATGGAGACTATAACCATGGGCAGTGTCACAATGTGCAGTATCACCATGAGCACTATCACAATGAGCACTGTCACCATGAGCAATCTTTCCATGAGCACTCTCACCATGAGCACTGTCACCGTGGACACTGTCACCCTGGGCACTGTCACCATGGGAACTGTCACCGTGAAAAGTGTCACAAAGGATAATATCACTATGGGTACTCTCACCACTGTATATTTCACAAAGACCACTTTCACTGTGAGCATTGTGACTATGGGCACTGTCGCCATGCGCTCTGTCACTATGAGCACTGTCACCATGGGCACTATCACCATGAGCACTGTGACCATGGTCACTGTCACCATGAGCACTGTCACACTGGGCAGTGTCACAATGGGAACTGTCACCATGGGCACTGTCACCATGAGCACTATCAGCATGAGCAATGTCACCATGGGTAATGAACGATGAGCACTGTCACCATTGGCACTGTCACCATGACCACAGTCACCATGAACACTATTACCATGAGGATTTTCACCATGGGAATTGTCACCATGAGCACTGTTACCATGAGCACGGTCACCATGGGCACTATTACCGTGGTAGCGGTCACCATGGAGACTATAACCATGGGACTGTCACAATGGGCACTATCACCCTGGGCACGGTTACGATGGGCCCTATTACTGTGATGGCAGTGACCATGTAGATTATAAGCATGGGACTCTCACATCGGGCACTATCAGCATGAGCACTGTCACCAAGGGCACTGGCACCATGGACACTATCACCATGGACACTATCACCATGAGCACTGTCACTGTGGACACTGTCACCATGGTTATTGTCACCATTAGCACTATCACCATGAGCACGGTCACCGTGTGCACTATAAGAGTGAAAGCGGTCACCATGGACAATATAAACATGGACACTGTCACAATGGGCACTGTCACCATGAGTACTGTCACTTTGGGCACTGTTGCCATGAGCACTGTCACCAGAGGCACTGTCACCATGAGCACTGTCACCATGAGCACGATCACCTTGGGCACTATTTCCGTGGTTACGGTTACCATGGAGAATATAAGCATGGGAATGTCACAATGGGAACTATCACCAGGAGCACTGTGACCATGACCACTGTGACCATGGTCATTGTCACCATGAGCACTGTCACATTGGGCAGTGTCACAATCGGCCCTGTCGCCATGGGCTCTGTCACCATGAGCACTGTCACCATGGGCACTGTCACCATGACCACTATCACCATGGGCACTGTCACTATGAACAATATCACCATGAGTACTGTCACCATGAGCACGATCACCATGGGCACTATTTCTGTGGTTGCGGTTACCATGGAGAATATAAGCATGGGAATGTCACACTGGGAAATATCACCAGGAGCACTCTGACCACGGTCATTGTCACCATGAGCACTGTCACATTGGGCAGTGTCACAATCGGCCCTATCACCATGGGCTCTGTCACCATGAGCACTTTCACCATGGGCACTGTCACTATGAGCAATATTACCATGAGAACTGTCTCCATCGGCACTGTCAGCATTGCCACTGTCACCATGAGCACTGTCACCATGTGCCCAGTCACCATGGGCAGTATCACCATGAGCAATATTACAATGAGCTCTGTCACCATGAGCACTGTTTCCATGGGCACTGTCACCGTGAGCATTGTCACCATGATAACGGTCACAATGGGCACTATTACCGTGATTGCGGTCACCAATGAGATTATAACCATGTGAACTGTCACAATGGACACGGTCACCATGGGCATTGTCACCATGGGCATTTTCACCTTGGGTACTGTCACCATGAGCATTTTCACCATGGGCACTCTCACCATGAGCACTGTTGCCATGGGCACTGTCGCCATGGGCACTCTCACTATGGGCACTGTCTCCATGAGCACTGTCACCATGGGCACTATTTCCATGACTGTGGTTACCATGGAGACTATAAGCATGGGAATGTCACAATGGGCACTATCACAATGAGCACTGTGACCATGAGCATTGTAACCATAGTCACTGTCACCATGAGCACTGTCACATTGGGCATTGTAACAATGGACCCTGGCTCTGTCAGCATGACCACTGTCACCATGATCACAGTCACCATGCGCACTATTACTGTGATTGCGGTCACCATGGAGACTATATCCATGGGCAGTGTCACAAGAGGCAGTATCACCATGAGCACTGTCACCATGGACACTGTCACCATGGGCACTGTCACCATGGGAACTGTCACCGTGAAAAGTGTCACAAAGGGTACTATCACTATGGGTACTGTCACCACAGTATATTTCACTAAGAGCACTTTCACTTTGAGCATTATGACGATGAGCACAGTCACCATGAACACTGTCACCAAGTACACTGTCGCCATGAACACTCTCAGCATGAGCACGGTCACTATGACCATTGTCACCATGAGCACAGTCACCGTGTGCACTATTACCTTGATTGCGGTCACCATGGAGACTATAACCATGGGACTGTCAAAATCGGCACTATATCCTTGAGCACTGTCACCATGAGAACTGTCACCAAGGGCACTGTCACCATGGGAACTATCACTATGAGCAATATCACCATGAGGACTGTCACCATGGGCAGTGTCAGCATTGCCACTGCCAACATGGGCTCTGTCACCTGGAGCACTGTCACCATGGGCCCAGTCACCATGGGCAATATCACCTTGAGCAGTGTCACCATGACCACAGTCACCATGAGCACTATTACCATGAGCATTGCCACCATGGGAATTGTCACCATGAGCACTGTCACCATGAGCACGGTCACCATGGGCACTATTCCCGTGGTAGCGGTCAACATGGAGACTATAACCTTGGGACTGTCACAATGGGCACTATCACCATGGGTACGGTTACGATGGGCACTATTACCGTGATTGCAGTGACCTTTCAGATTATAACCATGGGACTCTCACATCGGGCACTATCAGCATGAGCACTGTCACCATGGGCACTGTCACCCTTAGCACTGTCACCATGGACACTATCACCATGAGCACTGTCACCATGGGAACTGTCACCATGAGCACTATCACCATGGGCACTGTCACTATGAGCAATATCACCATGAGAACTGTCATCATGGGCACTGTCAGCCTTGCCACTGTCACCATGGGCCCAGTCACCATGGGCACTATCACCTTGATCAGTGTCACCATGATCAGTGTCGCCATGGGCACAGTCAGCATTGGAACTGTCACCATGGGCTCTGTCACCATGAGCACTGTCACCATGGGAACTATTACTTTGATTGCGGTCACCATGGAGACTATAACCATGGGCAGTGTCACAATGTGCAGTATCACCATGAGCACTATCACAATGAGCACTGTCACCATGAGCAATCTTTCCATGAGCACTCTCACCACAAGCACTGTCACCATTGACACTGTCACCCTGGGCACTGTCACCATGGGAACTGTCACCGTGAAAAGTGCCACAAAGGATAATATCACTATGGGTACTGTCACCACCGTATATTTCACAAAGACCACTTTCACTGTGAGCATTGTGACTATGGGCACTGTCGCCATGAGCTCTGTCACTATGAGCACTGTCACCATGGGCACTATCACCATGAGCACTGTGACCATGGTCACTGTCACCATGAGCACTGTCACACTGGGCAGTGTCACAATGGGAACTCTCACCATGGGCACTGTCACCGAGAGCACTGTCACCATGAGCACTATCAGCATGAGCAATGTCACCATGGGTACTGAACGATGAGCACTGTCACCATTGGCACTGTCACCATGACCACAGTCACCATGAACACTATTACCATGAGGACTGTCACCATGGGAATTGTCACCATGAGCACTGTTACCATGAGCATGGTCACCATGGGCACTATTACCGTGGTAGCGGTAACCATGGAGACTATAACCATAGGACTGTCACAATGGGCACTATCACCATGGGTATGGTTACGATGGGCACTATTACCGTGATTGCAGTGACCATGGAGATTATACGCAGGGGACTCTCACATCGGGCACTATCAGCATGAGCACAGTCACCATGGGCACTGTCACACTGAGCACTGTCACCATGGAAACGATCACTATGAGCACTGTCACCGTGGATACTGTCACGATGGTAACTGTCACCATTAACACTATCACCATGAGCACAGTCACCGTGTGCACTCTAACAGTGATGGCGGTCACCATGGACAATATAAACATGGACACTGTCACAATGGGCACTGTCGCCATGAGCACTGTCACTATGGGCACTGTCGCCATGAGCACTGTCACCATGAGCACTGTCACCATGAGCATGATCACCATGGACACTATTTCCGTGGTTACAGTTACCATGGAGAATATAAGCATGGGAATGTCACAATGGGAACTATCACTAGGAGCACTGTGACCATGACCAATGTGACCATGTCACATTGGGCAGTGTCACAATCGGGCCTGTCGCCATGGGCTCTGTCACCATGAGCACTGTCACCATGGGCACTGTCACCATGACAACTATCACCATGGGCATTGTCACTATGAACAATATCACCATGAGAAATGTCACCATGGGCACTGTCACCATGTGCCCAGTCCCCATGGGAACTATCACATTGATTGCGGTCACCATGGAGACTATAACCCTCGGCAGTGTCACAATGTGCAGTATCACCATGAGCACTATCACAATGAGCACTGTCACCATGAGCAATCTTTCCATGAGCAGCGTCACCATGAGCACTGTCACCATAAGCACTGTCACCATGGACACTGTCACCATGGGCACTCTCACCATGGGAACTGTCACCGTGAAAAGTGTCACAAAGGGTCATATCACTATGGGTAATGTCACCACAGTATATTTCACAAAGAGCACTTTCACTGTGAGCATTGCGACCATGAGCACTATCACCATGAACACTGTCACCATGAGTACTGTCACCATGAGTACTATCACCATGAGCACTGTTTCCAGGGGCACTCTCACTATGGGCATTGTCGCCATGAGCACTGTCACTATGAGCACTGTCACCATGGGCACTGTTACCATGAGCACTGTCACCATGAGCACGGTCACCATGGGCACTATTTCCGTGATTGCGGTTACCGTGGAGACTATAAGGATGGGACTGTCACAATGGGCACTATCACCCTGGGCACGGTTACGATGGGCCCTATTACTGTGATGGCAGTGACCATGTAGATTATAAGCATGGGACTCTCACATCGGGCACTATCAGCATGAGCACTGTCACCAAGGGCACTGGCACCATGGACACTATCACCATGGACACTATCACCATGAGCACTGTCACTGTGGACACTGTCACCATGGTTATTGTCACCATTAGCACTATCACCATGAGCACGGTCACCGTGTGCACTATAAGAGTGAAAGCGGTCACCATGGACAATATAAACATGGACACTGTCACAATGGGCACTGTCACCATGAGTACTGTCACTTTGGGCACTGTTGCCATGAGCACTGTCACCAGAGGCACTGTCACCATGAGCACTGTCACCATGAGCACGATCACCTTGGGCACTATTTCCATGGTTACGGTTACCATGGAGAATATAAGCATGGGAATGTCACAATGGGTACTATCACCAGGAGCACTGTGACCATGACCACTGTGACCATGGTCATTGTCACCATGAGCACTGTCACATTGGGCAGTGTCACAATCGGCCCTGTCGCCATGGGCTCTGTCACCATGAGCACTGTCACCATGGGCACTGTCACCATGACCACTATCACCATGGGCACTGTCACTATGAACAATATCACCATGAGTACTGTCACCATGAGCACGATCACCATGGGCACTATTTCTGTGGTTGCGGTTACCATGGAGAATATAAGCATGGGAATGTCACACTGGGAAATATCACCAGGAGCACTCTGACCACGGTCATTGTCACCATGAGCACTGTCACATTGGGCAGTGTCACAATCGGCCCTATCACCATGGGCTCTGTCACCATGAGCACTTTCACCATGGGCACTGTCACTATGAGCAATATTACCATGAGAACTGTCTCCATCGGCACTGTCAGCATTGCCACTGTCACCATGAGCACTGTCACCATGTGCCCAGTCACCATGGGCAGTATCACCATGAGCAATATTACAATGAGCTCTGTCACCATGAGCACTGTTTCCATGGGCACTGTCACCGTGAGCATTGTCACCATGATAACGGTCACAATGGGCACTATTACCGTGATTGCGGTCACCAATGAGATTATAACCATGTGAACTGTCACAATGGACACGGTCACCATGGGCATTGTCACCATGGGCATTTTCACCTTGGGTACTGTCACCATGAGCATTTTCACCATGGGCACTCTCACCATGAGCACTGTTGCCATGGGCACTGTCGCCATGGGCACTCTCACTATGGGCACTGTCTCCATGAGCACTGTCACCATGGGCACTATTTCCATGACTGTGGTTACCATGGAGACTATAAGCATGGGAATGTCACAATGGGCACTATCACAATGAGCACTGTGACCATGAGCATTGTAACCATAGTCACTGTCACCATGAGCACTGTCACATTGGGCATTGTAACAATGGACCCTGGCTCTGTCAGCATGACCACTGTCACCATGATCACAGTCACCATGCGCACTATTACTGTGATTGCGGTCACCATGGAGACTATATCCATGGGCAGTGTCACAAGAGGCAGTATCACCATGAGCACTGTCACCATGGACACTGTCACCATGGGCACTGTCACCATGGGAACTGTCACCGTGAAAAGTGTCACAAAGGGTACTATCACTATGGGTACTGTCACCACAGTATATTTCACTAAGAGCACTTTCACTTTGAGCATTATGACGATGAGCACAGTCACCATGAACACTGTCACCAAGTACACTGTCGCCATGAACACTCTCAGCATGAGCACGGTCACTATGACCATTGTCACCATGAGCACAGTCACCGTGTGCACTATTACCTTGATTGCGGTCACCATGGAGACTATAACCATGGGACTGTCAAAATCGGCACTATATCCTTGAGCACTGTCACCATGAGAACTGTCACCAAGGGCACTGTCACCATGGGAACTATCACTATGAGCAATATCACCATGAGAACTGTCACCATGGGCAGTGTCAGCATTGCCACTGCCAACATGGGCTCTGTCACCTGGAGCACTGTCACCATGGGCCCAGTCACCATGGGCAATATCACCTTGAGCAGTGTCACCATGACCACAGTCACCATGAGCACTATTACCATGAGCATTGCCACCATGGGAATTGTCACCATGAGCACTGTCACCATGAGCACGGTCACCATGGGCACTATTCCCGTGGTAGCGGTCAACATGGAGACTATAACCTTGGGACTGTCACAATGGGCACTATCACCATGGGTACGGTTACGATGGGCACTATTACCGTGATTGCAGTGACCTTTCAGATTATAACCATGGGACTCTCACATCGGGCACTATCAGCATGAGCACTGTCACCATGGGCACTGTCACCCTTAGCACTTTCACCATGGACACTATCACCATGAGCACTGTCACCATGGGAACTGTCACCATGAGCACTATCACCATGGGCACTGTCACTATGAGCAATATCACCATGAGAACTGTCATCATGGGCACTGTCAGCCTTGCCACTGTCACCATGGGCCCAGTCACCATGGGCACTATCACCTTGATCAGTGTCACCATGATCAGTGTCGCCATGGGCACAGTCAGCATTGGAACTGTCACCATGGGCTCTGTCACCATGAGCACTGTCACCATGGGAACTATTACTTTGATTGCGGTCACCATGGAGACTATAACCATGGGCAGTGTCACAATGTGCAGTATCACCATGAGCACTATCACAATGAGCACTGTCACCATGAGCAATCTTTCCATGAGCACTCTCACCACAAGCACTGTCACCATTGACACTGTCACCCTGGGCACTGTCACCATGGGAACTGTCACCGTGAAAAGTGTCACAAAGGATAATATCACTATGGGTACTGTCTCCACCGTATATTTCACAAAGACCACTTTCACTGTGAGCATTGTGACTATGGGCACTGTCGCCATGAGCTCTGTCACTATGAGCACTGTCACCATGGGCACTATCACCATGAGCACTGTGACCATGGTCACTGTCACCATGAGCACTGTCACACTGGGCAGTGTCACAATGGGAACTGTCACCATGGGCACTGTCACCGAGAGCACTGTCACCATGAGCACTATCAGCATGAGCAATGTCACCATGGGTACTGAACGATGAGCACTGTCACCATTGGCACTGTCACCATGACCACAGTCACCATGAACACTATTACCATGAGGACTGTCACCATGGGAATTGTCACCATGAGCACTGTTACCATGAGCATGGTCACCATGGGCACTATTACCGTGGTAGCGGTAACCATGGAGACTATAACCATAGGACTGTCACAATGGGCACTATCACCATGGGTATGGTTACGATGGGCACTATTACCGTGATTGCAGTGACCATGGAGATTATACGCAGGGGACTCTCACATCGGGCACTATCAGCATGAGCACAGTCACCATGGGCACTGTCACACTGAGCACTGTCACCATGGAAACGATCACTATGAGCACTGTCACCGTGGATACTGTCACGATGGTAACTGTCACCATTAACACTATCACCATGAGCACAGTCACCGTGTGCACTCTAACAGTGATGGCGGTCACCATGGACAATATAAACATGGACACTGTCACAATGGGCACTGTCGCCATGAGCACTGTCACTATGGGCACTGTCGCCATGAGCACTGTCACCATGAGCACTGTCACCATGAGCATGATCACCATGGACACTATTTCCGTGGTTACAGTTACCATGGAGAATATAAGCATGGGAATGTCACAATGGGAACTATCACTAGGAGCACTGTGACCATGACCAATGTGACCATGTCACATTGGGCAGTGTCACAATCGGGCCTGTCGCCATGGGCTCTGTCACCATGAGCACTGTCACCATGGGCACTGTCACCATGACAACTATCACCATGGGCATTGTCACTATGAACAATATCACCATGAGAAATGTCACCATGGGCACTGTCACCATGTGCCCAGTCGCCATGGGAACTATCACATTGATTGCGGTCACCATGGAGACTATAACCCTCGGCAGTGTCACAATGTGCAGTATCACCATGAGCACTATCACAATGAGCACTGTCACCATGAGCAATCTTTCCATGAGCAGCGTCACCATGAGCACTGTCACCATAAGCACTGTCACCATGGACACTGTCACCATGGGCACTGTCACCATGGGAACTGTCACCGTGAAAAGTGTCACAAAGGGTCATATCACTATGGGTAATGTCACCACAGTATATTTCACAAAGAGCACTTTCACTGTGAGCATTGCGACCATGAGCACTATCACCATGAACACTGTCACCATGAGTACTGTCACCATGAGTACTATCACCATGAGCACTTTTTCCAGGGGCACTCTCACTATGGGCATTGTCGCCATGAGCACTGTCACTATGAGCACTGTCACCATGGGCACTGTTACCATGAGCACTGTCACCATGAGCACGGTCACCATGGGCACTATTTCCGTGATTGCGGTTACCGTGGAGACTATAAGGATGGGAATGTCACAATGGGCACTATCACCATGAGCACTGTGAGCCTGGTCACTGTCACCATGAGAACTGTGACATTGGGCAGTGTCACAATGGAAACTGTCACCATGGGCACTGTCACCATGAGCACTATCAGCATGAGCATTGTCACCATGGCCACTTAACCATGAGCACTGTCACCATTGGCACTGTCACCATGACCACAGTCAGCATGAACACCATTACCATGTGCATTGTCACCATGACCACAGTCACCATAAGCACTATTACCATGAGCATTGTCACCATGGGAATTGTCAACAGAGCACTGTCACCATGAGCACGGTCACCATGGGCATTATTACCGTGGTAGCTGTTACCATGGAGACTATAACCATGGGACTGTCACAATGGGCACTATCACCATGGGTACGGTTATGATGGGCACTATTACCGTGATTGCAGTGACCATGGAGATTATAACCATGGGACTCTCACATCGGGCACTATCAGCATGAGCACTGTCACCATGGGCACTTTCACCCTGAGTACTGTCTCCATGGACACGATCACCATGAGCACTGTCACCGTGGCCATTGTCACCATGGTTAATGTCACCATTCGCACTATCACCATGAGCACGGTCACCGTGTGCACTATAACAGTGAATGTGGTCACCATGGACAGTATAAACATGGACACTGTCACAATGGGCACTGTCACCTTGAGAACTGTCACTATGGGCACTGTCGCCATGAGCACTGTAACCATGAGCACGATCACCATGGGCACTATTTCCGTGGTTGCGGTTACCATGGAGAATCTAAGCATGGGAATGTCACAATGGGAACTATCACCAGGAGCACTGTGACCATGAGCACTGTGACCATGGACATTTTCACCATGAGCACTGTCACATTGGGCAGTGTCACAATCGGCCCTATCACCATGGGCTCTGTCACCATGAGCACTGTCACCATGGGCACTCTCACCAAGAGCACTATCACCATGGGCACTGTCACTATGAGAAATATCACCATGAGAACTGTCACCATGGGCACTGTCACCATGAGCACTGTCAACATGCGCCCAGTCGCCATGGGCACTATCACCATGAGCACTATCACAATGAGCACTGTCACCATGAGCACTGTTTCCACGGGCACTGTCACCATGAGCATTGTCACCATGATAACGGTCACAATGGGCACTATTACCGTGATTGCGGTCACCATGGAGATTATAACCATGTGAACTGTCACAATGGACATTCTCACCATGGGCATTCTCACCATGAGTACTGTCACCATGAGCAGTTTCACCATGGGCACTCTCACCATGAGCACTGTCGCCATGGGCACTCTCACTATGGGCACTGTCGCCATGAGCACTGTCACCATGGGCACTATTTCCGTGATTCCACTTACCATGGAGACTATAAGCATGGGAATGTCACAATGGGCACTATCACAATGAGCACTGTGACCATGAGCATTTTGACCATAGTCACTGTCACCAAGAGCACTGTCACATTGGGCAGTGTAACAATGGACCCTGTCACCATGGGCTCTGTCACCATGAGCAATGTCACCATGGGCACTGTTACCATGAGCACTCTCACCATTAGAACTGTCACCATGGGTACTGTCAGCATTGGAACTGTCACCATGGGCTCTGTCACCATGAGCACAGTCACCATGATCACGGGCACCATGGGCAATATTACTGTGATTGCGGTCACCATGGAGACTATAACCATGGGCAGTGTCACAATGGGCAGTATCACCATGAGCACTATCACAATGAGCACTGTCACCATGAGCACTGTCACCATGGACACTGTCACCATGGGCACTGTCACCATGGGAACTGTCACCGTGAAAAGAGTCACAAAGGGTACTATCACTATGGGTAATGTCACCACAGTATATTTCACTAAGAGCACTTTCACTGTCAGCATTGTGACCATGAGCACTATCACCATGAACAGTTTCACCATGAGTACTGTCACCATGGGCACTATCACCATGAGCACTGTTGCCAGGGGAACTCTCACTATGGGAACTGTCGCCATGAGCACTGTCACTGTGAGTACTGTCACCATGGGCACTGTTACCATGAGAACTGTCACCATGAGCACGGTCACCATGGGCCCTATTTCGGTGACTGTGGTTATCATGGAGAGTATATACATGGGAATGTCACAATGGGCACTATCCCCATGAGCACTGTGACCATGAGCACTGTGACCATGGACACTGTTACCATGAGCACTGTCACATTGGGCAGTGTCACAATGGGAACTGTCACCATGGGCACTGTCACCAAGAGCACTGTCAGCATGAGCAATGTCACCATGGGCACTTAACCAGGAGCACTGTCACCATTGGCACTGTCACCATGACCACAGTCACCATGAGCACTATTACCATGAGCATTGTCACCATGGGCACTGTCACCATGGGAACTGTCACCGTGAAAAGTGTCACAAAGGATAATATCACTATGGGTACTGTCACCACAGTATATTTCACAAAGAGCACTTTCACTGTGAGCATTGTGACCATGAGCACTATCACCATGAACACACTCCCCATGAGCACTGTTTCCATGGGCACTGTCACCACGAGCACTGTCACCATGGGCATTGTCACCACGGGCACTATTACCATGATTGCGGTCAACATGGTGAATATAACCATGGACACTGTCACAACGGGCACTCTCACCATGAGCACTGTCACCGTGGCCACTGTCACCATGAGCACTCTAACCATGAGCACTATCAAAAGGGGAACTATCACTGTGATAATTGTCACCATGGGCACTGTCACCGTAGGCAATATAACCATGGGTACTGTCACCATGAGCACTGTCACCTTGCGAACCGTCACCATTGGTACTATTACCATGAGCACTATCACCATGAGCACGGTCTCCATGGGCATTTTCACCGAGATTGCGGTCACCATGGTGACTATAACCATCGGCACTCTCACAAAGGGCTTTATCACGAGAACTCTCACCATTAGCACTGACACCATGAGCACTGTTACCATGGGCACTTTCACCATGAGCCCTCTCACCAAGGGAACTGTCACCGTGAACTCTGTCCCAATGGGTACTATTACCATGCGTACTGTCAGCATGGTATATTTCACTAAGAGCATTATCACTGTGAGCATTGTGACCATGAGCACGGGCACCTTGAACACTGTGAGAAAGTACACTGGCTCCATGAACACTCTCACCATGAGCACTGTCACCATGGGCTCTGTCACCATCAGAACTGTCACCATGAGCACTGTCAGCATTGCCGCTGTCACCATGAGCACTGTCACCATGGGCCCATTTACCATGGGCACTATCAACTTGAGCATGGTCACCATGAGCACTTTCGCCATGGGCACTGTGACCATGAGCACTATCACCATGAGAACTGTCACCAAAGGCATTGTCATCATTGGAACTCTCACCATGGGCACTGTCACCATGAGCACTGTCACCATGGACACTGTCACCATGGGCACTGTCACCATGGGAACTGTCACCGTGAAAAGGGTCACAAAGGGTACTATCACTATGGGTACTGTCACCACAGTATATTTCACTAAGAGCACTTGCACTGTGAGCATTGTGACCATGAGCACTGTCACCATGAATACTGTCACTATGGGCACTATCACCATGAACACTGTTGCCAGGGGCACTCTCACTATGGGCACGGTCGCCAAGAGCACTTTCACCATTGCCACTGTTACCATGAGCACTGTCACCATGAGCACGGTCACCATGGGCACTATTTCTGTGATTGCGGTTACCATGGAGACTATAGGCATGGGAATGTCACAATGGGCACCATCACAAAGGGCACTGTGACCATGAGCATTGTAACCATAGTCACTGTCACCAAGAGCACTGTCACATTGGGCAGTGTAACAATGGACCCTGTCACCATGGGCTCTGTCACCATGAGCAATGTCACCATGGGCAATGTTACCATGAGCACTACCACCATTAGAACTGTCACCATGGGCACTGTCTGCCTTGGAACTATCACCATGGGCTCTGTCACCATGAGCACTGTCACCATGATCACAGTCACCATGGCCACTCTAACTGTGATTGCGGTCACCATGGAGACTATAACCATGTGCAGTGTCACAAGAGGCAGTATCAACATGAGCACTGTCACCATGGACACTTTCACCATGGGCATTGTCACCATGGGCATTCTCAACATAGGTACTATCACCATGAGCAGTTTCACCATGGGCACTATCACCATGAGCACTGTCACCTTGGGCACTGTCGCCATGGGCACTGTCAGCATTGGAACTGTCACCATGGGCTCTGTCAGCATGACCACTGTCACCATGATCACAGTCACCATGCGCACTATTACTGTGATTGCTGTCACCATGGAGACTTTAACCATGGGCAGTGTCACAAGAGGCAGTATCACCGTGAGCCCTGTCACCATGGACACTGTCACCATGGGCACTCTCACCATGGGAACTGTCACCGTGAAAAGTGTCACAAAGGGTACTATCACTATGGGTACTGTCACCACAGTATATTTCACTAAGAGCACTTTCACTTTGAGCATTATGATGATGAGCACTCTCACCAAGTACACTGTCACCATGAACACTCTCAGCATGAGCACGGTCACCATGGCCATTGTCACCATGAGCACAGTCACCGTGTGCACTATTACCTTGATTGCGGTCACCATGGAGACTATAACCATGGGATTGTCCAAATCGGCACTATATCCTTGAGCACTGTCACCATGAGAACTGTCACCAAGGGCACTCTCACCATGGGAACTATCACTATGAGCAATATCACCATGAGAACTGTCACCATGGGCAGTGTCAGCATTGCCACTGTCAACATGGGTTCTGTCACCTGGAGCACTGTCACCATGGGCCCAGTCACCATGGGCAATATCACCTTGAGCAGTGTCACCATGACCACAGTCACCATGAGCACTATTACCATGAGCATTGCCACCATGGGAATAGTCACCATGAGCACTCTCACCATGAGCACGGTCACCATGGGCACTATTCCCGTGGTAGCGGTCAACATGGAGACTATAACCTTGGGACTGTCACAATGGGCACTATCACCATGGGTACGGTTACGATGGGCACTATTACCGTGATTGCAGTGACCTTTCAGATTATAACCATGGGACTCTCACATCGGGCACTATCAGCATGAGCACTGTCACCATGGGCACTGTCACCCTTAGCACTTTCACCATGGACACTATCACCATGAGCACTGTCACCATGGGAACTGTCACCATGAGCACTATCACCATGGGCACTGTCACTATGAGCAATATCACCATGAGAACTGTCATCATGGGCACTGTCAGCCTTGCCACTGTCACCATGGGCCCAGTCACCATGGGCACTATCACCTTGATCAGTGTCACCATGATCAGTGTCGCCATGGGCACAGTCAGCATTGGAACTGTCACCATGGGCTCTGTCACCATGAGCACTGTCACCATGATCACGGTCACCATGGGAACAATTACTTTGATTGCGGTCACCATGGAGACTATAACCATGGGCAGTGTCACAATGTGCAGTATCACCATGAGCACTATCACAATGAGCACTGTCACCATGAGCAATCTTTCCATGAGCACTCTCACCATGAGCACTGTCACCATGGACACTGTCACCCTGGGCACTGTCACCATGGGAACTGTCACCGTGAAAAGTGTAACAAAGGATAATATCACTATGGGTACTGTCACCACTGTATATTTCACAAAGACCACTTTCACTGTGAGCATTGTGACTATGGGCACTGTCGCCATGAGCTCTGTCACTATGAGCACTGTCACCATGGGCACTATCACCATGAGCACTGTGACCATGGTCACTGTCACCATGGGCACTGTCACACTGAGCACTGTTACCATGGAAATGATCGCTTTGAGCACTGTCACCGTGGACACTGTCACGATGGTAATTGTCACCATTAACACTATCACCATGAGCACGGTCACCGTGTGCACTCTAACAGTGATGGCGGTCACCATGGACAATATAAACATGGACACTGTCACAATGGGCACTGTCGCCATGAGCACTGTCACTATGGGCACTGTCGCCATGAGCACTGTCACCATGAGCACTGTCACCATGAGCATGATCACCATGGACACTATTTCCGTGGTTACAGTTACCATGGAGAATATAAGCATGGGAATGTCACAATGGGAACTATCACTAGGAGCACTGTGACCATGACCAATGTGACCATGTCACATTGGGCAGTGTCACAATCGGGCCTGTCGCCATGGGCTCTGTCACCATGAGCACTGTCACCATGGGCACTGTCACCCTGACAACTATCACCATGGGCATTGTCACTATGAACAATATCACCATGAGAAATGTCACCATGGGCACTGTCACCATGTGCCCAGTCCCCATGGGAACTATCACATTGATTGCGGTCACCATGGAGACTATAACCCTCGGCAGTGTCACAATGTGCAGTATCACCATGAGCACTATCACAATGAGCACTGTCACCATGAGCAATCTTTCCATGAGCACGGTCACCATGAGCACTGTCACCATGAGCACTGTCAACATGGGAACTGTCACCGTGAAAAGTGTCACAAAGGGTCATATCACTATGGGTAATGTCACCACAGTATATTTCACAAAGAGCACTTTCACTGTGAGCATTGCGACCATGAGCACTATCACCATGAACACTGTCACCATGAGTACTGTCACCATGAGTACTATCACCATGAGCACTGTTTCCAGGGGCACTCTCACTATGGGCACTGTCGCCATGAGCACTGTCACTATGAGCACTGTCACCATGGGCACTGTTACCATGAGCACTGTCACCATGAGCACGGTCACCATGGGCACTATTTCCGTGATTGCGGTTACCTTGGAGACTATAAGAATGGGAATGTCACAATGGGCACTATCACCATGAGCACTGTGAGCCTGGTCACTGTCACCATGAGAACTGTGACATTGGGCAGTGTCACAATGGAAACTGTCACCATGGGCACTGTCACCATGAGCAATATCAGCATGAGCAATGTCACCATGGCCACTTAACCATGAGCACTGTCACCATTGGCACTGTCACCATGACCACAGTCACCATGAACACTATTACCATGTGCATTGTCACCATGACCACAGTCACCATGAGCACTATTACCATGAGCATTGTCACCATGGGAATTGTCAACAGAGCACTGTCACCATGAGCACGGTCACCATGGGCATTATTACCGTAGTAGCGGTTACCATGGAGACTATAACCATGGGACTGTCACAATGGGCACTATCACCATGGGTACGGTTACGATGGGCACTATTACCGTGATTGCAGTGACCATGGAGATTATAACCATGGGACTCTCACACCGGGCACTATTAGCATGAGCACTGTCACCATGGGCACTTTCACCCTGAGTACTGTCTCCATCGTCACGATCACCATGAGCACTGTCACCGTGGCCACTGTCACCATGGTTAGTGTCACCATTCGCACTATCACCATGAGCACGGTTACCGTGTGCACTACAACAGTGAATGTGGCCACCATGGACAGTATAAACATGGACACTGTCACAATGGGCACTGTCACCTTGAGAACTGTCACTATGGGCACTGTCGCCATGAGCACTGTAACCATGAGCACGATCACCATGGGCACTATTTCCGTGGTTGCGGTTACCATGGAGAATCTAAGCATGGGAATGTCACAATGGGAACTATCCCCAGGAGCACTGTGACCATGAGCACTGTGACCATGGTCATTGTCACCATGAGCACTGTCACATTGGGCAGTGTCACAATCGGCCCTATCTCCATGGGCTCTGTCACCATGAGCACTGTCACCATGGGGACTCTCACCATGAGCACTATCACCATGGGCACTGTCACTATGAGAAATATCACCATGAGAACTGTCACCATGGGCACTGTCACCATGAGCACTGTCAACATGTGCCCAGTCGCCATGGGCACTATCACCATGAGCACTATCACAATGAGCACTGTCACCATGAGCACTGTTTCCACGGGCACTGTCACCATGAGCATTGTCACCATGATAACGGTCACAATGGGCACTATTACCGTGATTGCGGTCACCATGGAGATTATAACCATGTGAACTGTCACAATGGACATTCTCACCATGGGCATTGTCACCATGGGCATTCTCACCATGGGTACTGTCACCATGAGCAGTTTCACCATGGGCACTCTCACCATGAGCACTGTCGCCATGGGCACTCTCACTATGGGCACTGTCGCCATGAGCACTGTCACCATGGGCACTATTTCCGTGATTCCACTTACCATGGAGACTATAAGCATGGGAATGTCACAATGGGCACTATCACAATGAGCACTGTGACCATGAGCATTGTGACCATAGTCACTGTCACCAAGAGCACTGTCACATTGGGCAGTGTAACAATGGACCCTGTCACCATGGGCTCTGTCACCATGAGCAATGTCACCATGGGCACTGTTACCATGAGCACTCTCACCATTAGAACTGTCACCATGGGCACTGTCAGCATTGGAACTGTCACCATGGGCTCTGTCACCATGAGCACTGTCACCATGATCACGGGCACCATGGGCAATATTACTGTGATTGCGGTCACCATGGAGACTATAACCATGGGCAGTGTCACAATGGGCAGTATCACCATGAGCACTATCACAATGAGCACTGTCACCATGAGCACTGTCACCATGGACACTGTCACCATCGGCACTGTCGCCATGGGCACTGTCAGCATTGGAACTGTCACCATGGGCTCTGTCAGCATGACCACTGTCACCATGATCACAGTCACCATGCGCACTATTACTGTGATTGCGGTCACCATGGAGACTATAACCATGGGCAGTGTCACAAGAGGCAGTATCACCGTGAGCACTGTCACCATGGACACTGTCACCATGGGCACTGTCACCATGGGAACTGTCACCGTGAAAAGTGTCACAAAGGGTACTATCACTATGGGTACTGTCACCACAGTATATTTCACTAAGAGCCCTTTCACTTTGAGCATTATGACGATGAGCACAGTCACCATGAACACTGTCACCAAGTACACTCTCACCATGAACACTCTCAGCATGAGCACGGTCACCATGGCCATTGTCACCATGAGCACAGTCACCGTGTGCACTATTACCTTGATTGCGGTCACCATGGAGACTATAACCATGGGACTGTCAAAATCGGCACTATATCCTTGAGCACTGTCACCATGAGAACTGTCACCAAGGGCACTGTCACCATGGGAACTATCACTATGAGCAATATCACCATGAGAACTGTCACCATGGGCAGTGTCAGCATTGCCACTGTCAACATGGGGTCTGTCACCTGGAGCACTGTCACCATGGGCCCAGTCACCATGGGCAATATCACCTTGAGCAGTGTCACCATGACCACAGTCACCATGAGCACTATTACCATGAGCATTGCCACCATGGGAATTGTCACCAAGAGCACTGTCACCATGAGCACGGTCACCATGGGCACTATTCCCGTGGTAGCGGTCAACATGGAGACTATAACCTTGGGACTGTCAAAATGGGCACTATCACCATGGGTACGGTTACGATGGGCACTATTACCGTGATTGCAGTGACCTTTCAGATTATAACCATGGGACTCTCACATCGGGCACTATCAGCATGAGCACTCTCACCATGGGCATTGTCACCCTTAGCACTGTCACCATGGACACTATCACCATGAGCACTGTTACCATGGGAACTGTCACCATGAGCACTATCACCATGGGCACTGTCACTATGAGCAATATCACCATGAGTACTGTCATCATGGGCACTGTCACCATAAGCACTGTCACCATGGGTACTATCACTCTCATCACTCTCACCATGAACACTATCACTATGAGCACGGTCACAATAGGCAGTATCACCATGAGCACTGTTGCCATGGCCACTGTTGCCATGGGCACTCTCACAAAGGGCACTGTCGCCATGAGCACTGTCACCATGGGCACTATTTCCGTGATTGCGGTTACCATGGAGTGTATAAGCATGGGAATGTCTCAATGGGCACTATCACAATGAGCACTGTGACCATAGTCACTGTCACCATGAGCACTGTCACATTGGGCAGTGTAACAATGGGCCCTGTCACCATCGGCTCTGTCACCATGAGCACTGTCACCATGATCACGGTCACCATGAGCACACTATTACTGTGATTGCGGTCACCATGGAAGCTATAACCATGGGCAGTGTCGCAATGGGCAGTATCACCATGAGCACTATCAAAATGAGCACTGTCACCAGAGCACTGTCACCATGGACACTGTCACCATGGGAACTGTCACCATGGGAACTGTCACCGTGAAAAGAGTCACAAAGTGTACTATCACTATGGGTAATGAGGTAATGTCACCACAGTATATTTCACTAAGAGCACTTTCACTGTCAGCATTGTGAACATGAGCACTATCACCATGAACAGTTTCACTATGAGTACTGTCACCATGGGCACTATCACCATGAGCACTGTTGCCAGGGGAACTCTCACTATGGGTACTGTCGCCATGAGCACTGTCACTGTGAGCACTGTCACCATGGGCACTGTTACAATGAGAACTGTCACCATGAGCATGGTCACCATGGGCACTATTTCCGTGACTGTGGTTATCATGGAGAGTATATACATGGGAATGTCACAATGGGCACTATCCCCATGAGCACTGTGACCATGAGCACTGTGACCATGGACACTGTTACCATGAGCACTGTCACATTGGGCAGTGTCACAATGGGAACTGTCACCATGGGCACTGTCACCAAGAGCACTGTCACCATGAGCACTGTCAGCATGAGCAATGTCACCATGGGCAATTAACCAGGAGCACTGTCACCATTGGCACTGTCACCATGACCACAGTCACCATGAGCACTATTACCATGAGCATTGTCACCATGGGCACTGTCACCATGGGAACTGTCACCGTGAAAAGTGTCACAAAGGATAATATCACTATGGGTACTGTCACCACAGTATATTTCACAAAGAGCACTTTCACTGTGAGCATTGTGACCATGAGCACTATCACCATGAACACACTCCCCATGAGCACTGTTTCCATGGGCACTGTCACCACGAGCACTGTCACCATGGGCATTGTCACCACGGGCACTATTACCATGATTGCGGTCAACATGGTGAATATAACCATGGACACTGTCACAACGGGCACTCTCACCATGAGCACTGTCACCGTGGCCACTGTCACCATGAGCACTCTAACCATGAGCACTATCAAAAGGGGAACTATCACTGTGATAATTGTCACCATGGGCACTGTCACCGTAGGCAATATAACCATGGGTACTGTCACCATGAGCACTGTCACCTTGCGAACCGTCACCATTGGTACTATTACCATGAGCACTATCACCATGAGCACGGTCTCCATGGGCATTTTCACCGAGATTGCGGTCACCATGGTGACTATAACCATCGGCCCTCTCACAAAGGGCTTTATCACGAGAACTCTCACCATTAGCACTGACACCATGAGCACTGTTACCATGGGCACTTTCACCATGAGCCCTCTCACCAAGGGAACTGTCACCGTGAACTCTGTCCCAATGGGTACTATTACCATGCGTACTGTCAGCATGGTATATTTCACTAAGAGCATTATCACTGTGAGCATTGTGACCATGAGCACGGGCACCTTGAACACTGTGAGAAAGTACACTGGCTCCATGAACACTCTCACCATGAGCACTGTCACCATGGGCTCTGTCACCATGGGCCCATTTACCATGGGCACTATCAACTTGAGCATGGTCACCATGAGCACTTTCGCCATGGGCACTGTGACCATGAGCACTATCACCATGAGAACTGTCACCAAAGGCATTGTCATCATTGGAACTCTCACCATGGGCACTGTCACCATGAGCACTGTCACCATGGACACTGTCACCATGGGCACTGTCACCATGGGAACTGTCACCGTGAAAAGGGTCACAAAGGGTACTATCACTATGGGTACTGTCACCACAGTATATTTCACTAAGAGCACTTGCACTGTGAGCATTGTGACCATGAGCACTGTCACCATGAATACTGTCACTATGGGCACTATCACCATGAACACTGTTGCCAGGGGCACTCTCACTATGGGCACGGTCGCCAAGAGCACTTTCACCATTGCCACTGTTACCATGAGCACTGTCACCATGAGCACGGTCACCATGGGCACTATTTCTGTGATTGCGGTTACCATGGAGACTATAGGCATGGGAATGTCACAATGGGCACCATCACAAAGGGCACTGTGACCATGAGCATTGTAACCATAGTCACTGTCACCAAGAGCACTGTCACATTGGGCAGTGTAACAATGGACCCTGTCACCATGGGCTCTGTCACCATGAGCAATGTCACCATGGGCAATGTTACCATGAGCACTACCACCATTAGAACTGTCACCATGGGCACTGTCTGCCTTGGAACTATCACCATGGGCTCTGTCACCATGAGCACTGTCACCATGATCACAGTCACCATGGCCACTCTAACTGTGATTGCGGTCACCATGGAGACTATAACCATGTGCAGTGTCACAAGAGGCAGTATCAACATGAGCACTGTCACCATGGACACTTTCACCATGGGCATTGTCACCATGGGCATTCTCAACATAGGTACTATCACCATGAGCAGTTTCACCATGGGCACTATCACCATGAGCACTGTCACCTTGGGCACTGTCGCCATGGGCACTGTCAGCATTGGAACTGTCACCATGGGCTCTGTCAGCATGACCACTGTCACCATGATCACAGTCACCATGCGCACTATTACTGTGATTGCTGTCACCATGGAGACTTTAACCATGGGCAGTGTCACAAGAGGCAGTATCACCGTGAGCCCTGTCACCATGGACACTGTCACCATGGGCACTCTCACCATGGGAACTGTCACCGTGAAAAGTGTCACAAAGGGTACTATCACTATGGGTACTGTCACCACAGTATATTTCACTAAGAGCACTTTCACTTTGAGCATTATGATGATGAGCACTCTCACCAAGTACACTGTCACCATGAACACTCTCAGCATGAGCACGGTCACCATGGCCATTGTCACCATGAGCACAGTCACCGTGTGCACTATTACCTTGATTGCGGTCACCATGGAGACTATAACCATGGGATTGTCCAAATCGGCACTATATCCTTGAGCACTGTCACCATGAGAACTGTCACCAAGGGCACTCTCACCATGGGAACTATCACTATGAGCAATATCACCATGAGAACTGTCACCATGGGCAGTGTCAGCATTGCCACTGTCAACATGGGTTCTGTCACCTGGAGCACTGTCACCATGGGCCCAGTCACCATGGGCAATATCACCTTGAGCAGTGTCACCATGACCACAGTCACCATGAGCACTATTACCATGAGCATTGCCACCATGGGAATAGTCACCATGAGCACTCTCACCATGAGCACGGTCACCATGGGCACTATTCCCGTGGTAGCGGTCAACATGGAGACTATAACCTTGGGACTGTCACAATGGGCACTATCACCAT
Organism: Kogia breviceps; assembly: GCF_026419965.1. Classification (NCBI taxonomy): domain Eukaryota; kingdom Metazoa; phylum Chordata; class Mammalia; order Artiodactyla; family Physeteridae; genus Kogia; species Kogia breviceps. The sequence goes on along the minus strand of NW_026711556.1, from coordinate 319,756 downwards.
GGGTACGGTTACGATGGGCACTATTACCGTGATTGCAGTGACCTTTCAGATTATAACCATGGGACTCTCACATCGGGCACTATCAGCATGAGCACTGTCACCATGGGCACTGTCACCCTTAGCACTTTCACCATGGACACTATCACCATGAGCACTGTCACCATGGGAACTGTCACCATGAGCACTATCACCATGGGCACTGTCACTATGAGCAATATCACCATGAGAACTGTCATCATGGGCACTGTCAGCCTTGCCACTGTCACCATGGGCCCAGTCACCATGGGCACTATCACCTTGATCAGTGTCACCATGATCAGTGTCGCCATGGGCACAGTCAGCATTGGAACTGTCACCATGGGCTCTGTCACCATGAGCACTGTCACCATGATCACGGTCACCATGGGAACAATTACTTTGATTGCGGTCACCATGGAGACTATAACCATGGGCAGTGTCACAATGTGCAGTATCACCATGAGCACTATCACAATGAGCACTGTCACCATGAGCAATCTTTCCATGAGCACTCTCACCATGAGCACTGTCACCATGGACACTGTCACCCTGGGCACTGTCACCATGGGAACTGTCACCGTGAAAAGTGTAACAAAGGATAATATCACTATGGGTACTGTCACCACTGTATATTTCACAAAGACCACTTTCACTGTGAGCATTGTGACTATGGGCACTGTCGCCATGAGCTCTGTCACTATGAGCACTGTCACCATGGGCACTATCACCATGAGCACTGTGACCATGGTCACTGTCACCATGGGCACTGTCACACTGAGCACTGTTACCATGGAAATGATCGCTTTGAGCACTGTCACCGTGGACACTGTCACGATGGTAATTGTCACCATTAACACTATCACCATGAGCACGGTCACCGTGTGCACTCTAACAGTGATGGCGGTCACCATGGACAATATAAACATGGACACTGTCACAATGGGCACTGTCGCCATGAGCACTGTCACTATGGGCACTGTCGCCATGAGCACTGTCACCATGAGCACTGTCACCATGAGCATGATCACCATGGACACTATTTCCGTGGTTACAGTTACCATGGAGAATATAAGCATGGGAATGTCACAATGGGAACTATCACTAGGAGCACTGTGACCATGACCAATGTGACCATGTCACATTGGGCAGTGTCACAATCGGGCCTGTCGCCATGGGCTCTGTCACCATGAGCACTGTCACCATGGGCACTGTCACCATGACAACTATCACCATGGGCATTGTCACTATGAACAATATCACCATGAGAAATGTCACCATGGGCACTGTCACCATGTGCCCAGTCCCCATGGGAACTATCACATTGATTGCGGTCACCATGGAGACTATAACCCTCGGCAGTGTCACAATGTGCAGTATCACCATGAGCACTATCACAATGAGCACTGTCACCATGAGCAATCTTTCCATGAGCACGGTCACCATGAGCACTGTCACCATGAGCACTGTCACCATGGGAACTGTCACCGTGAAAAGTGTCACAAAGGGTCATATCACTATGGGTAATGTCACCACAGTATATTTCACAAAGAGCACTTTCACTGTGAGCATTGCGACCATGAGCACTATCACCATGAACACTGTCACCATGAGTACTGTCACCATGAGTACTATCACCATGAGCACTGTTTCCAAGGGCACTCTCACTATGGGCACTGTCGCCATGAGCACTGTCACTATGAGCACTGTCACCATGGGCACTGTTACCATGAGCACTGTCACCATGAGCACGGTCACCATGGGCACTATTTCCGTGATTGCGGTTACCTTGGAGACTATAAGAATGGGAATGTCACAATGGGCACTATCACCATGAGCACTGTGAGCCTGGTCACTGTCACCATGAGAACTGTGACATTGGGCAGTGTCACAATGGAAACTGTCACCATGGGCACTGTCACCATGAGCAATATCAGCATGAGCAATGTCACCATGGCCACTTAACCATGAGCACTGTCACCATTGGCACTGTCACCATGACCACAGTCACCATGAACACTATTACCATGTGCATTGTCACCATGACCACAGTCACCATGAGCACTATTACCATGAGCATTGTCACCATGGGAATTGTCAACAGAGCACTGTCACCATGAGCACGGTCACCATGGGCATTATTACCGTAGTAGCGGTTACCATGGAGACTATAACCATGGGACTGTCACAATGGGCACTATCACCATGGGTACGGTTACGATGGGCACTATTACCGTGATTGCAGTGACCATGGAGATTATAACCATGGGACTCTCACACCGGGCACTATTAGCATGAGCACTGTCACCATGGGCACTTTCACCCTGAGTACTGTCTCCATCGTCACGATCACCATGAGCACTGTCACCGTGGCCACTGTCACCATGGTTAGTGTCACCATTCGCACTATCACCATGAGCACGGTTACCGTGTGCACTACAACAGTGAATGTGGCCACCATGGACAGTATAAACATGGACACTGTCACAATGGGCACTGTCACCTTGAGAACTGTCACTATGGGCACTGTCGCCATGAGCACTGTAACCATGAGCACGATCACCATGGGCACTATTTCCGTGGTTGCGGTTACCATGGAGAATCTAAGCATGGGAATGTCACAATGGGAACTATCCCCAGGAGCACTGTGACCATGAGCACTGTGACCATGGTCATTGTCACCATGAGCACTGTCACATTGGGCAGTGTCACAATCGGCCCTATCTCCATGGGCTCTGTCACCATGAGCACTGTCACCATGGGGACTCTCACCATGAGCACTATCACCATGGGCACTGTCACTATGAGAAATATCACCATGAGAACTGTCACCATGGGCACTGTCACCATGAGCACTGTCAACATGTGCCCAGTCGCCATGGGCACTATCACCATGAGCACTATCACAATGAGCACTGTCACCATGAGCACTGTTTCCACGGGCACTGTCACCATGAGCATTGTCACCATGATAACGGTCACAATGGGCACTATTACCGTGATTGCGGTCACCATGGAGATTATAACCATGTGAACTGTCACAATGGACATTCTCACCATGGGCATTGTCACCATGGGCATTCTCACCATGGGTACTGTCACCATGAGCAGTTTCACCATGGGCACTCTCACCATGAGCACTGTCGCCATGGGCACTCTCACTATGGGCACTGTCGCCATGAGCACTGTCACCATGGGCACTATTTCCGTGATTCCACTTACCATGGAGACTATAAGCATGGGAATGTCACAATGGGCACTATCACAATGAGCACTGTGACCATGAGCATTGTGACCATAGTCACTGTCACCAAGAGCACTGTCACATTGGGCAGTGTAACAATGGACCCTGTCACCATGGGCTCTGTCACCATGAGCAATGTCACCATGGGCACTGTTACCATGAGCACTCTCACCATTAGAACTGTCACCATGGGCACTGTCAGCATTGGAACTGTCACCATGGGCTCTGTCACCATGAGCACTGTCACCATGATCACGGGCACCATGGGCAATATTACTGTGATTGCGGTCACCATGGAGACTATAACCATGGGCAGTGTCACAATGGGCAGTATCACCATGAGCACTATCACAATGAGCACTGTCACCATGAGCACTGTCACCATGGACACTGTCACCATCGGCACTGTCGCCATGGGCACTGTCAGCATTGGAACTGTCACCATGGGCTCTGTCAGCATGACCACTGTCACCATGATCACAGTCACCATGCGCACTATTACTGTGATTGCGGTCACCATGGAGACTATAACCATGGGCAGTGTCACAAGAGGCAGTATCACCGTGAGCACTGTCACCATGGACACTGTCACCATGGGCACTGTCACCATGGGAACTGTCACCGTGAAAAGTGTCACAAAGGGTACTATCACTATGGGTACTGTCACCACAGTATATTTCACTAAGAGCCCTTTCACTTTGAGCATTATGACGATGAGCACAGTCACCATGAACACTGTCACCAAGTACACTCTCACCATGAACACTCTCAGCATGAGCACGGTCACCATGGCCATTGTCACCATGAGCACAGTCACCGTGTGCACTATTACCTTGATTGCGGTCACCATGGAGACTATAACCATGGGACTGTCAAAATCGGCACTATATCCTTGAGCACTGTCACCATGAGAACTGTCACCAAGGGCACTGTCACCATGGGAACTATCACTATGAGCAATATCACCATGAGAACTGTCACCATGGGCAGTGTCAGCATTGCCACTGTCAACATGGGGTCTGTCACCTGGAGCACTGTCACCATGGGCCCAGTCACCATGGGCAATATCACCTTGAGCAGTGTCACCATGACCACAGTCACCATGAGCACTATTACCATGAGCATTGCCACCATGGGAATTGTCACCAAGAGCACTGTCACCATGAGCACGGTCACCATGGGCACTATTCCCGTGGTAGCGGTCAACATGGAGACTATAACCTTGGGACTGTCAAAATGGGCACTATCACCATGGGTACGGTTACGATGGGCACTATTACCGTGATTGCAGTGACCTTTCAGATTATAACCATGGGACTCTCACATCGGGCACTATCAGCATGAGCACTGTCACCATGGGCATTGTCACCCTTAGCACTGTCACCATGGACACTATCACCATGAGCACTGTTACCATGGGAACTGTCACCATGAGCACTATCACCATGGGCACTGTCACTATGAGCAATATCACCATGAGTACTGTCATCATGGGCACTGTCACCATAAGCACTGTCACCATGGGTACTATCACTCTCATCACTCTCACCATGAACACTATCACTATGAGCACGGTCACAATAGGCAGTATCACCATGAGCACTGTTGCCATGGCCACTGTTGCCATGGGCACTCTCACAAAGGGCACTGTCGCCATGAGCACTGTCACCATGGGCACTATTTCCGTGATTGCGGTTACCATGGAGTGTATAAGCATGGGAATGTCTCAATGGGCACTATCACAATGAGCACTGTGACCATAGTCACTGTCACCATGAGCACTGTCACATTGGGCAGTGTAACAATGGGCCCTGTCACCATCGGCTCTGTCACCATGAGCACTGTCACCATGATCACGGTCACCATGAGCACACTATTACTGTGATTGCGGTCACCATGGAAGCTATAACCATGGGCAGTGTCGCAATGGGCAGTATCACCATGAGCACTATCAAAATGAGCACTGTCACCAGAGCACTGTCACCATGGACACTGTCACCATGGGAACTGTCACCATGGGAACTGTCACCGTGAAAAGAGTCACAAAGTGTACTATCACTATGGGTAATGAGGTAATGTCACCACAGTATATTTCACTAAGAGCACTTTCACTGTCAGCATTGTGAACATGAGCACTATCACCATGAACAGTTTCACTATGAGTACTGTCACCATGGGCACTATCACCATGAGCACTGTTGCCAGGGGAACTCTCACTATGGGTACTGTCGCCATGAGCACTGTCACTGTGAGCACTGTCACCATGGGCACTGTTACAATGAGAACTGTCACCATGAGCATGGTCACCATGGGCACTATTTCCGTGACTGTGGTTATCATGGAGAGTATATACATGGGAATGTCACAATGGGCACTATCCCCATGAGCACTGTGACCATGAGCACTGTGACCATGGACACTGTTACCATGAGCACTGTCACATTGGGCAGTGTCACAATGGGAACTGTCACCATGGGCACTGTCACCAAGAGCACTGTCACCATGAGCACTGTCAGCATGAGCAATGTCACCATGGGCAATTAACCAGGAGCACTGTCACCATTGGCACTGTCACCATGACCACAGTCACCATGAGCACTATTACCATGAGCATTGTCACCATGGGCACTGTCACCATGGGAACTGTCACCGTGAAAAGTGTCACAAAGGATAATATCACTATGGGTACTGTCACCACAGTATATTTCACAAAGAGCACTTTCACTGTGAGCATTGTGACCATGAGCACTATCACCATGAACACACTCCCCATGAGCACTGTTTCCATGGGCACTGTCACCACGAGCACTGTCACCATGGGCATTGTCACCACGGGCACTATTACCATGATTGCGGTCAACATGGTGAATATAACCATGGACACTGTCACAACGGGCACTCTCACCATGAGCACTGTCACCGTGGCCACTGTCACCATGAGCACTCTAACCATGAGCACTATCAAAAGGGGAACTATCACTGTGATAATTGTCACCATGGGCACTGTCACCGTAGGCAATATAACCATGGGTACTGTCACCATGAGCACTGTCACCTTGCGAACCGTCACCATTGGTACTATTACCATGAGCACTATCACCATGAGCACGGTCTCCATGGGCATTTTCACCGAGATTGCGGTCACCATGGTGACTATAACCATCGGCCCTCTCACAAAGGGCTTTATCACGAGAACTCTCACCATTAGCACTGACACCATGAGCACTGTTACCATGGGCACTTTCACCATGAGCCCTCTCACCAAGGGAACTGTCACCGTGAACTCTGTCCCAATGGGTACTATTACCATGCGTACTGTCAGCATGGTATATTTCACTAAGAGCATTATCACTGTGAGCATTGTGACCATGAGCACGGGCACCTTGAACACTGTGAGAAAGTACACTGGCTCCATGAACACTCTCACCATGAGCACTGTCACCATGGGCTCTGTCACCATGGGCCCATTTACCATGGGCACTATCAACTTGAGCATGGTCACCATGAGCACTTTCGCCATGGGCACTGTGACCATGAGCACTATCACCATGAGAACTGTCACCAAAGGCATTGTCATCATTGGAACTCTCACCATGGGCACTGTAACCATGAGCACTGTCACCATGGACACTGTCACCATGGGCACTGTCACCATGGGAACTGTCACCGTGAAAAGGGTCACAAAGGGTACTATCACTATGGGTACTGTCACCACAGTATATTTCACTAAGAGCACTTGCACTGTGAGCATTGTGACCATGAGCACTGTCACCATGAATACTGTCACTATGGGCACTATCACCATGAACACTGTTGACAGGGGCACTCTCACTATGGGCACGGTCGCCAAGAGCACTTTCACCATTGCCACTGTTACCATGAGCACTGTCACCATGAGCACGGTCACCATGGGCACTATTTCTGTGATTGCGGTTACCATGGAGACTATAGGCATGGGAATGTCACAATGGGCACCATTACAAAGGGCACTGTGACCATGAGCATTGTAACCATAGTCACTGTCACCAAGAGCACTGTCACATTGGGTAGTGTAACAATGCACCCTGTCACCATGGGCTCTGTAACCATGAGCAATGTCACCATGGGCAATGTTACCATGAGCACTACCACCATTAGAACTGTCACCATGGGCACTGTCCGCCTTGGAACTATCACCATGGGCTCTGTCACCATGAGCACTGTCACCATGACCACAGTCACCATGGCCCCTCTAACTGTGATTGCGGTCACCATGGAGACTATAACTATGTGCAGTGTCACAAGAGGCAGTATCAACATGAGCACTGTCACCATGGACACTTTCACCATGGGCATTGTCACCATGGGCATTCTCAACATGGGTACTATCACCATGAGCCGTTTCACCATGGGCACTATCACCATGAGCACCGTTGCCATGGGGACTGTCGCCATGGGCACTCTCACTATGGGCACTGTCGCCATGAGCACTGTCACCATGGGCACTATTTCCGTGATTCCACTTACCATGGAGACTATAAGCATGGGAATGTCACAATGGGCACTATCACCATGAGCACTGTGAGCCTGGTCACTGTCACCATGAGCACTGTGACATTGGGCAGTGTCACAATGGAAACTGTCACCATGAGCACTGGCACCATGAGCACTATCAGCATGAGCAATGTCACCATGGCCACTTAACCATGAGCACTCTCACCATTGGCACTGTCACCATGACCACAGTCACCATGAACACTATTACCATGTGCATTGTCACCATGACCACAGTCACCATGAGCACTATTACCATGAGCATTGTCACCATGGGAATTGTCAACAGAGCACTGTCACCATGAGCACGGTCACCATGGGCATTATTACCGTGGTAGCGGTTACCATGGAGACTATAAACATGGGACTGTCACAATGGGCACTATCACCATGGGTACGGTTACGATGGGCACTATTACCGTGATTGCAGTGACCATGGAGATTATAACCATGGGACTCTCACACCGGGCACTATCAGCATGAGCACTGTCACCATGGGCACTTTCTCCCTGAGTACTGTCTCCATGGACACGATCACCATGAGCACTGTCACCGTGGCCACTGTCACCATGGTTAGTGTTACCATTCGCACTATCACCATGAGCACGGTCACCGTGTGCCCTATAACAGTGAATGTGGTCAGCATAGACAGTATAAACATGGACAGTGTCACAATGGGCACTGTCACCTTGAGAACTGTCACTATGGGCACTGTCGCCATGAGCACTGTCACCATGAGCACTATCAGCATGAGCAATGTCACCATGGCCACTTAACCATGAGCACTGTCACCATTGGCACTGTCACCATGAACACAGTCACCATGAACACTATTACCATGTGCATTGTCACCATGACCACAGTCACCATGAGCACTATTACCATGAGCATTGTCACCATGGGAATTGTCAACAGAGCACTGTCACCATGAGCACGGTCACCATGGGCATTATTACCGTGGTAGCGGTTACCATGGAGACTATAACCATGGGACTGTCACAATGGGCACTATCACCATGGGTACGGTTACGATGGGCACTATTACCGTGATTGCAGTGACCATGGAGATTATAACCATGGGACTCTCACATCGGGCACTATCAGCATGAGCACTCTCACCATGAGCACTGTTGCCATGGGCACTCTCAGTATGGGCACTGTCGCCATGAGCACTGTCACCATGGGCACTATTTCTGTGATTGCGGTTACCATGGAGACTATAAGCATGGGAATATCACAATGGGCACTATTACAATGAGCACTGTGACCATGTGCATTGTGACCATAGTCATTGTCACCAAGAGCACTGTCACATTGGGCAGTGTAACAATGGACCCTTTCACCATGGGTTCTGTCACCATGAGCAATGTCACCATGGGCACTGTCAGCATTGGAACTGTCACTATGGGCTCTGTCACCATGAGCACTGTCACCATGAGCACTGTCACAATGAGCACGATCACCATGGGCACTATTTCCGTGGTTACGGTTACCATGGAGAATATAAGCATGGGAATGTCACAATGGGAACTATCACCAGGAGCACTGTGACCATGACCACTGTGACCATGGTCATTGTCACCAAGAGCACTTTCGCCATGGGCACTGTCACCATGAGCACTATCACCATGGGCACTGTCACTATGAACAATATCAACATGAGAATTGTCACCATGGGCACTGTCAGCATTGCAACTATCACCATGGGCTCTGTCACCATGAGCACTGTCACCATGGACACTGTCACCCTGGGCACTGTCACCATGGGAACTGTCACCGTGAAAAGTGTCACAAAGGATAATATCACTATGGGTACTGTCACCCCCGTATATTTCACAAAGACCACTTTCACTGTGAGCATTGTGACTATGGGCACTGTCGCCATGAGATCTGTCACTATGAGCACTATCACCATGGGCACTATCACCATGAGCACTGTGACCATGGTCACTGTCACCATGAGCACTGTCACACTGGGCAGTGTCACAATGGGAACTGTCACCATGGGCACTGTCACCGAGAGCACTGTCACCATGAGCACTATCAGCATGAGCAATGTCACCATGGGTACTGAACGATGAGCACTGTCACCATGGGCACTGTCACCATGACCACAGTCACCATGAACACTATTACCATGAGGACTGTCACCATGGGAATTGTCACCATGAGCACTGTTACCATGAGCATGGTCATCATGGGCACTATTACCGTGGTAGCGGTAACCATGGAGACTATAACCATAGGACTGTCACAATGGGCACTATCACCATGGGTATGGTTAGGATGGGCACTATTACCGTGATTGCAGTGACCATGGAGATTATACGCAGGGGACTCTCACATCGGGCACGATCAGCATGAGCACAGTCACCATGGGCACTGTCACACTGAGCACTGTCACCATGGAAACGATCACTATGAGCACTGTCACCGTGGACACTGTCACGATGGTAATTGTCACCATTAACACTATCACCATGAGCACGGTCACCGTGTGCACTCTAACAGTGATGGCGCTCACCATGGACAATATAAACATGGACACTGTCACAATGGGCACTGTCGCCATGAGCACTGTCACTATGGGCACTGTCGCCATGAGCACTGTCACCATGAGCACTGTCACCATGAGCATGATCACCATGGACACTATTTCCGTGGTTACAGTTACCATGGAGAATATAAGCATGGGAATGTCACAATGGGAACTATCACTAGGAGCACTGTGACCATGACCAATGTGACCATGTCACATTGGGCAGTTTCAAAATCGGGCCTGTCGCCATGGACTCTGTCACCATGAGCACTGTCACCATGGGCACTGTCACCATGACAACTATCACCATGGGCATTGTCACTATGAACAATATCACCATGAGAAATGTCACCATGGGCACTGTCACCATGTGCCCAGTCCCCATGGGAACTATCACTTTGATTGCGGTCACCATGGAGACTATAACCCTCGGCAGTGTCACAATGTGCAGTATCACCATGAGCACTATCACAATGAGCACTGTCACCATGAACAATCTTTCCATGAGCACGGTCACCATGAGCACTGTCACCATGAGCACTGTCACCATGGACACTGTCACCATGGGCACTGTCACCATGGGAACTGTCACCGTGAAAAGTGTCACAAAGGGTCATATCACTATGGGTAATGTCACAACAGTATATTTCACAAAGAGCACTTTCACTGTGAGCATTGCGACCATGAGCACTATCACCATGAACACTGTCACCATGAGTACTGTCACCATGAGTACCATCACCATGAGCACTGTTTCCAGGGGCACTCTCACTATGGGCATTGTCGCCATGAGCACTGTCACTATGAGCACTGTCACCATGGGCACTGTTACCATGAGCACTGTCACCATGAGCACGGTCACCATGGGCACTATTTCTGTGATTGCGGTTACCGTGGAGACTATAAGGATGGGAATGTCACAATGGGCACTATCACCATGAGCACTGTGAGCCTGGTCACTGTCACCATGAGCACTGTGACATTGGGCAGTGTCACAATGGAAACTGTCACCATGGGCACTGTCACCATGAGCACTATCAGCATGAGCATTGTCACCATGGGCACTTAACCATGAGCACTGTCACCATGACCACAGTCACCATGAACACTATTACCATGTGCATTGTCACCATGACCACAGTCACCATGAACACTATTACCATGAGCATTGTCACCATGGGAATTGTCAAAAGAGCACTGTCACCATGAGCACGGTCACCATGGGCATTATTACCGTGGTAGCGGTTACCATGGAGACTATAACCATGGGACTGTCACAATGGGCACTATCACCATGGGTACGGTTACGATGGGCACTATTACCGTGATTGCAGTGACCATGGAGATTATAACCATGGGACTCTCACATCGGGCACTATCAGCATGAGCACTGTCACCATGGGCACTTTCACCCTGAGTACTGTCTCCATGGACACGATCACCATGAGCACTGTCACCGTGGCCACTGTCACCATGGTTAATGTCACCATTCGCACTATCACCATGAGCACGGTCACCGTGTGCACTATAACAGTGAATGTGGTCACCATGGACAGTAGAAACATGGACACTGTCACAAAGGGCACTGTCACCTTGAGAACTGTCACTATGGGCACTGTCGCCATGAGCACTGTAACCATGAGCACGATCACCATGGGCACTATTTCCGTGGTTGCGGTTACCATGGAGAATCTAAGCATGGGAATGTCACAATGGGAACTATCCCCAGGAGCACTGTGACCATGAGCACTGTGACCATGGTCATTGTCACCATGAGCACTGTCACATTGGGCAGTGTCACAATCGGCCCTATCTCCATGGGCTCTGTCACCATGAGCACTGTCACCATGGGGACTCTCACCATGAGCACTATCACCATGGGCACTGTCACTATGAGAAATATCACCATGAGAACTGTCACCATGGGCACTGTCACCATGAGCACTGTCAACATGTGCCCAGTCGCCATGGGCACTATCACCATGAGCACTATCACAATGAGCACTGTCACCATGAGCACTGTTTCCACGGGCACTGTCACCATGAGCATTGTCACCATGATAACGGTCACAATGGGCACTATTACCGTGATTGCGGTCACCATGGAGATTATAACCATGTGAACTGTCACAATGGACATTCTCACCATGGGCATTGTCACCATGGGCATTCTCACCATGGGTACTGTCACCATGAGCAGTTTCACCATGGGCACTCTCACCATGAGCACTGTCGCCATGGGCACTCTCACTATGGGCACTGTCGCCATGAGCACTGTCACCATGGGCACTATTTCCGTGATTCCACTTACCATGGAGACTATAAGCATGGGAATGTCACAATGGGCACTATCACAATGAGCACTGTGACCATGAGCATTGTGACCATAGTCACTGTCACCAAGAGCACTGTCACATTGGGCAGTGTAACAATGGACCCTGTCACCATGGGCTCTGTCACCATGAGCAATGTCACCATGGTCACTGTTACCATGAGCACTCTCACCATTAGAACTGTCACCATGGGCACTGTCAGCATTGGAACTGTCACCATGGGCTCTGTCACCATGAGGACTGTCACCATGATCACGGGCACCATGGGCAATATTACTGTGATTGCGGTCACCATGGAGACTATAACCATGGGCAGTGTCACAATGGGCAGTATCACCATGAGCACTATCACAATGAGCACTGTCACCATGAGCACTGTCACCATGGACACTGTCACCATGGGCACTGTCACCATGGGAACTGTCACCGTGAAAAGAGTCACAAAGGGTACTGTCACTATGGGTAATGTCACCACAGTATATTTCACTAAGAGCACTTTCACTGTCAGCATTGTGACCATGAGCACTATCACCATGAACAGTTTCACCATGAGTACTGTCACCATGGGCACTATCACCATGAGCACTATTGCCAGGGGAACTCTCACTATGGGAACTGTCGCCATGAGCACTGTCACTGTGAGTACTGTCACCATGGGCACTGTTACCATGAGAACTGTCACCATGAGCACGGTCACCATGGGCACTATTTCCGTGACTGTGGTTATCATGGAGAGTATATACATGGGAATGTCACAATGAGCACTATCCCCATGAGCACTGTGACCATGGACACTGTTAACATGAGCACTGTCACATTGGGCAGTGTCACAATGTGAACTGTCACCATGGGCACTGTCACCAAGAGCACTGTCACCATGAGCACTGTCAGCATGAGCAATGTCACCATGGGCACTGAACCATGAGCACTGTCACCATGACCACAGTCATCATGAGCACTATTACCATGAGCATTGTCACCATGGGAATTGTCACCATGAGCACTGTCACCATGAGCATGGTCACCGTGTTCCATATTACCGTGGTAGCGGTCACCATGGAGACTATAACCATGGGACTGTCACAATGGGCACTATCACCATGGGTATGGTTACGATGGGCCCTATTACCGTGATGGCAGTGACCATGTAGATTATAACCATGGGATTTTCACATCGGGCACTATCAGCATGAACACTGTCACGACGAGCACTGTCACCATGGAAACGATCACTATGAGCACTGTCACCGTGGACACTGTGACGATGGTAATTGTCACCATTAACACTATCACCATGAGCACGGTCACCGTGTGCACTCTAACAGTGATGGCGGTCACCATGGACAATATAAACATGGACACTGTCACAATGGGCACTGTCGCCATGAGCACTGTCACTATGGGCACTGTCGCCATGAGCACTGTCACCATGAGCACTGTCACCATGAGCATGATCACCATGGACACTATTTCCGTGGTTACAGTTACCATGGAGAATATAAGCATGGGAATGTCACAATGGGAACTATCACTAGGAGCACTGTGACCATGACCAATGTGACCATGTCACATTGGGCAGTTTCAAAATCGGGCCTGTCGCCATGGGCTCTGTCACCATGAGCACTGTCACCATGGGCACTGTTACCATGACAACTATCACCATGGGCATTGTCACTATGAACAATATCACCATGAGAAATGTCACCATGGGCACTGTCACCATGTGCCCAGTCCCCATGGGAACTATCACTTTGATTGCGGTCACCATGGAGACTATAACCCTCGGCAGTGTCACAATGTGCAGTATCACCATGAGCACTATCACAATGAGCACTGTCACCATGAGCAATCTTTCCATGAGCACGGTCACCATGAGCACTGTCACCATGAGCACTGTCACCATGGGAACTGTCACCGTGAAAAGTGTCACAAAGGGTCATATCACTATGGGTAATGTCACCACAGTATATTTCACAAAGAGCACTTTCACTGTGAGCATTGCGACCATGAGCACTATCACCATGAACACTGTCACCATGAGTACTGTCACCATGAGTACTATCACCATGAGCACTGTTTCCAGGGGCACTGTCACTATGGGCACTGTCGCCATGAGCACTGTCACTATGAGCACTGTCACCATGGGCACTGTTACCATGAGCACTGTCACCATGAGCACGGTCACCATGGGCACTATTTCCGTGATTGCGGTTACCGTGGAGACTATAAGGATGGGAATGTCACAATGGGCACTATCACCATGAGCACTGTGAGCCTGGTCACTGTCACAATGAGCACTGTGACATTGGGCAGTGTCACAATGGAAACTGTCACCATGGGCACTGTCACCATGAGCACTATCAGCATGAGCAATGTCACCATGGCCACTTAACCATGAGCACTGTCACCATTGGCACTGTCACCATGACCACAGTCACCATGAACACTATTACCATGTGCATTGTCACCATGACCACAGTCACCATGAGCACTATTACCATGAGCATTGTCACCATGGGAATTGTCAACAGAGCACTGTCACCATGAGCACGGTCACCATGGGCATTATTACCGTAGTAGCGGTTACCATGGAGACTATAACCATGGGACTGTCACAATGGGCACTATCACCATGGGTACGGTTACGATGGGCACTATTACCGTGATTGCAGTGACCATGGAGATTATAACCATGGGACTCTCACACCGGGCACTATCAGCATGAGCACTGTCACCATGGGCACTTTCACCCTGAGTACTGTCTCCATCGTCACGATCACCATGAGCACTGTCACCGTGGCCACTGTCACCATGGTTAGTGTCACCATTCGCACTATCACCATGAGCACGGTCACCGTGTGCACTACAACAGTGAATGTGGCCACCATGGACAGTATAAACATGGACACTGTCACAATGGGCACTGTCACCTTGAGAACTGTAACTATGGGCACTGTCGCCTTGAGGACTGTAACCATGAGCACGATCACCATGGGCACTATTTCCGTGGTTGCGGTTACCATGGAGAATCTAAGCATGGGAATGTCACAATGGGAACTATCACCAGGAGCACTGTGACCATGAGCACTGTGACCATGGTCATTGTCACCATGAGCACTGTCACATTGGGCAGTGTCACAATCGGCCCTATCACCATGGGCTCTGTCACCATGAGCACTGTCACCATGGGCACTGTCACCATGGGCACTGTCAGCATTGGAACTGTCACCATGGGCTCTGTCAGCATGACCACTGTCACCATGATCACAGTCACCATGCGCACTATTACTGTGATTGCGGTCACCATGGAGACTATAACCATGGGCAGTGTCACAAGAGGCAGTATCACCGTGAGCACTGTCACCATGGACACTGTCACCATGGGCACTGTCACCATGGGAACTGTCACCATGAAAAGTGTCACAAAGTGTACTATCACTATGGGTACTGTCACCACAGTATATTTCACTAAGAGCACTTTCACTTTGAGCATTATGACGATGAGCACAGTCACCATGAACACTGTCACCAAGTACACTGTCACCATGAACACTCTCAGCATGAGCACGGTCACCATGGCCATTGTCACCATGAGCACAGTCACCGTGTGCACTATTACCTTGATTGCGGTCACCATGGAGACTATAACCATGGGACTGTCAAAATCGGCACTATATCCTTGAGCACTGTCACCATGAGAACTGTCACCAAGGGCACGGTCACCATGGGAACTATCACTATGAGCAATATCACCATGAGAACTGTCACCATGGGCAGTGTCAGCATTGCCACTGTCAACATGGGGTCTGTCACCTGGAGCACTGTCACCATGGGCCCAGTCACCATGGGCAATATCACCTTGAGCAGTGTCACCATGACCACAGTCACCATGAGCACTATTACCATGAGCATTGCCACCATGGGAATTGTCACCAAGAGCACTGTCACCATGAGCACGGTCACCATGGGCACTATTCCCGTGGTAGCGGTCAACATGGAGACTATAACCTTGGGACTGTCAAAATGGGCACTATCACCATGGGTACGGTTACGATGGGCACTATTACCGTGATTGCAGTGACCTTTCAGATTATAACCATGGGACTCTCACATCGGGCACTATCAGCATGAGCACTGTCACCATGGGCATTGTCACCCTTAGCACTGTCACCATGGACACTATCACCATGAGCACTGTTACCATGGGAACTGTCACCATGAGCACTATCACCATGGGCACTGTCACTATGAGCAATATCACCATGAGAACTGTCATCATGGGCACTGTCAGCCTTGCCACTGTCACCATGGGCCCTGTCACCATGGGCACTATCACCTTGATCAGTGTCACCATGATCAGTGTCGCCATGGGCACAGTCAGCATTGGAACTGTCACCATGGGCTCTGTCACCATGAACACTGTCACCATGATCACGGTCACCATGGGAACTATTACTTTGATTGCGGTCACCATGGAGACTATAACCATGGGCAGTGTCACACTGTGCAGTATCACCATGAGCACTATCACATTGAGCACTGTCACCATGAGCAATCTTTCCATGAGCACTGTCACCATGAGCACTGTCACCATGGACACTGTCATCCTGGGCACTGTCACCATGGGAACTGTCACCGTGAAAAGTGTCACAAAGGATAATATCACTATGGGTACTCTCACCACCGTATATTTCGCAAACACCACTTTCACTGTGAGCATTGTGACTATGGGCACTGTCGCCATGCGCTCTGTCACTATGAGCACTGTCACCATGGGCACTATCACCATGAGCACTGTGACCATGGTCACTGTCACCATGAGCACTGTCACACTGGGCAGTGTCACAATGGGAACTGTCACCATGGGCACTGTCACCGAGAGCACTGTCACCATGAGCACAGTCACCATGAACACTATTACCATGAGGACGGTCACCATGGGAATTGTCACCATGAGCACTGTTACCATGAGCACGGTCTCCATGGGCATTTTCACCGAGATTGCGGTCACCATGGTGACTATAACCATCGGCCCTCTCACAAAGGGCTTTATCACGAGAACTATCACCATTAGCACTGTCACCATGAGCACTGTTACCATGGGCACTGTCACCATGAGCCCTCTCACCAAGGGAACTGTCACCGTGAACTCTGTCCCAATGGGTACTATTACCATGCGTACTGTCAGCATGGTATATTTCACTAAGAGCATTATCACTGTGAGCATTGTGACCATGAGCACGGGCACCTTGAACACTGTGAGAAAGTACACTGGCTCCATGAACACTCTCACCATGAGCACTGTCACCATGGGCTCTGTCACCATCAGAACTGTCACCATGGGCACTGTCAGCATTGCCGCTGTCACCATGAGCACTGTCACCATGGGCCCATTTACCATGGGCACTATCAACTTGAGCATGGTCACCATGCGCACTTTCGCCATGGGCACTGTGACCATGAGCACTATCACCATGAGAACTGTCACCAAAGGCATTGTCATCATTGGAACTCTCACCATGGGCACTGTCACCATGAGCACTGTCACCATGGACACTGTCACCATGGGCACTGTCACCATGGGAACTGTCACCGTGAAAAGGGTCACAAAGGGTACTATCACTATGGGTACTGTCACCACAGTATATTTCACTAAGAGCACTTGCACTGTGAGCATTGTGACCATGAGCAGTGTCACCATGAATACTGTCACTATGGGCACTATCACCATGAACACTGTTGACAGGGGCACTCTCACTATGGGCACGGTCGCCAAGAGCACTTTCACCATTGCCACTGTTACCATGAGCACTGTCACCATGAGCACGGTCACCATGGGCACTATTTCTGTGATTGCGGTTACCATGGAGACTATAGGCATGGGAATGTCACAATGGGCACCATCACAAAGGGCACTGTGACCATGAGCATTGTAACCATAGTCACTGTCACCAAGAGCACTGTCACATTGGGCAGTGTAACAATGGACCCTGTCACCATGGGCTCTGTCACCATGAGCAATGTCACCATGGGCAATGTTACCATGAGCACTACCACCATTAGAACTGTCACCATGGGCACTGTCCGCCTTGGAACTATCACCATGGGCTCTGTCACAATGAGCACTGTCACCATGATCACAGTCACCATGGCCACTCTAACTGTGATTGCGGTCACCATGGAGACTATAACCATGTGCAGTGTCACAAGAGGCAGTATCACCATGAGCACTGTCACCATGGACACTTTCACCATGGGCATTGTCACCATGGGCATTCTCTACATGGGTACTATCACCATGAGCCGTTTCACCATGGGCACTATCACCATGAGCACCGTTGCCATGGGGACTGTCGCCATGGGCACTGTCGCCATGAGCACTGTCACCATGGGCACTATTGCCGTGATTCCACTTACCATGGAGACTATAAGCATGGGAATGTCACAATGGGCACTATCACCATGAGCACTGTGAGCCTGGTCACTGTCACCATGAGCACTGTGACATTGGGCAGTGTCACAATGGAAACTGTCACCATGGGCACTGTCACCATGAGCACTATCAGCATGAGCAATGTCACCATGGCCACTTAACCATGAGCACTGTCACCATTGGCACTGTCACCATGACCACAGTCACCATGAACACTATTACCATGTGCATTGTCACCATGACCACAGTCACCATGAGCACTATTACCATGAGCATTGTCACCATGGGAATTGTCAACAGAGCACTGTCACCATGAGCACGGTCACCATGGGCATTGTTACCGTGGTAGCGGTTACCATGGAAACTATAACCATGGGACTGTCACAATGGGCACTATCACCATGGGTATGGTTACGATGGGCACTATTACCGTGATTGCAGTGACCATGGAGATTATAACCATGGGACTCTCACACCGGGCACTATCAGCATGAGCACTGTCACCATGGGCACTTTCTCCCTGAGTACTGTCTCCATCGACACGATCACCATGAGCACTGTCACCGTGGCCACTGTCACCACGGTTAGTGTTACCATTCGCACTATCACCATGAGCACGGTCACCGTGTGCACTATAACAGTGAATGTGGCCACCATGGACAGTATAAACATGGACACTGTCACAATGGTCACTGTCACCTTGAGAACTGTCACTATGGGCACTGTCGCCTTGAGGACTGTAACCATGAGCACGATCACCATGGGCACTATTTCCGTGGTTGCGGTTACCATGGAGAATCTAAGCATGGGAATGTCACAATGGGAACTATCACCAGGAGCACTGTGACCATGACCACTGTGACCATGGTCATTGTCACCATGAGCACTGTCACATTGGGCAGTGTCACAATCGGCCCTGTCGCCATGGGCTCTGTCACCATGAGCACTGTCACCATGGGCACTGTCACCATGACCACTATCACCATGGGCACTGTCACTATGAACAATATCACCATGAGTACTGTCACCATGAGCACGATCACCATGGGCACTATTTCCGTGGTTGCGGTTACCATGGAGAATATAAGCATGGGAATGTCACACTGGGAAATATCACCAGGAGCACTGTGACCACGGTCATTGTCATCATGAGCACTGTCACATTCGGCAGTGTCACTATGAGCAATATTACCATGAGAACTGTCTCCATCGGCACTGTCAGCATTGCCACTGTCACCATTAACACTCTCATCATGTGCCCAGTCACCATGGGCAGTATCACCATGAGCAATATTACAATGAGCTCTGTCACCATGAGCACTGTTTCCATGGGCACTGTCACCGTGAGCATTGTCACCATGATAACGGTCACAATGGGCACTATTACCGTGATTGCGGTCACCAATGAGATTATAACCATGTGAACTGTCACAATGGACACGGTCACCATGGGCATTGTCACCATGGGCATTTTCACCTTGGGTACTGTCACCATGAGCAGGTTCACCATGGGGACTATCACCATGAGCACTGTCGCCATGGGCACTCTCACTATGGGCACTGTTGCCATGAGCACTGTCACCATGGGCACTATTTCCATGACTGTGGTTACCATGGAGACTATAAGCATGGGAATGTCACAATGGGCACTATCACAATGAGCACTGTGACCATGAGCATTGTAACCATAGTCACTGTCACCATGAGCACTGTCACATTGGACATTGTAACAATGGACCCTGGCTCTGTCAGCATGACCACTGTCACCATGATCACAGTCACCATGGGCACTATTACTGTGATTGCGGTCACCATGGAGACTATATCCATGGGCAGTGTCACAAGAGGCAGTATCACCATGAGCACTGTCACCATGGACACTGTCACCATGGGCACTGTCACCATGGGAACTGTCACCATGAAAAGCGTCACAAAGGGTACTATCACTATGGGTACTGTCACCACAGTATATTTCACTAAGAGCACTTTCACTTTGAGCATTATGACGATGAGCACAGTCACCATGAACACTGTCACCAAGTACACTGTTGCCAAGAACACTCTCAGCATGGGCACGGTCACCATGACAATTGTCACCATGAGCACAGTCACCGTGTGCACTATTACCTTGATTGCGGTCACCATGGAGACTATAACCATGGGACTGTCAAAATCGGCACTATATCCTTGAGCACTGTCACCATGAGAACTGTCACCAAGGGCACTGTCACCATGGGAACTATCACTATGAGCAATATCACCATGAGAACTGTCACCATGGGCAGTGTCAGCATTGCCACTGCCAACATGGGCTCTGTCACCTGGAGCACTGTCACCATGGGCCCAGTCACCATGGGCAATATCACCTTGAGCAGTGTCACCATGACCACAGTCACCATGAGCACTATTACCATGAGCATTGCCACCATGGGAATAGTCACCATGAGCACTGTCACCATGAGCACGGTCACCATGGGCACTATTCCCGTGGTAGCGGTCAACATGGAGACTATAACCTTGGGACTGTCACAATGGGCACTATCACCATGGGTACGGTTACGATGGGCACTATTACCGTGATTGCAGTGACCTTTCAGATTATAACCATGGGACTCTCACATCGGGCACTATCAGCATGAGCACTGTCACCATGGGCACTGTCACCCTTAGCACTTTCACCATGGACACTATCACCATGAGCACTGTCACCATGGGAACTGTCACCATGAGCACTATCACCATGGGCACTGTCACTATGAGCAATATCACCATGAGTACTGTCATCATGGGCACTGTCACCATAAGCACTGTCACCATGGGTACTATCACTCTCATCACTCTCACCATGAACACTATCACTATGAGCACGGTCACAATAGGCAGTATCACCATGAGCACTGTTGCCATGGCCACTGTTGCCATGGGCACTCTCACAAAGGGCACTGTCGCCATGAGCACTGTCACCATGGGCACTATTTCCGTGATTGCGGTTACCATGGAGTGTATAAGCATGGGAATGTCTCAATGGGCACTATCACAATGAGCACTGTGACCATAGTCACTGTCACCATGAGCACTGTCACATTGGGCAGTGTAACAATGGGCCCTGTCACCATCGGCTCTGTCACCATGAGCACTGTCACCATGATCACGGTCACCATGAGCACACTATTACTGTGATTGCGGTCACCATGGAAGCTATAACCATGGGCAGTGTCGCAATGGGCAGTATCACCATGAGCACTATCAAAATGAGCACTGTCACCAGAGCACTGTCACCATGGACACTGTCACCATGGGAACTGTCACCATGGGAACTGTCACCGTGAAAAGAGTCACAAAGTGTACTATCACTATGGGTAATGAGGTAATGTCACCACAGTATATTTCACTAAGAGCACTTTCACTGTCAGCATTGTGAACATGAGCACTATCACCATGAACAGTTTCACTATGAGTACTGTCACCATGGGCACTATCACCATGAGCACTGTTGCCAGGGGAACTCTCACTATGGGTACTGTCGCCATGAGCACTGTCACTGTGAGCACTGTCACCATGGGCACTGTTACAATGAGAACTGTCACCATGAGCATGGTCACCATGGGCACTATTTCCGTGACTGTGGTTATCATGGAGAGTATATACATGGGAATGTCACAATGGGCACTATCCCCATGAGCACTGTGACCATGAGCACTGTGACCATGGACACTGTTACCATGAGCACTGTCACATTGGGCAGTGTCACAATGGGAACTGTCACCATGGGCACTGTCACCAAGAGCACTGTCACCATGAGCACTGTCAGCATGAGCAATGTCACCATGGGCAATTAACCAGGAGCACTGTCACCATTGGCACTGTCACCATGACCACAGTCACCATGAGCACTATTACCATGAGCATTGTCACCATGGGCACTGTCACCATGGGAACTGTCACCGTGAAAAGTGTCACAAAGGATAATATCACTATGGGTACTGTCACCACAGTATATTTCACAAAGAGCACTTTCACTGTGAGCATTGTGACCATGAGCACTATCACCATGAACACACTCCCCATGAGCACTGTTTCCATGGGCACTGTCACCACGAGCACTGTCACCATGGGCATTGTCACCACGGGCACTATTACCATGATTGCGGTCAACATGGTGAATATAACCATGGACACTGTCACAACGGGCACTCTCACCATGAGCACTGTCACCGTGGCCACTGTCACCATGAGCACTCTAACCATGAGCACTATCAAAAGGGGAACTATCACTGTGATAATTGTCACCATGGGCACTGTCACCGTAGGCAATATAACCATGGGTACTGTCACCATGAGCACTGTCACCTTGCGAACCGTCACCATTGGTACTATTACCATGAGCACTATCACCATGAGCACGGTCTCCATGGGCATTTTCACCGAGATTGCGGTCACCATGGTGACTATAACCATCGGCCCTCTCACAAAGGGCTTTATCACGAGAACTCTCACCATTAGCACTGACACCATGAGCACTGTTACCATGGGCACTTTCACCATGAGCCCTCTCACCAAGGGAACTGTCACCGTGAACTCTGTCCCAATGGGTACTATTACCATGCGTACTGTCAGCATGGTATATTTCACTAAGAGCATTATCACTGTGAGCATTGTGACCATGAGCACGGGCACCTTGAACACTGTGAGAAAGTACACTGGCTCCATGAACACTCTCACCATGAGCACTGTCACCATGGGCTCTGTCACCATGGGCCCATTTACCATGGGCACTATCAACTTGAGCATGGTCACCATGAGCACTTTCGCCATGGGCACTGTGACCATGAGCACTATCACCATGAGAACTGTCACCAAAGGCATTGTCATCATTGGAACTCTCACCATGGGCACTGTAACCATGAGCACTGTCACCATGGACACTGTCACCATGGGCACTGTCACCATGGGAACTGTCACCGTGAAAAGGGTCACAAAGGGTACTATCACTATGGGTACTGTCACCACAGTATATTTCACTAAGAGCACTTGCACTGTGAGCATTGTGACCATGAGCACTGTCACCATGAATACTGTCACTATGGGCACTATCACCATGAACACTGTTGACAGGGGCACTCTCACTATGGGCACGGTCGCCAAGAGCACTTTCACCATTGCCACTGTTACCATGAGCACTGTCACCATGAGCACGGTCACCATGGGCACTATTTCTGTGATTGCGGTTACCATGGAGACTATAGGCATGGGAATGTCACAATGGGCACCATTACAAAGGGCACTGTGACCATGAGCATTGTAACCATAGTCACTGTCACCAAGAGCACTGTCACATTGGGTAGTGTAACAATGCACCCTGTCACCATGGGCTCTGTAACCATGAGCAATGTCACCATGGGCAATGTTACCATGAGCACTACCACCATTAGAACTGTCACCATGGGCACTGTCCGCCTTGGAACTATCACCATGGGCTCTGTCACCATGAGCACTGTCACCATGACCACAGTCACCATGGCCCCTCTAACTGTGATTGCGGTCACCATGGAGACTATAACTATGTGCAGTGTCACAAGAGGCAGTATCAACATGAGCACTGTCACCATGGACACTTTCACCATGGGCATTGTCACCATGGGCATTCTCAACATGGGTACTATCACCATGAGCCGTTTCACCATGGGCACTATCACCATGAGCACCGTTGCCATGGGGACTGTCGCCATGGGCACTCTCACTATGGGCACTGTCGCCATGAGCACTGTCACCATGGGCACTATTTCCGTGATTCCACTTACCATGGAGACTATAAGCATGGGAATGTCACAATGGGCACTATCACCATGAGCACTGTGAGCCTGGTCACTGTCACCATGAGCACTGTGACATTGGGCAGTGTCACAATGGAAACTGTCACCATGAGCACTGGCACCATGAGCACTATCAGCATGAGCAATGTCACCATGGCCACTTAACCATGAGCACTCTCACCATTGGCACTGTCACCATGACCACAGTCACCATGAACACTATTACCATGTGCATTGTCACCATGACCACAGTCACCATGAGCACTATTACCATGAGCATTGTCACCATGGGAATTGTCAACAGAGCACTGTCACCATGAGCACGGTCACCATGGGCATTATTACCGTGGTAGCGGTTACCATGGAGACTATAACCATGGGACTGTCACAATGGGCACTATCACCATGGGTACGGTTACGATGGGCACTATTACCGTGATTGCAGTGACCATGGAGATTATAACCATGGGACTCTCACACCGGGCACTATCAGCATGAGCACTGTCACCATGGGCACTTTCTCCCTGAGTACTGTCTCCATGGACACGATCACCATGAGCACTGTCACCGTGGCCACTGTCACCATGGTTAGTGTTACCATTCGCACTATCACCATGAGCACGGTCACCGTGTGCCCTATAACAGTGAATGTGGTCAGCATAGACAGTATAAACATGGACAGTGTCACAATGGGCACTGTCACCTTGAGAACTGTCACTATGGGCACTGTCGCCATGAGCACTGTCACCATGAGCACTATCAGCATGAGCAATGTCACCATGGCCACTTAACCATGAGCACTGTCACCATTGGCACTGTCACCATGAACACAGTCACCATGAACACTATTACCATGTGCATTGTCACCATGACCACAGTCACCATGAGCACTATTACCATGAGCATTG
This sequence comes from Kogia breviceps, assembly GCF_026419965.1. Lineage (NCBI taxonomy): Eukaryota > Metazoa > Chordata > Mammalia > Artiodactyla > Physeteridae > Kogia > Kogia breviceps. The sequence goes on along the minus strand of NW_026711556.1, from coordinate 293,938 downwards.
TCACCATGGGAATTGTCAACAGAGCACTGTCACCATGAGCACGGTCACCATGGGCATTATTACCGTGGTAGCGGTTACCATGGAGACTATAACCATGGGACTGTCACAATGGGCACTATCACCATGGGTACGGTTACGATGGGCACTATTACCGTGATTGCAGTGACCATGGAGATTATAACCATGGGACTCTCACATCGGGCACTATCAGCATGAGCACTCTCACCATGAGCACTGTTGCCATGGGCACTCTCAGTATGGGCACTGTCGCCATGAGCACTGTCACCATGGGCACTATTTCTGTGATTGCGGTTACCATGGAGACTATAAGCATGGGAATATCACAATGGGCACTATTACAATGAGCACTGTGACCATGTGCATTGTGACCATAGTCATTGTCACCAAGAGCACTGTCACATTGGGCAGTGTAACAATGGACCCTTTCACCATGGGTTCTGTCACCATGAGCAATGTCACCATGGGCACTGTCAGCATTGGAACTGTCACTATGGGCTCTGTCACCATGAGCACTGTCACCATGAGCACTGTCACAATGAGCACGATCACCATGGGCACTATTTCCGTGGTTACGGTTACCATGGAGAATATAAGCATGGGAATGTCACAATGGGAACTATCACCAGGAGCACTGTGACCATGACCACTGTGACCATGGTCATTGTCACCAAGAGCACTTTCGCCATGGGCACTGTCACCATGAGCACTATCACCATGGGCACTGTCACTATGAACAATATCAACATGAGAATTGTCACCATGGGCACTGTCAGCATTGCAACTATCACCATGGGCTCTGTCACCATGAGCACTGTCACCATGGACACTGTCACCCTGGGCACTGTCACCATGGGAACTGTCACCGTGAAAAGTGTCACAAAGGATAATATCACTATGGGTACTGTCACCCCCGTATATTTCACAAAGACCACTTTCACTGTGAGCATTGTGACTATGGGCACTGTCGCCATGAGATCTGTCACTATGAGCACTATCACCATGGGCACTATCACCATGAGCACTGTGACCATGGTCACTGTCACCATGAGCACTGTCACACTGGGCAGTGTCACAATGGGAACTGTCACCATGGGCACTGTCACCGAGAGCACTGTCACCATGAGCACTATCAGCATGAGCAATGTCACCATGGGTACTGAACGATGAGCACTGTCACCATGGGCACTGTCACCATGACCACAGTCACCATGAACACTATTACCATGAGGACTGTCACCATGGGAATTGTCACCATGAGCACTGTTACCATGAGCATGGTCATCATGGGCACTATTACCGTGGTAGCGGTAACCATGGAGACTATAACCATAGGACTGTCACAATGGGCACTATCACCATGGGTATGGTTAGGATGGGCACTATTACCGTGATTGCAGTGACCATGGAGATTATACGCAGGGGACTCTCACATCGGGCACGATCAGCATGAGCACAGTCACCATGGGCACTGTCACACTGAGCACTGTCACCATGGAAACGATCACTATGAGCACTGTCACCGTGGACACTGTCACGATGGTAATTGTCACCATTAACACTATCACCATGAGCACGGTCACCGTGTGCACTCTAACAGTGATGGCGCTCACCATGGACAATATAAACATGGACACTGTCACAATGGGCACTGTCGCCATGAGCACTGTCACTATGGGCACTGTCGCCATGAGCACTGTCACCATGAGCACTGTCACCATGAGCATGATCACCATGGACACTATTTCCGTGGTTACAGTTACCATGGAGAATATAAGCATGGGAATGTCACAATGGGAACTATCACTAGGAGCACTGTGACCATGACCAATGTGACCATGTCACATTGGGCAGTTTCAAAATCGGGCCTGTCGCCATGGACTCTGTCACCATGAGCACTGTCACCATGGGCACTGTCACCATGACAACTATCACCATGGGCATTGTCACTATGAACAATATCACCATGAGAAATGTCACCATGGGCACTGTCACCATGTGCCCAGTCCCCATGGGAACTATCACTTTGATTGCGGTCACCATGGAGACTATAACCCTCGGCAGTGTCACAATGTGCAGTATCACCATGAGCACTATCACAATGAGCACTGTCACCATGAACAATCTTTCCATGAGCACGGTCACCATGAGCACTGTCACCATGAGCACTGTCACCATGGACACTGTCACCATGGGCACTGTCACCATGGGAACTGTCACCGTGAAAAGTGTCACAAAGGGTCATATCACTATGGGTAATGTCACAACAGTATATTTCACAAAGAGCACTTTCACTGTGAGCATTGCGACCATGAGCACTATCACCATGAACACTGTCACCATGAGTACTGTCACCATGAGTACCATCACCATGAGCACTGTTTCCAGGGGCACTCTCACTATGGGCATTGTCGCCATGAGCACTGTCACTATGAGCACTGTCACCATGGGCACTGTTACCATGAGCACTGTCACCATGAGCACGGTCACCATGGGCACTATTTCTGTGATTGCGGTTACCGTGGAGACTATAAGGATGGGAATGTCACAATGGGCACTATCACCATGAGCACTGTGAGCCTGGTCACTGTCACCATGAGCACTGTGACATTGGGCAGTGTCACAATGGAAACTGTCACCATGGGCACTGTCACCATGAGCACTATCAGCATGAGCATTGTCACCATGGGCACTTAACCATGAGCACTGTCACCATGACCACAGTCACCATGAACACTATTACCATGTGCATTGTCACCATGACCACAGTCAGCATGAACACTATTACCATGAGCATTGTCACCATGGGAATTGTCAAAAGAGCACTGTCACCATGAGCACGGTCACCATGGGCATTATTACCGTGGTAGCGGTTACCATGGAGACTATAACCATGGGACTGTCACAATGGGCACTATCACCATGGGTACGGTTACGATGGGCACTATTACCGTGATTGCAGTGACCATGGAGATTATAACCATGGGACTCTCACATCGGGCACTATCAGCATGAGCACTGTCACCATGGGCACTTTCACCCTGAGTACTGTCTCCATGGACACGATCACCATGAGCACTGTCACCGTGGCCACTGTCACCATGGTTAATGTCACCATTCGCACTATCACCATGAGCACGGTCACCGTGTGCACTATAACAGTGAATGTGGTCACCATGGACAGTAGAAACATGGACACTGTCACAAAGGGCACTGTCACCTTGAGAACTGTCACTATGGGCACTGTCGCCATGAGCACTGTAACCATGAGCACGATCACCATGGGCACTATTTCCGTGGTTGCGGTTACCATGGAGAATCTAAGCATGGGAATGTCACAATGGGAACTATCCCCAGGAGCACTGTGACCATGAGCACTGTGACCATGGTCATTGTCACCATGAGCACTGTCACATTGGGCAGTGTCACAATCGGCCCTATCTCCATGGGCTCTGTCACCATGAGCACTGTCACCATGGGGACTCTCACCATGAGCACTATCACCATGGGCACTGTCACTATGAGAAATATCACCATGAGAACTGTCACCATGGGCACTGTCACCATGAGCACTGTCAACATGTGCCCAGTCGCCATGGGCACTATCACCATGAGCACTATCACAATGAGCACTGTCACCATGAGCACTGTTTCCACGGGCACTGTCACCATGAGCATTGTCACCATGATAACGGTCACAATGGGCACTATTACCGTGATTGCGGTCACCATGGAGATTATAACCATGTGAACTGTCACAATGGACATTCTCACCATGGGCATTGTCACCATGGGCATTCTCACCATGGGTACTGTCACCATGAGCAGTTTCACCATGGGCACTCTCACCATGAGCACTGTCGCCATGGGCACTCTCACTATGGGCACTGTCGCCATGAGCACTGTCACCATGGGCACTATTTCCGTGATTCCACTTACCATGGAGACTATAAGCATGGGAATGTCACAATGGGCACTATCACAATGAGCACTGTGACCATGAGCATTGTGACCATAGTCACTGTCACCAAGAGCACTGTCACATTGGGCAGTGTAACAATGGACCCTGTCACCATGGGCTCTGTCACCATGAGCAATGTCACCATGGTCACTGTTACCATGAGCACTCTCACCATTAGAACTGTCACCATGGGCACTGTCAGCATTGGAACTGTCACCATGGGCTCTGTCACCATGAGGACTGTCACCATGATCACGGGCACCATGGGCAATATTACTGTGATTGCGGTCACCATGGAGACTATAACCATGGGCAGTGTCACAATGGGCAGTATCACCATGAGCACTATCACAATGAGCACTGTCACCATGAGCACTGTCACCATGGACACTGTCACCATGGGCACTGTCACCATGGGAACTGTCACCGTGAAAAGAGTCACAAAGGGTACTGTCACTATGGGTAATGTCACCACAGTATATTTCACTAAGAGCACTTTCACTGTCAGCATTGTGACCATGAGCACTATCACCATGAACAGTTTCACCATGAGTACTGTCACCATGGGCACTATCACCATGAGCACTATTGCCAGGGGAACTCTCACTATGGGAACTGTCGCCATGAGCACTGTCACTGTGAGTACTGTCACCATGGGCACTGTTACCATGAGAACTGTCACCATGAGCACGGTCACCATGGGCACTATTTCCGTGACTGTGGTTATCATGGAGAGTATATACATGGGAATGTCACAATGAGCACTATCCCCATGAGCACTGTGACCATGGACACTGTTAACATGAGCACTGTCACATTGGGCAGTGTCACAATGTGAACTGTCACCATGGGCACTGTCACCAAGAGCACTGTCACCATGAGCACTGTCAGCATGAGCAATGTCACCATGGGCACTGAACCATGAGCACTGTCACCATGACCACAGTCATCATGAGCACTATTACCATGAGCATTGTCACCATGGGAATTGTCACCATGAGCACTGTCACCATGAGCATGGTCACCGTGTTCCATATTACCGTGGTAGCGGTCACCATGGAGACTATAACCATGGGACTGTCACAATGGGCACTATCACCATGGGTATGGTTACGATGGGCCCTATTACCGTGATGGCAGTGACCATGTAGATTATAACCATGGGATTTTCACATCGGGCACTATCAGCATGAACACTGTCACGACGAGCACTGTCACCATGGAAACGATCACTATGAGCACTGTCACCGTGGACACTGTGACGATGGTAATTGTCACCATTAACACTATCACCATGAGCACGGTCACCGTGTGCACTCTAACAGTGATGGCGGTCACCATGGACAATATAAACATGGACACTGTCACAATGGGCACTGTCGCCATGAGCACTGTCACTATGGGCACTGTCGCCATGAGCACTGTCACCATGAGCACTGTCACCATGAGCATGATCACCATGGACACTATTTCCGTGGTTACAGTTACCATGGAGAATATAAGCATGGGAATGTCACAATGGGAACTATCACTAGGAGCACTGTGACCATGACCAATGTGACCATGTCACATTGGGCAGTTTCAAAATCGGGCCTGTCGCCATGGGCTCTGTCACCATGAGCACTGTCACCATGGGCACTGTTACCATGACAACTATCACCATGGGCATTGTCACTATGAACAATATCACCATGAGAAATGTCACCATGGGCACTGTCACCATGTGCCCAGTCCCCATGGGAACTATCACTTTGATTGCGGTCACCATGGAGACTATAACCCTCGGCAGTGTCACAATGTGCAGTATCACCATGAGCACTATCACAATGAGCACTGTCACCATGAGCAATCTTTCCATGAGCACGGTCACCATGAGCACTGTCACCATGAGCACTGTCACCATGGGAACTGTCACCGTGAAAAGTGTCACAAAGGGTCATATCACTATGGGTAATGTCACCACAGTATATTTCACAAAGAGCACTTTCACTGTGAGCATTGCGACCATGAGCACTATCACCATGAACACTGTCACCATGAGTACTGTCACCATGAGTACTATCACCATGAGCACTGTTTCCAGGGGCACTGTCACTATGGGCACTGTCGCCATGAGCACTGTCACTATGAGCACTGTCACCATGGGCACTGTTACCATGAGCACTGTCACCATGAGCACGGTCACCATGGGCACTATTTCCGTGATTGCGGTTACCGTGGAGACTATAAGGATGGGAATGTCACAATGGGCACTATCACCATGAGCACTGTGAGCCTGGTCACTGTCACAATGAGCACTGTGACATTGGGCAGTGTCACAATGGAAACTGTCACCATGGGCACTGTCACCATGAGCACTATCAGCATGAGCAATGTCACCATGGCCACTTAACCATGAGCACTGTCACCATTGGCACTGTCACCATGACCACAGTCACCATGAACACTATTACCATGTGCATTGTCACCATGACCACAGTCACCATGAGCACTATTACCATGAGCATTGTCACCATGGGAATTGTCAACAGAGCACTGTCACCATGAGCACGGTCACCATGGGCATTATTACCGTAGTAGCGGTTACCATGGAGACTATAACCATGGGACTGTCACAATGGGCACTATCACCATGGGTACGGTTACGATGGGCACTATTACCGTGATTGCAGTGACCATGGAGATTATAACCATGGGACTCTCACACCGGGCACTATCAGCATGAGCACTGTCACCATGGGCACTTTCACCCTGAGTACTGTCTCCATCGTCACGATCACCATGAGCACTGTCACCGTGGCCACTGTCACCATGGTTAGTGTCACCATTCGCACTATCACCATGAGCACGGTCACCGTGTGCACTACAACAGTGAATGTGGCCACCATGGACAGTATAAACATGGACACTGTCACAATGGGCACTGTCACCTTGAGAACTGTAACTATGGGCACTGTCGCCTTGAGGACTGTAACCATGAGCACGATCACCATGGGCACTATTTCCGTGGTTGCGGTTACCATGGAGAATCTAAGCATGGGAATGTCACAATGGGAACTATCACCAGGAGCACTGTGACCATGAGCACTGTGACCATGGTCATTGTCACCATGAGCACTGTCACATTGGGCAGTGTCACAATCGGCCCTATCACCATGGGCTCTGTCACCATGAGCACTGTCACCATGGGCACTGTCACCATGGGCACTGTCAGCATTGGAACTGTCACCATGGGCTCTGTCAGCATGACCACTGTCACCATGATCACAGTCACCATGCGCACTATTACTGTGATTGCGGTCACCATGGAGACTATAACCATGGGCAGTGTCACAAGAGGCAGTATCACCGTGAGCACTGTCACCATGGACACTGTCACCATGGGCACTGTCACCATGGGAACTGTCACTGTGAAAAGTGTCACAAAGGGTACTATCACTATGGGTACTGTCACCACAGTATATTTCACTAAGAGCACTTTCACTTTGAGCATTATGACGATGAGCACAGTCACCATGAACACTGTCACCAAGTACACTGTCACCATGAACACTCTCAGCATGAGCACGGTCACCATGGCCATTGTCACCATGAGCACAGTCACCGTGTGCACTATTACCTTGATTGCGGTCACCATGGAGACTATAACCATGGGACTGTCAAAATCGGCACTATATCCTTGAGCACTGTCACCATGAGAACTGTCACCAAGGGCACGGTCACCATGGGAACTATCACTATGAGCAATATCACCATGAGAACTGTCACCATGGGCAGTGTCAGCATTGCCACTGTCAACATGGGGTCTGTCACCTGGAGCACTGTCACCATGGGCCCAGTCACCATGGGCAATATCACCTTGAGCAGTGTCACCATGACCACAGTCACCATGAGCACTATTACCATGAGCATTGCCACCATGGGAATTGTCACCAAGAGCACTGTCACCATGAGCACGGTCACCATGGGCACTATTCCCGTGGTAGCGGTCAACATGGAGACTATAACCTTGGGACTGTCAAAATGGGCACTATCACCATGGGTACGGTTACGATGGGCACTATTACCGTGATTGCAGTGACCTTTCAGATTATAACCATGGGACTCTCACATCGGGCACTATCAGCATGAGCACTGTCACCATGGGCATTGTCACCCTTAGCACTGTCACCATGGACACTATCACCATGAGCACTGTTACCATGGGAACTGTCACCATGAGCACTATCACCATGGGCACTGTCACTATGAGCAATATCACCATGAGAACTGTCATCATGGGCACTGTCAGCCTTGCCACTGTCACCATGGGCCCTGTCACCATGGGCACTATCACCTTGATCAGTGTCACCATGATCAGTGTCGCCATGGGCACAGTCAGCATTGGAACTGTCACCATGGGCTCTGTCACCATGAACACTGTCACCATGATCACGGTCACCATGGGAACTATTACTTTGATTGCGGTCACCATGGAGACTATAACCATGGGCAGTGTCACACTGTGCAGTATCACCATGAGCACTATCACATTGAGCACTGTCACCATGAGCAATCTTTCCATGAGCACTGTCACCATGAGCACTGTCACCATGGACACTGTCATCCTGGGCACTGTCACCATGGGAACTGTCACCGTGAAAAGTGTCACAAAGGATAATATCACTATGGGTACTCTCACCACCGTATATTTCGCAAACACCACTTTCACTGTGAGCATTGTGACTATGGGCACTGTCGCCATGCGCTCTGTCACTATGAGCACTGTCACCATGGGCACTATCACCATGAGCACTGTGACCATGGTCACTGTCACCATGAGCACTGTCACACTGGGCAGTGTCACAATGGGAACTGTCACCATGGGCACTGTCACCGAGAGCACTGTCACCATGAGCACAGTCACCATGAACACTATTACCATGAGGACGGTCACCATGGGAATTGTCACCATGAGCACTGTTACCATGAGCACGGTCTCCATGGGCATTTTCACCGAGATTGCGGTCACCATGGTGACTATAACCATCGGCCCTCTCACAAAGGGCTTTATCACGAGAACTATCACCATTAGCACTGTCACCATGAGCACTGTTACCATGGGCACTGTCACCATGAGCCCTCTCACCAAGGGAACTGTCACCGTGAACTCTGTCCCAATGGGTACTATTACCATGCGTACTGTCAGCATGGTATATTTCACTAAGAGCATTATCACTGTGAGCATTGTGACCATGAGCACGGGCACCTTGAACACTGTGAGAAAGTACACTGGCTCCATGAACACTCTCACCATGAGCACTGTCACCATGGGCTCTGTCACCATCAGAACTGTCACCATGGGCACTGTCAGCATTGCCGCTGTCACCATGAGCACTGTCACCATGGGCCCATTTACCATGGGCACTATCAACTTGAGCATGGTCACCATGCGCACTTTCGCCATGGGCACTGTGACCATGAGCACTATCACCATGAGAACTGTCACCAAAGGCATTGTCATCATTGGAACTCTCACCATGGGCACTGTCACCATGAGCACTGTCACCATGGACACTGTCACCATGGGCACTGTCACCATGGGAACTGTCACCGTGAAAAGGGTCACAAAGGGTACTATCACTATGGGTACTGTCACCACAGTATATTTCACTAAGAGCACTTGCACTGTGAGCATTGTGACCATGAGCAGTGTCACCATGAATACTGTCACTATGGGCACTATCACCATGAACACTGTTGACAGGGGCACTCTCACTATGGGCACGGTCGCCAAGAGCACTTTCACCATTGCCACTGTTACCATGAGCACTGTCACCATGAGCACGGTCACCATGGGCACTATTTCTGTGATTGCGGTTACCATGGAGACTATAGGCATGGGAATGTCACAATGGGCACCATCACAAAGGGCACTGTGACCATGAGCATTGTAACCATAGTCACTGTCACCAAGAGCACTGTCACATTGGGCAGTGTAACAATGGACCCTGTCACCATGGGCTCTGTCACCATGAGCAATGTCACCATGGGCAATGTTACCATGAGCACTACCACCATTAGAACTGTCACCATGGGCACTGTCCGCCTTGGAACTATCACCATGGGCTCTGTCACAATGAGCACTGTCACCATGATCACAGTCACCATGGCCACTCTAACTGTGATTGCGGTCACCATGGAGACTATAACCATGTGCAGTGTCACAAGAGGCAGTATCACCATGAGCACTGTCACCATGGACACTTTCACCATGGGCATTGTCACCATGGGCATTCTCTACATGGGTACTATCACCATGAGCCGTTTCACCATGGGCACTATCACCATGAGCACCGTTGCCATGGGGACTGTCGCCATGGGCACTGTCGCCATGAGCACTGTCACCATGGGCACTATTGCCGTGATTCCACTTACCATGGAGACTATAAGCATGGGAATGTCACAATGGGCACTATCACCATGAGCACTGTGAGCCTGGTCACTGTCACCATGAGCACTGTGACATTGGGCAGTGTCACAATGGAAACTGTCACCATGGGCACTGTCACCATGAGCACTATCAGCATGAGCAATGTCACCATGGCCACTTAACCATGAGCACTGTCACCATTGGCACTGTCACCATGACCACAGTCACCATGAACACTATTACCATGTGCATTGTCACCATGACCACAGTCACCATGAGCACTATTACCATGAGCATTGTCACCATGGGAATTGTCAACAGAGCACTGTCACCATGAGCACGGTCACCATGGGCATTGTTACCGTGGTAGCGGTTACCATGGAAACTATAACCATGGGACTGTCACAATGGGCACTATCACCATGGGTATGGTTACGATGGGCACTATTACCGTGATTGCAGTGACCATGGAGATTATAACCATGGGACTCTCACACCGGGCACTATCAGCATGAGCACTGTCACCATGGGCACTTTCTCCCTGAGTACTGTCTCCATCGACACGATCACCATGAGCACTGTCACCGTGGCCACTGTCACCACGGTTAGTGTTACCATTCGCACTATCACCATGAGCACGGTCACCGTGTGCACTATAACAGTGAATGTGGCCACCATGGACAGTATAAACATGGACACTGTCACAATGGTCACTGTCACCTTGAGAACTGTCACTATGGGCACTGTCGCCTTGAGGACTGTAACCATGAGCACGATCACCATGGGCACTATTTCCGTGGTTGCGGTTACCATGGAGAATCTAAGCATGGGAATGTCACAATGGGAACTATCACCAGGAGCACTGTGACCATGACCACTGTGACCATGGTCATTGTCACCATGAGCACTGTCACATTGGGCAGTGTCACAATCGGCCCTGTCGCCATGGGCTCTGTCACCATGAGCACTGTCACCATGGGCACTGTCACCATGACCACTATCACCATGGGCACTGTCACTATGAACAATATCACCATGAGTACTGTCACCATGAGCACGATCACCATGGGCACTATTTCCGTGGTTGCGGTTACCATGGAGAATATAAGCATGGGAATGTCACACTGGGAAATATCACCAGGAGCACTGTGACCACGGTCATTGTCATCATGAGCACTGTCACATTCGGCAGTGTCACTATGAGCAATATTACCATGAGAACTGTCTCCATCGGCACTGTCAGCATTGCCACTGTCACCATTAACACTCTCATCATGTGCCCAGTCACCATGGGCAGTATCACCATGAGCAATATTACAATGAGCTCTGTCACCATGAGCACTGTTTCCATGGGCACTGTCACCGTGAGCATTGTCACCATGATAACGGTCACAATGGGCACTATTACCGTGATTGCGGTCACCAATGAGATTATAACCATGTGAACTGTCACAATGGACACGGTCACCATGGGCATTGTCACCATGGGCATTTTCACCTTGGGTACTGTCACCATGAGCAGGTTCACCATGGGGACTATCACCATGAGCACTGTCGCCATGGGCACTCTCACTATGGGCACTGTTGCCATGAGCACTGTCACCATGGGCACTATTTCCATGACTGTGGTTACCATGGAGACTATAAGCATGGGAATGTCACAATGGGCACTATCACAATGAGCACTGTGACCATGAGCATTGTAACCATAGTCACTGTCACCATGAGCACTGTCACATTGGACATTGTAACAATGGACCCTGGCTCTGTCAGCATGACCACTGTCACCATGATCACAGTCACCATGGGCACTATTACTGTGATTGCGGTCACCATGGAGACTATATCCATGGGCAGTGTCACAAGAGGCAGTATCACCATGAGCACTGTCACCATGGACACTGTCACCATGGGCACTGTCACCATGGGAACTGTCACCATGAAAAGCGTCACAAAGGGTACTATCACTATGGGTACTGTCACCACAGTATATTTCACTAAGAGCACTTTCACTTTGAGCATTATGACGATGAGCACAGTCACCATGAACACTGTCACCAAGTACACTGTTGCCAAGAACACTCTCAGCATGGGCACGGTCACCATGACAATTGTCACCATGAGCACAGTCACCGTGTGCACTATTACCTTGATTGCGGTCACCATGGAGACTATAACCATGGGACTGTCAAAATCGGCACTATATCCTTGAGCACTGTCACCATGAGAACTGTCACCAAGGGCACTGTCACCATGGGAACTATCACTATGAGCAATATCACCATGAGAACTGTCACCATGGGCAGTGTCAGCATTGCCACTGCCAACATGGGCTCTGTCACCTGGAGCACTGTCACCATGGGCCCAGTCACCATGGGCAATATCACCTTGAGCAGTGTCACCATGACCACAGTCACCATGAGCACTATTACCATGAGCATTGCCACCATGGGAATAGTCACCATGAGCACTGTCACCATGAGCACGGTCACCATGGGCACTATTCCCGTGGTAGCGGTCAACATGGAGACTATAACCTTGGGACTGTCACAATGGGCACTATCACCATGGGTACGGTTACGATGGGCACTATTACCGTGATTGCAGTGACCTTTCAGATTATAACCATGGGACTCTCACATCGGGCACTATCAGCATGAGCACTGTCACCATGGGCACTGTCACCCTTAGCACTTTCACCATGGACACTATCACCATGAGCACTGTCACCATGGGAACTGTCACCATGAGCACTATCACCATGGGCACTGTCACTATGAGCAATATCACCATGAGAACTGTCATCATGGGCACTGCCAGCCTTGCCACTGTCACCATGGGCCCAGTCACCATGGGCACTATCTCCTTGATCAGTGTCACCATGATCAGTGTCGCCATGGGCACAGTCAGCATTGGAACTGTCACCATGGGCTCTGTCACCATGAGCACTGTCACCATGATCACGGTCACCATGGGAACTATTACTTTGATTGCGGTCACCATGGAGACTATAACCATGGGCAGTGTCACACTGTGCAGTATCACCATGAGCACTATCACAATGAGCACTGTCACCATGAGCAATCTTTCCATGAGCACTGTCACCATGAGCACTGTCACCATGGACACTGTCACCCTGGGCACTGTCACCATGGGAACTGTCACCGTGAAAAGTGTAACAAAGGATAATATCACTATGGGTACTGTCACCACTGTATATTTCACAAAGACCACTTTCACTGTGAGCATTGTGACTATGGGCACCGTCGCCATGAGCTCTGTCACTATGAGCACTGTCACCATGGGCACTATCACCATGAGCACTGTGAGCATGGTCACTGTCACCATGGGCACTGTCACACTGAGCACTGTCACCATGGAAATGATCGCTATGAGCACTGTCACCGTGGACACTGTCACGATGGTAATCGCCATGGGCTCTGTCACCATGAGCACTGTCACCATGGGCACTGTCACCATGGGCACTGTCAGCATTGGAACTGTCACCATGGGCTCTGTCAGCATGACCACTGTCACCATGATCACAGTCACCATGCGCACTATTACTGTGATTGCGGTCACCATGGAGACTATAACTATGGGCAGTGTCACAAGAGGCAGTATCACCGTGAGCACTGTCACCATGGACACTGTCACCATGGGCACTGTCACCATGGGAACTGTCACCGTGAAAAGTGTCACAAAGGGTCATATCACTGTGGGTAATGTCACCACAGTATATTTCACAAAGAGCACTTTCACTGTGAGCATTGTGACCATGAGCACTTTCACCATGAACACACTCCCCATGAGCACTGATTCCATGGGCACTGTCACCACGAGCACTGTCACCATGGGCATTGTCACCACGGGCACTATTACCATGATTGCGGTCAACATGGTGAATATAACCATGGACACTGTCACAACGGGCACTCACCATGAGCACTGTCACCGTGGGCACGGTCACCATGAGCACTCTAACCATGAGCACTATCAAAAGGGAAACTATCACTGTGATAATTGTCACCATGGGCAATGTCACCGTAGGCAATATAACCATGGGTACTGTCACCATGAGCACTGTCACCTTGGGAACCGTCACCATTGGTACTATTTCCATGAGCACTATCACCATGAGCACGGTCTCCATGGGCATTTTCACCGAGATTGCGGTCACCATGGTGACTATAACCATCGGCACTCTCACAAAGGGCTTTATCACGAGAACTATCACCATTAGCACTGTCACCATGAGCACTGTTACCATGGGCACTGTCACCATGAGCCCTCTCACCAAGGGAACTGTCACCGTGAACTCTGTCCCAATGGGTACTATTACCATGCGTACTGTCACCATGGTATATTTCACTAAGAGCATTATCACTGTGAGCATTGTGACCATGAGCACGGGCACCTTGAACACTGTGAGAAAGTACACTGGCTCCATGAACACTCTCACCATGAGCACTGTCACCATGGGCTCTGTCACCATCAGAACTGTCACCATGGGCACTGTCAGCATTGCCGCTGTCACCATGAGCACTGTCACCATGGGCCCATTTACCATGGGCACTATCAACTTGAGCATGGTCACCATGAGCACTTTCGCCATGGGCACTGTGACCATGAGCACTATCACCATGAGAACTGTCACCAAAGGCATTGTCATCATTGGAACTCTCACCATGGGCACTGTCACCATGAGCACTGTCACCAAGGACACTGTCACCATGGGCACTGTCACCATGGGAACTGTCACCGTGAAAAGGGTCACAAAGGGTACTATCACTATGGGTACTGTCACCACAGTATATTTCACTAAGAGCACTTGCACTGTGAGCATTGTGACCATGAGCACTGTCACCATGAATGCGGTCACTATGGGCACTATCACCATGAACACTGTTGCCAGGGGCACTCTCACTATGGGCACGGTCGCGAAGAGCACTTTCACCATTGCCACTGTTACCATGAGCACTGTCACCATGAGCACGGTCACCATGGGCACTATTTCTGTGATTGCGGTTACCATGGAGACTGTAGGCATGGGAATGTCACAATGGGCACCATCACAAAGGGCACTGTGACCATGAGCATTGTAACCATAGTCACTGTCACCAAGAGCACTGTCACATTGGGCAGTGTAACAATGGACCCTGTCACCATGGGCTCTGTCACCATGAGCAATGTCACCATGGGCAATGTTACCATGAGCACTACCACCATTAGAACTGTCACCATGGGCACTGTCCGCCTTGGAACTATCACCATGGGCTCTGTCACCATGAACACTGTCACCATGATCACGGTCACCATGGCCACTCTAACTGTGATTGCGGTCACCATGGAGACTATAACCATGTGCAGTGTCACAAGAGGCAGTATCACCATGAGCACTGTCACCATGGACACTTTCACCATGGGCATGGTCACCATGGGCATTCTCAACATGGGTACTATCACCATGAGCCGTTTCACCATGGGCACTATCACCATGAGCACTGTTGCCATGGGCACTGTCGCCATGGGCACTCTCACTATGGGCACTGTCGCCATGAGCACTGTCACCATGGGCACTATTTCCGTGATTCCACTTACCATGGAGACTATAAGCATGGGAATGTCACAATGGGCACTATCACAATGAGCACTGTGAGCCTGGTCACTGTCACCATGAGCACTGTGACATTGGGCAGTGTCACAATGGAAACTGTCACCATGGGCACTGTCACCATGAGCACTATCAGCATGAGCAATGTCACCATGGCCACTTAACCATGAGCACTGTCACCATTGGCACTGTCACCATGACCACAGTCACCATGAACACTATTACCATGTGCATTGTCACCATGACCACAGTCACCATGAGCACTATTACCATGAGCATTGTCACCATGGGAATTGTCAACAGAGCACTGTCACCATGAGCACGGTCACCATGGGCATTATTACCCTGGTAGCGGTTACCATGGAGACTATAACCATGGGACTGTCACAATGGGCACTATCACCATGGGTACGGTTACGATGGGCACTATTACCGTGATTGCAGTGACCATGGAGATTATAACCATGGGACTCTCACATCGGGCACTATCAGCATGAGCACTCTCACCATGAGCACTGTTGCCATGGGCACTCTCAGTATGGGCACTGTCGCCATGAGCACTGTCACCATGGGCACTACGTCTGTGATTGCGGTTACCATGGAGACTATAAGCATGGGAATATCACAATGGGCACTATTACAATGAGCACTGAGACCATGTGCATTGTGACCATAGTCATTGTCACCAAGAGCACTGTCACATTGGGCAGTGTAACAATGGACCCTTTCACCATGGGTTCTGTCACCATGAGCAATGTCACCATGGGCACTGTCAGCATTGGAACTGTCACTATCGGCTCTTTCACCATGAGCACTGTCACCATGAGCACTGTCACAATGAGCACGATCAACATGGGCACTATTTCCGTGGTTACGGTTACCATGGAGAATATAAGCATGGGAATGTCACAATGGGAACTATCACGAGGAGCACTGTGACCATGACCACTGTGACCATGGTCATTGTCACCATGAGCACTGTCGCCATGGGCACTGTCACCATGAGCACTATCACCATGGGCACTGTCACTATGAACAATATCAACATGAGAATTGTCACCATGGGCACTGTCAGCATTGCCACTATCACCATGGGCTCTGTCACCATGAGCACTGTCACCATGATCACGGTCACCATGGGCACTATTACTGTGATTGCGGTCACCATGGAGACTATAACTATGGGCAGTGTCACAATGGGCAGTATCACCATGAGCACTATCACAATGAGCACTGTCACCATGAGCACTGTCACCATGGACACTGTCACCATAGGCACTGTCACCATGGGAAGTGTCACCGTGAAAAGTGTCACAAAGGGTAATACCACTATGGGTACTGTCACCACAGTATATTTCACAAAGAGCACTTTCACTGTGAGCATTGTGACCATGAGCACTATCACCATGAACACTGTCACCATGAGTACGGTCACCATGGGCACTATCACCATGAGCACTGTTGCCAGGGGCACTCTCACTATGGGCACTGTCGCCATGAGCACTGTCACTATGAGCACTGTCACCATGGGCACTGTTACCTTGAGCACTGTCTCCATGAGCACGGTCACCATGGGCACTATTTCCGTGATTGCGGTTACCATGGAGACTATAAGCATGGGAATGTCACAATGGGCACGATCACCATGAGCACTGTGACCATGTTCACTGTCACCATGAGCACTGTCACATTGGGGAGTGTCACAGTGGGAACTATCACCATGGGCACTGTCAGCAAGAGCACTGTCACCATGAGCACTATCAACATGAGCATTGTCACCATGGGCACATAACCATGAGCACTGTCACCAGTTGCACTGTCACAATGACCACAGTCACCATGAACACTATTACCATGTGCATTGTCACCATGACCACAGTCACCATGAGCACTATTACCATGAGCATTGTCACCATGGGAATTGTCAACAGAGCACTGTCACCATGAGCACGGTCACCATGGACATTATTACCGTGGTAGCTGTTACCATGGAGACTATAACCATGGGACTGTCACAATGGGCAATATCACCATGGGTACGGTTACGATGGGCACTATTACCATGATTGCAGTGACCATGGAGTTTATAACCATGGGATTCTCACATCGGGCACTATCAGCATGAGCACTGTCACCATGGGCACTTTCACCCTGAGTACTGTCTCCATGGACACGATCACCATGAGCACTGTCACCGTGGCCACTGTCACCATGTTTAATGTCACCATTCGCACTATCACCATGAGCACGGTCACCGTGTGCACTATAACAGTGAATGTGGTCACCATGGACAGTATAAACATGGACACTGTCACAATGAGCACTGCCACCTTGAGAACTGTCACTGTGGGCACTGTCGCCATGAGCACTGTAACCATGAGCACGATCACCATGGGCACTATTTCCGTGGTTGCGGTTACCATGGAGAATCTAAGCATGGGAATGTCACAATGGAAACTATCACCAGGAGCACTGTGACCATGAGCACTGTGACCATGGACATTTTCACCATGAGCACTGTCACATTGGGCAGTGTCACAATCGGCCCTATCACCATGGGCTCTGTCACCATGAGCACTGTCACCATGGGCACTCTCACCAAGAGCACTATCACCATGGGCTCTGTCACTATGAGAGATATCAACATGAGAACTGTCACCATGGGCACTGTCACCATGAGCACTGTCAACATGTGCCCAGTCGCCATGGGCACTATCACCATGAGCACTATCACAATGAGCACTGTCACCATGAGCACTGTTTCCACGGGCACTGTCACCATGAGCATTGTCACCATGATAACGGTCACAATGGGCACTATTACCGTGATTGCGGTCACCATGGAGATTATAACCATGTGAACTGTCACAATGGACATTCTCACCATGGGCATTGTCACCATGGGCATTCTCACCATGGGTACTGTCACCATGAGCAGTTTCACCATGGGCACTCTCACCATGAGCACTGTCGCCATGGGCACTCTCACTATGGGCACTGTCGCCATGAGCACTGTCACCATGGGCACTATTTCCGTGATTCCACTTACCATGGAGACTATAAGTATGGGAATGTCACAATGGGCACTATTACAATGAGCACTGTGACCATGAGCATTGTGACCATAGTCACTGTCACCAAGAGCAATGTCACATTAGGCAGTGTAACAATGGACCCTGTCACCATGGGCTCTGTCACCATGAGCAATGTCACCATGGGCACTGTTACCATGAGCACTCTCACCATTAGAACTGTCAACATGAGCACTGTCACCATGATCACGTGCACCATGGGCAATATTACTGTGATTGCGGTCACCATGGAGACTATAACCATGGGCAGTGTCACAATGGGCAGTATCACCATGAGCACTATCACAATGAGCACTGTCACCATGAGCACTGTCACCATGGACACTGTCACCATGGGCACTGTCACCATGGGAACTGTCACCGTGAAAAGAGTCACAAAGGGTACTATCACTATGGGTAATGTCACCACAGTATATTTCACTAAGAGCACTTTCACTGTCAGCATTGTGACCATGAGCACTATCACCATGAACAGTTTCACCATGAGTACTGTCACCATGGTCACTATCACCATGAGCACTGTTGCCAGGGGAACTCTCACTATGGGAACTGTCGCCATGAGCACTGTCACTGTGAGTACTGTCACCATGGGCACTGTTACCATGAGAACTGCCACCATGAGCACGGTCACCATGGGCACTATTTCCGTGACTGTGGTTATCATGGAGAGTATATACATGGGAATGTCACAATGGGCACTATCCCCATGAGCACTCTGACCATGAGCAGTATGACCATGGACACTGTTACCATGAGCACTGTCACATTGGGCAGTGTCACAGTGCGAACTCTCACCATGGTTACTGTCACCAAGAGCACTGTCACCATGAGCACTGTCAGCATGAGCAATGTCACCATGGGCACTTAACCAGGAGCACTGTCACCATTGGCACTGTCACCATGACCACAGTCACCATGAGCACTATTACCATGAGCATTGTCACCATGGGCACTGTCACCATGGGAACTGTCACCGTGAAAAGTGTCACAAAGGATAATATCACTATGGGTACTGTCACCACAGTATATTTCACAAAGAGCACTTTCACTGTGAGCATTGTGACCATGAGCACTATCACCATGAACACACTCCCCATGAGCACTGTTTCCATGGGCACTGTCACCACGAGCACTGTCACCATGGGCATTGTCACCACGGGCACTATTACCATGATTGCGGTCAACATGGTGAATATAACCATGGACACTGTCACAACGGGCACTCTCACCATGAGCACTGTCACCGTGGCCACTGTCACCATGAGCACTCTAACCATGAGCACTATCAAAAGGGGAACTATCACTGTGATAATTGTCACCATGGGCACTGTCACCGTAGGCAATATAACCATGTGTACTGTCACCATGAGCACTGTCACCTTGGGAACCGTCACCATTGGTACTATTACCATGAGCACTATCACCATGAGCACGGTCTCCATGGGCATTTTCACCGAGATTGCGGTCACCATGGTGACTATAACCATCGGCACTCTCACAAAGGGCTTTATCACGAGAACTATCACCATTAGCACTGTCACCATGAGCACTGTTACCATGGGCACTGTCACCATGAGCCCTCTCACCAAGGGAACTGTCACCGTGAACTCTGTCCCAATGGGTACTATTACCATGCGTACTGTCAGCATGGTATATTTCACTAAGAGCATTATCACTGTGAGCATTGTGACCATGAGCACGGGCACCTTGAACACTGTTAGAAAGTACACTGGCTCCATGAACACTCTCACCATGAGCACTGTCACTATGCGCTCTGTCACCATCAGAACTGTCACCATGGGCACTGTCAGCATTGCCGCTGTCACCATGAGCACTGTCACCATGGGCCCATTTACCATGGGCACTATCAACTTGAGCATGGTCACCATGAGCACTTTCACCATGGGCACTGTGACCATGAGCACTATCACCATGAGAACTGTCACCAAAGGCATTGTCATCATTGGAACTCTCACCATGGGCACTGTCACCATGAGCACTGTCACCATGGACACTGTCACCATGGGCACTGTCACCATGGGAACTGTCACCGTGAAAAGGGTCACAAAGGGTACTATCACTATGGGTACTGTCACCACAGTATATTTCACTAAGAGCACTTGCACTGTGAGTATTGTGACCATGGCACTGTCACCATGAATACTGTCTCTATGGGCACTATCACCATGAACACTGTTGACAGGGGCACTCTCACTATGGGCACGGTCGCCAAGAGCACTTTCACCATTGCCACTGTTACCATGAGCACTGTCACCATGAGCACGGTCACCATGGGCACTATTTCTGTGATTGCGGTTACCATGGAGACTATAGGCATGGGAATGTCACAATGGGCACCATCACAAAGGGCACTGTGACCATGAGCATTGTCACCATAGTCACTGTCACCAAGAGCACTGTCACATTGGGCAGTGTAACAATGGACCCTGTCACCATGGGCTCTGTCACCATGAGCAATGTCACCATGGGCAATGTTACCATGAGCACTACCACCATTAGAACTGTCACCATGGGCACTGTCCGCCTTGGAACTATCACCATGGGCTCTGTCACCATGAGCACTGTCACCATGATCACAGTCACCATGGCCACTCTAACTGTGATTGCGGTCACCATGGAGACTATAACCATGTGCAGTGTCACAAGAGGCAGTATCACCATGAGCACTGTCACCATGGACACTTTCACCATGGGCATTGTCACCATGGGCATTCTCAACATGGGTACTATCACCATGAGCAGTTTCACCATGGGCACTATCACCATGAGCACTGTTGCCATGGGCACTGTCGCCATGGGCACTCTCACTATGGGTACTGTCGCCATGAGCACTGTCACCATGGGCACTATTTCCGTGATTCCACTTACCATGGAGACTATAAGCATGGGAATGTCACAATGGGCACTATCACCATGAGCACTGTGAGCCTGGTCACTGTCACCATGAGCACTGTGACATTGGGCAGTGTCACAAGGGAAACTGTCACCATGGGCACTGTCACCATGAGCACTATCAGCATGAGCAATGTCACCATGGCCACTTAACCATGAGCACTGTCACCATTGGCACTGTCACCATGACCACAGTCACCATGAACACTATTACCATGTGCATTGTCACCATGACCACAGTCACCATGAGCACTATTACCATGAGCATTGTCATCATGGGAATTGTCAACAGAGCACTGTCCCCATGAGCACGGTCACCATGGGCATTATTACCGTGGTAGCGGTTACCATGGAGACTATAACCATGGGACTGTCACAATGGGCACTATCACCATGGGTACGGTTACGATGGGCACTATTACCGTGATTGCAGTGACCATGGAGATTATAACCATGGGACTCTCACACCGGGCACTATCAGCATGAGCACTGTCACCATGGGCACTTTCACCCTGAGTGCTCTCTCCATGGACACGATCACCATGAGCACTGTCACCGTGGCCACTGTCACCATGGTTAGTGTCACCATTCGCACTATCACCATGAGCACGGTCACCGTGTGCACTACAACAGTGAATGTGGTCACCATGGACAGTATAAACATGGACACTGTCACAATGGGCACTGTCACCTTGAGAACTGTCACTATGGGCACTGTCGCCTTGAGGACTGTAACCATGAGCACGATCACCATGGGCACTATTTCCGTGGTTGCGGTTACCATGGAGAATCTAAGCATGGGAATGTCACAATGGGAACTATCACCAGGAGCACTGTGACCATGATCACTGTGACCATGGTCATTGTCACCATGAGCACTGTCACATTGGGCAGTGTCACAATCGGCCCTATCACCATGGGCTCTGTCACCATGAGCACTGTCACCATGGGCACTGTCACCATGGGCACTGTCAGCATTGGAACTGTCACCATGGGCTCTGTCAGCATGACCACTGTCACCATGATCACAGTCACCATGCGCACTATTACTGTGATTGCGGTCACCATGGAGACTATATCCATGGGCAGTGTCACAAGAGGCAGTATCACCGTGAGCCCTGTCACCATGGACACTGTCACCATGGGCACTGTCACCATGGGAACTGTCACTGTGAAAAGTGTCACAAAGGGTACTATCACTATGGGTACTGTCACCACAGTATATTTCACTAAGAGCACTTTCACTTTGAGCATTATGATGATGAGCACAGTCACCATGAACACTGTCACCAAGTACACTGTCACCATGAACACTCTCAGCATGAGCACGGTCACCATAGCCATTGTCACCATTAGCACAGTCACCGTGTTGACTATTACCTTGATTGCGGTCACCATGGAGACTATAACCATGGGACTGTCAAAATCGGCACTATATCCTTGAGCACTGTCACCATGAGAACTGTCACCAAGGTCACTGTCACCATGGGAATTATTAGTATGAGCAATATCACCATGACAACTGTCACCATGGGCAGTGTCACATTGCCACTGTCAACATGGGGTCTGTCACCATGGGCCCAGTCACCATGGGCAATATCACCTTGAGCAGTGTCACCATGACCACAGTCAGCATGAGCACTATTACCATGAGCATTGCCACCATGGGAATTGTCACCATGAGCACTGTCACCATGAGCACGGTCACCATGGGCACTATTCCCGTGGTAGCGGTCAACATGGAGACTATAACCTTGGGACTGTCACAATGGGCACTATCACCATGGGTACGGTTACGATGGGCACTATTACCGTGATTGCAGTGACCTTTCAGATTATAACCAAGGGACTCTCACATCGGGCACTATCAGCATGAGCACTGTCACCATGGGCACTGTCACCCTTAGCACTGTCACCATGGACACTATCACCATGAGCACTGTTACCATGGGAACTGTCACCATGAGCACTATCACCATGGGCACTGTCACTATGAGCAATATCACCATGAGAACTGTCATCATGGGCACTGTCAGCCTTGCCACTGTCACCATGGGCCCAGTCACCATGGGCACTATCACCTTGATCAGTGTCAGCATGATCAGTGTCGCCATGGGCACAGTCAGCATTGGAACTGTCACCATGGGCTCTGTCACCATGAACACTGTCACCATGATCATGGTCACCATGGGAACTATTACTTTGATGGCGGTCACCATGGAGACTATAACCATGGGCAGTGTCACACTGTGCAGTATCACCATGAGCACTATCACAATGAGCACTGTCACCATGAGCAATCTTTCCATGAGCACTTTCACCATGAGCACTGTCACCGTGGACACTGTCACCCTGGGCACTGTCACCATGGGAACTGTCACCGTGAAAAGTGTCACAAAGGATAATATCACTATGGGTACTGTCACCACCGTATATTTCACCAAGACCACTTTCACTGTTAGCATTGTGACTATGGGCACTGTCGCCATGCGCTCTGTCACTATGAGCACTGTCACCATGGGCACAATCACCATGAGCACTGTGACCATGGTCACTGTCACCATGAGCACTGTCACACTGGGCAGTGTCACAATGGGAACTGTCACCATGGGCACTGTCACCATGAGCACTATCAGCATGAGCAATGTCACCATGGGTACTGAACGATGAGCACTGTCACCATTGGCACTGTCACCATGACCACAGTCACCATGAACAATATTACCATGAGGATTGTCACCATGGGAATTGTCACCATGAGCACTGTTACCATGAGCACGGTCACCATGGGCACTATTACCGTGGTAGCGGTCACCATGGAGACTATAACCATGGGACTGTCACAATGGGCACTATCACCCTGGGGACGGTTACGATGGGCCCTATTACCGTGATGGCAGTGACCATGTAGATTATAAGCATGGGACTCTCACATCGGGCACTATCAGCATGAGCACTGTCACCATGAGCAATGGCACCATGGACACTATCACCATGGACACTATCACCATGAGCACTGTCACCGTGGACACTGTCACCATGGTTATTGTCACCATTAGCACTATCACCACGAGCACGGTCACCGTGTGCACTATAAGAGTGAAAGCGGTCACCATGGACAATATAAACATGGACACTGTCACAATGGGCACTGTCACCATGAGTACTGTCACTTTGGGCACTGTTGCCATGAGCACTGTCACCAGAGGCACTGTCACCATGAGCACTGTCACCATGAGCACGATCACCTTGGGCACTATTTCCGTGGTTACGGTTACCATGGAGAATATAAGCATGGGAATGTCACAATGAGAACTATCCCCAGGAGCACTGTGACCATGAGCACTGTGACCATGGTCATTGTCACCATGAGCACTGTCACATTGGGCAGTGTCACAATCGGCCATGTCGCCATGGGCTCTGTCACCATGAGCACTGTCACCATGGGCACTGTCACCATGACCACTATCACCATGGGCACTGTCACTATGAACAATATCACCATGAGTACTGTCACCATGAGCACGATCACCATGGGCACAATTTCCGTGGTTGCGGTTACCATGTAGAATATAAGCATGGGAATGTCACACTGGGAAATATCACCAGGAGCACTCTGACCACGGTCATTGTCACCATGAGCACTGTCACATTGGGCAGTGTCACAATCGGCCCTATCACCATGGGCTCTGTCACCATGAGCACTTTCACCATGGGCACTGTCACTATGAGCAATATTACCATGAGAACTGTCTCCATCGGCACTGTCAGCATTGCCACTGTCACCATGAGCACTGTCACCATGTGCCCAGTCACCATGGGCAGTATCACCATGAGCAATATTACAATGAGCTCTGTCACCATGAGCACTGTTTCCATGGGCACTGTCACCGTGAGCATTGTCACCATGATAAAGGTCACAATGGGCACTATTACCGTGATTGCGGTCACCAATGAGATTATAACCATGTGAAGTGTCACAATGGACACGGTCACCATGGGCATTGTCACCATGGGCATTTTCACCTTGGGTACTGTCACCATGAGCAGGTTCACCATGGGAACTATCACCATGAGCACTGTTGCCATGGGCACTGTCGCCATGGGCACTCTCACTATGGGCACTGTGGCCATGAGCACTGTCACCATGGGCACTATTTCCATGACTGTGGTTACAATGGAGACTATAAGCATGGGAATGTCACAATGGGCACTATCACAATGAGCACTGTGACCATGAGCATTGTAACCATAGTCACTGTCACCATGAGCACTGTCACATTGGGCATTGTAACAATGGACCCTGGCTCTGTCAGCATGATCACTGTCACCAAGATCACAGTCACCATGCGCAATATTACTGTGATTGCGGTCAACATGGAGACTATATCCATGGGCAGTGTCACAAGAGGCAGTATCACCATGAGCACTGTCACCATGGACCCTGTCACCATGGGCACTGTCACCTTGAGAAATGTCACTATGGGCACTGTCGCCATGAGCACTGTAACCATGAGCACTATCACCATGGGCACTATTTCCGTGGTTGCGGTTACCATGGAGAATCTAAGCATGGGAATGTCACAATGGGAACTATCACCAGGAGCACTGTGACCATGATCACTGTGACCATGGTCATTGTCACCATGAGCACTGTCACATTGGGCAGTGTCACAATCGGCCCTATCACCATGGGCTCTGTCACCATGAGCACTGTCACCATGGGCACTGTCACCATGGGCACTGTCAGCATTGGAACTGTCACCATGGGCTCTGTCAGCATGACCACTGTCACCATGATCACAGTCACCATGCGCACTATTACTGTGATTGCGGTCACCATGGAGACTATAACCATGGGCAGTGTCACAAGAGGCAGTATCACCGTGAGCCCTGTCACCAAGGACACTGTCACCATGGGCACTGTCACCATGGGAACTGTCACCGTGAAAAGTGTCACAAAGGGTACTATCACTATGGGTACTGTCACCACAAAATATTTCACTTAGAGCCCTTTCACTTTGAGCATTATGACGATGAGCGCAGTCACCATGAACACTGTCACCAAGTACACTGTCACCATGAACACTCTCAGCATGAGCACGGTCACCATGTCCATTGTCACCATGAGCACAGTCACCGTGTGCACTATTACCTTGATTGCGGTCACCATGGAGACTATAACCATGGGACTGTCAAAATCGGCACTATATCCTTGAGCACTGTCACCATGAGAACTGTCACCAAGGGCACTGTCACCATGGGAACTATCACTATGAGCAATATCACCATGAGAACTGTCACCATGGGCAGTGTCAGCATTGCCACTGCCAACATGGGCTCTGTCACCTGGAGCACTGTCACCATGGGCCCAGTCACCATGGGCAATATCACCTTGAGCAGTGGCACCATGACCACAGTCAGCATGAGCACTATTACCATGAGCATTGCCACCATGGGAATTGTCACCAAGAGCACTGTCACCATGAGCACGGTCACCATGGGCACTATTCCCGTGGTAGCGGTCAACATGGGGACTATAACCTTGGGACTGTCACAATGGGCACTATCACCATGGGTACGGTTACGATGGGCACTATTACCGTGATTGCAGTGACCTTTCAGATTATAACCATGGGACTCTCACATCGGGCACTATCAGCATGAGCACTGTCACCATGGGCACTGTCACCCTTAGCCCTTTCACCATGGACACTATCACCATGAGCACTGTTACCATGGGAACTGTCACCATGAGCACTATCACCATGGGCACTGTCACTATGAGCAATATCACCATGAGAACTGTCATCATGGGCACTGTCAGCCTTGCCACTGTCACCATGGGCCCAGTCACCATGGGCACTATCACCTTGATCAGTGTCACCATGATCAGTGTCGCCATGGGCACAGTCAGCATTGGAACTTTCACCATGGGCTCTGTCACCATGAGCACTGTCACCATGATCACGGTCACCATGGGAACTGTTACTTTGATTGCGGTCACCATGGAAACTGTAACCATGGGCAGTGTCACAATGTGCAGTATCACCATGAGCACTATCACAATGAGCACTGTCACCATGAGCAATCTTTCCATGAGCACTCTCACCATGAGCACTGTCACATTGGACACTGTCACCCTGGGCACTGTCACCATGGGAACTGTCACCGTGAAAAGTGTCACAAAGGATAATATCACTATGGGTACTGTCACCACCGTATATTTCACAAAGACCACTTTCACTGTGAGCATTGTGACTATGGGCACTGTCGCCATGAGCTCTGTCACTATGAGCACTGTCACCATGGGCACTATCACCATGAGCACTGTGACCATGGTCACTGTCACCATGGGCACTGTCACACTGGGCAGTGTCACAATGGGAACTGTCACCATGGGCACTGTCACCGAGAGCACTGTCACCATGGGCACTATCAGCATGAGCAATGTCACCATGGGTACTGAACGATGAGCACTGTCACCATTGGCACTGTCACCATGACCACAGTCACCATGAACACTATTACCATGAGGACTGTCACCATGGGAATTGTCACCATGAGCACTGTTACCATGAGCATGGTCACCATGGGCACTATTACCGTGGTAGCGGTAACCATGGAGACTATAACCATAGGACTGTCACAATGGGCACTATCACCATGGGTATGGTTACGATGGGCACTATTACCCTGATTGCAGTGACCATGGATATTATACGCAGGGGACTCTCACATCGGGCACTATCAGCATGAGCACAGTCATCATGGGCACTGTCACACTGAGCACTGTCACCATGGAAACGATCACTATGAGCACTGTCACCGTGGACACTGTTACGATGGTAACTGTCACCATTAACACTATCACCATGAGCACGGTCACCGTGTGCTCTCTAACAGTGATGGCGGTCACCATGGACAATATAAACATGGACACTGTCACAATGGGCACTGTCGCCATGAGCACTGTCACTATGGGCACTGTCGCCATGAGCACTGTCACCATGAGCACTGTCACCATGAGCATGATCACCATGGACACTATTTCCGTGGTTACAGTTACCATGGAGAATATAAGCATGGGAATGTCACAATGGGAACTATCACTAGGAGCACTGTGACCATGACCAATGTGACCATGTCACATTGGGCAGTGTCACAATCGGGCCTGTCGCCATGGGCTCTGTCACCATGAGCACTGTCACCATGGGCACTGTCACCATGACAACTATCACCATGGGCATTGTCACTATGAACAATATCACCATGAGAAATGTCACCATGGGCACTGTCACCATGTGCCCAGTCCCCATGGGAACTATCACTTTGATTGCGGTCACCATGGAGACTATAACCCTCGGCAGTGTCACAATGTGCAGTGTCACCATGAGCACTATCACAATGAGCACTGTCACCATGAGCAATCTTTCCATGAGCACGGTCACCATGAGCACTGTCACCATGAGCACTGTCACCATGGACACTGTCACCATGGGCACTGTCACCATGGGAACTGTCACCGTGAAAAGTGTCACAAAGGGTCATATCACTATGGGTAATGTCACCACAGTATATTTCACAAAGAGCACTTTCACTGTGAGCATTGCGACCATGAGCACTATCACCATGAACACTGTCACCATGAGTACTGTCACCATGAGTACTATCACCATGAGCACTGTTTCCAGGGGCACTCTCACTATGGGCACTGTCGCCATGAGCACTGCCACTATGAGCACTGTCACCATGGGCACTGTTACCATGAGCACTGTCACCATGAGCACGGTCACCATGGGCACTATTTCCGTGATTGCGGTTACCTTGGAGACTATAAGGATGGGAATGTCACAATGGGCACTATCACCATGAGCACTGTGAGCCTGGTCACTGTCACCATGAGAACTGTGACATTGGGCAGTGTCACAATGGAAACTGTCACCATGGGCACTGTCACCATGAGCACTATCAGCATGAGCAATGTCACCATGGCCACTTAACCATGAGCACTGTCACCATTGGCACTGTCACCATGACCACAGTCACCATGAACACTATTACCATGAGCATTGTCACCATGGGCACTGTCACCATGGGAACTGTCACCGTGAAAAGTGTCACAAAGGATAATATCACTATGGGTACTGTCACCACAGTATATTTCACAAAGAGCACTTTCACTGTGAGCATTGTGACCATGAGCACTATCACCATGAACACACTCCCCATGAGCACTGTTTCCATGGGCACTGTCACCACGAGCACTGTCACCATGGGCATTGTCACCACGGGCACTATTACCATGATTGCGGTCAACATGGTGAATATAACCATGGACACTGTCACAACGGGCACTCTCACCATGAGCACTGTCACCGTGGCCACTGTCACCATGAGCACTCTAACCATGAGCACTATCAAAAGGGGAACTATCACTGTGATAATTGTCACCATGGGCACTGTCACCGTAGGCAATATAACCATGTGTACTGTCACCATGAGCACTGTCACCTTGGGAACCGTCACCATTGGTACTATTACCATGAGCACTATCACCATGAGCACGGTCTCCATGGGCATTTTCACCGAGATTGCGGTCACCATGGTGACTATAACCATCGGCACTCTCACAAAGGGCTTTATCACGAGAACTATCACCATTAGCACTGTCACCATGAGCACTGTTACCATGGGCACTGTCACCATGAGCCCTCTCACCAAGGGAACTGTCACCGTGAACTCTGTCCCAATGGGTACTATTACCATGCGTACTGTCAGCATGGTATATTTCACTAAGAGCATTATCACTGTGAGCATTGTGACCATGAGCACGGGCACCTTGAACACTGTTAGAAAGTACACTGGCTCCATGAACACTCTCACCATGAGCACTGTCACTATGCGCTCTGTCACCATCAGAACTGTCACCATGGGCACTGTCAGCATTGCCGCTGTCACCATGAGCACTGTCACCATGGGCCCATTTACCATGGGCACTATCAACTTGAGCATGGTCACCATGAGCACTTTCACCATGGGCACTGTGACCATGAGCACTATCACCATGAGAACTGTCACCAAAGGCATTGTCATCATTGGAACTCTCACCATGGGCACTGTCACCATGAGCACTGTCACCATGGACACTGTCACCATGGGCACTGTCACCATGGGAACTGTCACCGTGAAAAGGGTCACAAAGGGTACTATCACTATGGGTACTGTCACCACAGTATATTTCACTAAGAGCACTTGCACTGTGAGTATTGTGACCATGGCACTGTCACCATGAATACTGTCTCTATGGGCACTATCACCATGAACACTGTTGACAGGGGCACTCTCACTATGGGCACGGTCGCCAAGAGCACTTTCACCATTGCCACTGTTACCATGAGCACTGTCACCATGAGCACGGTCACCATGGGCACTATTTCTGTGATTGCGGTTACCATGGAGACTATAGGCATGGGAATGTCACAATGGGCACCATCACAAAGGGCACTGTGACCATGAGCATTGTCACCATAGTCACTGTCACCAAGAGCACTGTCACATTGGGCAGTGTAACAATGGACCCTGTCACCATGGGCTCTGTCACCATGAGCAATGTCACCATGGGCAATGTTACCATGAGCACTACCACCATTAGAACTGTCACCATGGGCACTGTCCGCCTTGGAACTATCACCATGGGCTCTGTCACCATGAGCACTGTCACCATGATCACAGTCACCATGGCCACTCTAACTGTGATTGCGGTCACCATGGAGACTATAACCATGTGCAGTGTCACAAGAGGCAGTATCACCATGAGCACTGTCACCATGGACACTTTCACCATGGGCATTGTCACCATGGGCATTCTCAACATGGGTACTATCACCATGAGCAGTTTCACCATGGGCACTATCACCATGAGCACTGTTGCCATGGGCACTGTCGCCATGGGCACTCTCACTATGGGTACTGTCGCCATGAGCACTGTCACCATGGGCACTATTTCCGTGATTCCACTTACCATGGAGACTATAAGCATGGGAATGTCACAATGGGCACTATCACCATGAGCACTGTGAGCCTGGTCACTGTCACCATGAGCACTGTGACATTGGGCAGTGTCACAAGGGAAACTGTCACCATGGGCACTGTCACCATGAGCACTATCAGCATGAGCAATGTCACCATGGCCACTTAACCATGAGCACTGTCACCATTGGCACTGTCACCATGACCACAGTCACCATGAACACTATTACCATGTGCATTGTCACCATGACCACAGTCACCATGAGCACTATTACCATGAGCATTGTCATCATGGGAATTGTCAACAGAGCACTGTCCCCATGAGCACGGTCACCATGGGCATTATTACCGTGGTAGCGGTTACCATGGAGACTATAACCATGGGACTGTCACAATGGGCACTATCACCATGGGTACGGTTACGATGGGCACTATTACCGTGATTGCAGTGACCATGGAGATTATAACCATGGGACTCTCACACCGGGCACTATCAGCATGAGCACTGTCACCATGGGCACTTTCACCCTGAGTGCTCTCTCCATGGACACGATCACCATGAGCACTGTCACCGTGGCCACTGTCACCATGGTTAGTGTCACCATTCGCACTATCACCATGAGCACGGTCACCGTGTGCACTACAACAGTGAATGTGGTCACCATGGACAGTATAAACATGGACACTGTCACAATGGGCACTGTCACCTTGAGAACTGTCACTATGGGCACTGTCGCCTTGAGGACTGTAACCATGAGCACGATCACCATGGGCACTATTTCCGTGGTTGCGGTTACCATGGAGAATCTAAGCATGGGAATGTCACAATGGGAACTATCACCAGGAGCACTGTGACCATGATCACTGTGACCATGGTCATTGTCACCATGAGCACTGTCACATTGGGCAGTGTCACAATCGGCCCTATCACCATGGGCTCTGTCACCATGAGCACTGTCACCATGGGCACTGTCACCATGGGCACTGTCAGCATTGGAACTGTCACCATGGGCTCTGTCAGCATGACCACTGTCACCATGATCACAGTCACCATGCGCACTATTACTGTGATTGCGGTCACCATGGAGACTATATCCATGGGCAGTGTCACAAGAGGCAGTATCACCGTGAGCCCTGTCACCATGGACACTGTCACCATGGGCACTGTCACCATGGGAACTGTCACTGTGAAAAGTGTCACAAAGGGTACTATCACTATGGGTACTGTCACCACAGTATATTTCACTAAGAGCACTTTCACTTTGAGCATTATGATGATGAGCACAGTCACCATGAACACTGTCACCAAGTACACTGTCACCATGAACACTCTCAGCATGAGCACGGTCACCATAGCCATTGTCACCATTAGCACAGTCACCGTGTTGACTATTACCTTGATTGCGGTCACCATGGAGACTATAACCATGGGACTGTCAAAATCGGCACTATATCCTTGAGCACTGTCACCATGAGAACTGTCACCAAGGTCACTGTCACCATGGGAATTATTAGTATGAGCAATATCACCATGACAACTGTCACCATGGGCAGTGTCACATTGCCACTGTCAACATGGGGTCTGTCACCATGGGCCCAGTCACCATGGGCAATATCACCTTGAGCAGTGTCACCATGACCACAGTCAGCATGAGCACTATTACCATGAGCATTGCCACCATGGGAATTGTCACCATGAGCACTGTCACCATGAGCACGGTCACCATGGGCACTATTCCCGTGGTAGCGGTCAACATGGAGACTATAACCTTGGGACTGTCACAATGGGCACTATCACCATGGGTACGGTTACGATGGGCACTATTACCGTGATTGCAGTGACCTTTCAGATTATAACCAAGGGACTCTCACATCGGGCACTATCAGCATGAGCACTGTCACCATGGGCACTGTCACCCTTAGCACTGTCACCATGGACACTATCACCATGAGCACTGTTACCATGGGAACTGTCACCATGAGCACTATCACCATGGGCACTGTCACTATGAGCAATATCACCATGAGAACTGTCATCATGGGCACTGTCAGCCTTGCCACTGTCACCATGGGCCCAGTCACCATGGGCACTATCACCTTGATCAGTGTCAGCATGATCAGTGTCGCCATGGGCACAGTCAGCATTGGAACTGTCACCATGGGCTCTGTCACCATGAACACTGTCACCATGATCATGGTCACCATGGGAACTATTACTTTGATGGCGGTCACCATGGAGACTATAACCATGGGCAGTGTCACACTGTGCAGTATCACCATGAGCACTATCACAATGAGCACTGTCACCATGAGCAATCTTTCCATGAGCACTTTCACCATGAGCACTGTCACCGTGGACACTGTCACCCTGGGCACTGTCACCATGGGAACTGTCACCGTGAAAAGTGTCACAAAGGATAATATCACTATGGGTACTGTCACCACCGTATATTTCACCAAGACCACTTTCACTGTTAGCATTGTGACTATGGGCACTGTCGCCATGCGCTCTGTCACTATGAGCACTGTCACCATGGGCACAATCACCATGAGCACTGTGACCATGGTCACTGTCACCATGAGCACTGTCACACTGGGCAGTGTCACAATGGGAACTGTCACCATGGGCACTGTCACCATGAGCACTATCAGCATGAGCAATGTCACCATGGGTACTGAACGATGAGCACTGTCACCATTGGCACTGTCACCATGACCACAGTCACCATGAACAATATTACCATGAGGATTGTCACCATGGGAATTGTCACCATGAGCACTGTTACCATGAGCACGGTCACCATGGGCACTATTACCGTGGTAGCGGTCACCATGGAGACTATAACCATGGGACTGTCACAATGGGCACTATCACCCTGGGGACGGTTACGATGGGCCCTATTACCGTGATGGCAGTGACCATGTAGATTATAAGCATGGGACTCTCACATCGGGCACTATCAGCATGAGCACTGTCACCATGAGCAATGGCACCATGGACACTATCACCATGGACACTATCACCATGAGCACTGTCACCGTGGACACTGTCACCATGGTTATTGTCACCATTAGCACTATCACCACGAGCACGGTCACCGTGTGCACTATAAGAGTGAAAGCGGTCACCATGGACAATATAAACATGGACACTGTCACAATGGGCACTGTCACCATGAGTACTGTCACTTTGGGCACTGTTGCCATGAGCACTGTCACCAGAGGCACTGTCACCATGAGCACTGTCACCATGAGCACGATCACCTTGGGCACTATTTCCGTGGTTACGGTTACCATGGAGAATATAAGCATGGGAATGTCACAATGAGAACTATCCCCAGGAGCACTGTGACCATGAGCACTGTGACCATGGTCATTGTCACCATGAGCACTGTCACATTGGGCAGTGTCACAATCGGCCATGTCGCCATGGGCTCTGTCACCATGAGCACTGTCACCATGGGCACTGTCACCATGACCACTATCACCATGGGCACTGTCACTATGAACAATATCACCATGAGTACTGTCACCATGAGCACGATCACCATGGGCACAATTTCCGTGGTTGCGGTTACCATGTAGAATATAAGCATGGGAATGTCACACTGGGAAATATCACCAGGAGCACTCTGACCACGGTCATTGTCACCATGAGCACTGTCACATTGGGCAGTGTCACAATCGGCCCTATCACCATGGGCTCTGTCACCATGAGCACTTTCACCATGGGCACTGTCACTATGAGCAATATTACCATGAGAACTGTCTCCATCGGCACTGTCAGCATTGCCACTGTCACCATGAGCACTGTCACCATGTGCCCAGTCACCATGGGCAGTATCACCATGAGCAATATTACAATGAGCTCTGTCACCATGAGCACTGTTTCCATGGGCACTGTCACCGTGAGCATTGTCACCATGATAAAGGTCACAATGGGCACTATTACCGTGATTGCGGTCACCAATGAGATTATAACCATGTGAAGTGTCACAATGGACACGGTCACCATGGGCATTGTCACCATGGGCATTTTCACCTTGGGTACTGTCACCATGAGCAGGTTCACCATGGGAACTATCACCATGAGCACTGTTGCCATGGGCACTGTCGCCATGGGCACTCTCACTATGGGCACTGTGGCCATGAGCACTGTCACCATGGGCACTATTTCCATGACTGTGGTTACAATGGAGACTATAAGCATGGGAATGTCACAATGGGCACTATCACAATGAGCACTGTGACCATGAGCATTGTAACCATAGTCACTGTCACCATGAGCACTGTCACATTGGGCATTGTAACAATGGACCCTGGCTCTGTCAGCATGATCACTGTCACCAAGATCACAGTCACCATGCGCAATATTACTGTGATTGCGGTCAACATGGAGACTATATCCATGGGCAGTGTCACAAGAGGCAGTATCACCATGAGCACTGTCACCATGGACCCTGTCACCATGGGCACTGTCACCTTGAGAAATGTCACTATGGGCACTGTCGCCATGAGCACTGTAACCATGAGCACTATCACCATGGGCACTATTTCCGTGGTTGCGGTTACCATGGAGAATCTAAGCATGGGAATGTCACAATGGGAACTATCACCAGGAGCACTGTGACCATGATCACTGTGACCATGGTCATTGTCACCATGAGCACTGTCACATTGGGCAGTGTCACAATCGGCCCTATCACCATGGGCTCTGTCACCATGAGCACTGTCACCATGGGCACTGTCACCATGGGCACTGTCAGCATTGGAACTGTCACCATGGGCTCTGTCAGCATGACCACTGTCACCATGATCACAGTCACCATGCGCACTATTACTGTGATTGCGGTCACCATGGAGACTATAACCATGGGCAGTGTCACAAGAGGCAGTATCACCGTGAGCCCTGTCACCAAGGACACTGTCACCATGGGCACTGTCACCATGGGAACTGTCACCGTGAAAAGTGTCACAAAGGGTACTATCACTATGGGTACTGTCACCACAAAATATTTCACTTAGAGCCCTTTCACTTTGAGCATTATGACGATGAGCGCAGTCACCATGAACACTGTCACCAAGTACACTGTCACCATGAACACTCTCAGCATGAGCACGGTCACCATGTCCATTGTCACCATGAGCACAGTCACCGTGTGCACTATTACCTTGATTGCGGTCACCATGGAGACTATAACCATGGGACTGTCAAAATCGGCACTATATCCTTGAGCACTGTCACCATGAGAACTGTCACCAAGGGCACTGTCACCATGGGAACTATCACTATGAGCAATATCACCATGAGAACTGTCACCATGGGCAGTGTCAGCATTGCCACTGCCAACATGGGCTCTGTCACCTGGAGCACTGTCACCATGGGCCCAGTCACCATGGGCAATATCACCTTGAGCAGTGGCACCATGACCACAGTCAGCATGAGCACTATTACCATGAGCATTGCCACCATGGGAATTGTCACCAAGAGCACTGTCACCATGAGCACGGTCACCATGGGCACTATTCCCGTGGTAGCGGTCAACATGGGGACTATAACCTTGGGACTGTCACAATGGGCACTATCACCATGGGTACGGTTACGATGGGCACTATTACCGTGATTGCAGTGACCTTTCAGATTATAACCATGGGACTCTCACATCGGGCACTATCAGCATGAGCACTGTCACCATGGGCACTGTCACCCTTAGCCCTTTCACCATGGACACTATCACCATGAGCACTGTTACCATGGGAACTGTCACCATGAGCACTATCACCATGGGCACTGTCACTATGAGCAATATCACCATGAGAACTGTCATCATGGGCACTGTCAGCCTTGCCACTGTCACCATGGGCCCAGTCACCATGGGCACTATCACCTTGATCAGTGTCACCATGATCAGTGTCGCCATGGGCACAGTCAGCATTGGAACTTTCACCATGGGCTCTGTCACCATGAGCACTGTCACCATGATCACGGTCACCATGGGAACTGTTACTTTGATTGCGGTCACCATGGAAACTGTAACCATGGGCAGTGTCACAATGTGCAGTATCACCATGAGCACTATCACAATGAGCACTGTCACCATGAGCAATCTTTCCATGAGCACTCTCACCATGAGCACTGTCACATTGGACACTGTCACCCTGGGCACTGTCACCATGGGAACTGTCACCGTGAAAAGTGTCACAAAGGATAATATCACTATGGGTACTGTCACCACCGTATATTTCACAAAGACCACTTTCACTGTGAGCATTGTGACTATGGGCACTGTCGCCATGAGCTCTGTCACTATGAGCACTGTCACCATGGGCACTATCACCATGAGCACTGTGACCATGGTCACTGTCACCATGGGCACTGTCACACTGGGCAGTGTCACAATGGGAACTGTCACCATGGGCACTGTCACCGAGAGCACTGTCACCATGGGCACTATCAGCATGAGCAATGTCACCATGGGTACTGAACGATGAGCACTGTCACCATTGGCACTGTCACCATGACCACAGTCACCATGAACACTATTACCATGAGGACTGTCACCATGGGAATTGTCACCATGAGCACTGTTACCATGAGCATGGTCACCATGGGCACTATTACCGTGGTAGCGGTAACCATGGAGACTATAACCATAGGACTGTCACAATGGGCACTATCACCATGGGTATGGTTACGATGGGCACTATTACCCTGATTGCAGTGACCATGGATATTATACGCAGGGGACTCTCACATCGGGCACTATCAGCATGAGCACAGTCATCATGGGCACTGTCACACTGAGCACTGTCACCATGGAAACGATCACTATGAGCACTGTCACCGTGGACACTGTTACGATGGTAACTGTCACCATTAACACTATCACCATGAGCACGGTCACCGTGTGCTCTCTAACAGTGATGGCGGTCACCATGGACAATATAAACATGGACACTGTCACAATGGGCACTGTCGCCATGAGCACTGTCACTATGGGCACTGTCGCCATGAGCACTGTCACCATGAGCACTGTCACCATGAGCATGATCACCATGGACACTATTTCCGTGGTTACAGTTACCATGGAGAATATAAGCATGGGAATGTCACAATGGGAACTATCACTAGGAGCACTGTGACCATGACCAATGTGACCATGTCACATTGGGCAGTGTCACAATCGGGCCTGTCGCCATGGGCTCTGTCACCATGAGCACTGTCACCATGGGCACTGTCACCATGACAACTATCACCATGGGCATTGTCACTATGAACAATATCACCATGAGAAATGTCACCATGGGCACTGTCACCATGTGCCCAGTCCCCATGGGAACTATCACTTTGATTGCGGTCACCATGGAGACTATAACCCTCGGCAGTGTCACAATGTGCAGTGTCACCATGAGCACTATCACAATGAGCACTGTCACCATGAGCAATCTTTCCATGAGCACGGTCACCATGAGCACTGTCACCATGAGCACTGTCACCATGGACACTGTCACCATGGGCACTGTCACCATGGGAACTGTCACCGTGAAAAGTGTCACAAAGGGTCATATCACTATGGGTAATGTCACCACAGTATATTTCACAAAGAGCACTTTCACTGTGAGCATTGCGACCATGAGCACTATCACCATGAACACTGTCACCATGAGTACTGTCACCATGAGTACTATCACCATGAGCACTGTTTCCAGGGGCACTCTCACTATGGGCACTGTCGCCATGAGCACTGCCACTATGAGCACTGTCACCATGGGCACTGTTACCATGAGCACTGTCACCATGAGCACGGTCACCATGGGCACTATTTCCGTGATTGCGGTTACCTTGGAGACTATAAGGATGGGAATGTCACAATGGGCACTATCACCATGAGCACTGTGAGCCTGGTCACTGTCACCATGAGAACTGTGACATTGGGCAGTGTCACAATGGAAACTGTCACCATGGGCACTGTCACCATGAGCAGTATCAGCATGAGCATCGTCACCATGGTCACTTAACCATGAGCACTCTCACCATTGGCACTGTCACAATGACCACAGTCACCATGAACACTATTACCATGTGCATTGTCACCATGACCACAGTCACCATGAGCACTATTACCATGAGAATTGTCACCATGGGAATTGTCAACAGAGCACTGTCACCATGAGCACGGTCACCATGGGCATTATTACCGTGGTAGCTGTTACCATGGAGACTATAACCATGGGACTGTCACAATGGGCAATATCACCATGGGTACGGTTATGATGGGCACTATTACCATGATTGCAGTGACCATGGAGATTATAACCATGGGATTCTCACATCGGGCACTATCAGCATGAGCACTGTCACCATGGGCACTTTCACCCTGAGTACTGTCTCCATGGACACGATCACCATGAGCACTGTCACCGTGGCCACTTTCACCATGGTTAATGTCACCATTCGCACTATCACCATGAGCACGGTCACCGTGTGCACTATAACAGAGAATGTGGTCACCATGGACAGTATAAACATGGACACTGTCACAATGGGCACTGTCACCTTGAGAACTGTCACTGTGGGCACTTTCACCATGAGCACTGTAACCATGAGCACGATCACCATGGGCACTATTTCCGTGGTTGCGGTTACCATGGAGAATCTAAGCATGGGAATGTCACAATGGGAACTATCACCAGGAGCACTGTGACCATGAGCACTGTGACCATGGACATTTTCACCATGAGCACTGTCACATTGGGCAGTGTCACAATCGGCCCTATCACCATGGGCTCTGTCACCATGAGCACTGTCACCATGGGGACTGTCACCATGAGCACTATCACCATGGGCACTGTCACTATGAGAAATATCACCATGAGAACTGTCACCATGGGCACTGTCACCATGAGCACTGTCAACATGTGCCCAGTCGCCAAGGGCACTATCACCATGCGCACTATCACAATGAGCACTGTCACCATGAGCACTGTTTCCACGGGCACTATCACCATGAGCATTGTCACCATGATAACAGTCACAATGGGCACTATTACCGTGATTGCGGTCACCATGGAGATTATAACCATGTGAACTGTCACAATGGACATTCTCACCATGGGCATTGTTACCATGTGCATTCTCACCATGGGTACTGTCACCATGAGCAGTTTCACCAAGGGCACTCTCACCATGAGCACTGTCGCCATGGGCACTCTCACTATGGGCACTGTCGCCATGAGCACTGTCACCATGGGCACTATTTCCGTGATTCCACTTACCATGGAGACTATAAGCATGGGAATGTCACAATGGGCACTATCACAATGAGCACTGTGACCATGAGCATTGTGACCATAGTCACTGTCACCAAGAGCACTGTCACATTGGGCAGTGTAACAATGGACCCTGTCACCATGGGCTCTGTCACCATGAGCAATGTCACCATGGGCACTGTTACCATGAGCACTCTCACCATTAGAACTGTCACCATGGGCACTGTCAGCATTGGAACTGTCACCATGGGCTCTGTCACCATGAGCACTGTCACCATGATCACGGGCACCATGGGCAATATTACTGTGATTGCGGTCACCATGGAGACTATAACCATGGGCAGTGTCACAATGGGCAGTATCACCATGAGCACTATCACAATGAGCACTTTCACCATGAGCACTGTCACCATGGACACTGTCACCATGGGCACTGTCACCATGGGAACTGTCACCGTGAAAAGAGTCACAAAGGGTACTATCACTATGGGTAATGTCACCACAGTATATTTCACTAAGAGCACTTTCACTGTCAGCATTGTGACCATGAGCACTATCACCATGAACAGTTTCACTATGAGTACTGTCACCATGGGCACTATCACCATGAGCACTGTTGCCAGGGGAACTCTCACTATGGGAACTGTCGCCATGAGCACTGTCACTGTGAGTACTGTCACCATGGGCACTGTTACCATGAGAACTGTCACCATGAGCACGGTCACCCTGGGCACTATTTCCGTGACTGTGGTTATCATGGAGAGTATATACATGGGAATGTCACAATGAGCACTATCCCCATGAGCACTGTGACCATGGACACTGTTAACATTAGCACTGTCACATTGGGCAGTGTCACAATGTGAACTGTCACCATGGGCACTGTCACCAAGAGCACTGTCACCATGAGCACTGTCAGCATGAGCAATGTCACCATGGGCACTGAACCATGAGCACTGTCACCATTGGCACTGTCACCATGACCACAGTCATCATGAGCACTATTACCATGAGCATTGTCACCATGGGAATTGTCACCATGAGCACTGTCACCATGAGCATGGTCACCGTGGTCCATATTACCGTGGTAGCGGTCACCATGGAGACTATAACCATGGGACTGTCACAATGGGCACTATCACCATGGGTATGGTTACGATGGGCACTATTACCGTGATGGCAGTGACCATGTAGATTATAACCATGGGATTTTCACATCGGGCACTATCAGCATGAACACTGTCACGACGAGCACTGTCACCATGGACACTATCACCATGAGCACTGTCACCGTGGACATTGTCACCATGGGCATTGTCACCATTAGCACTAGCACCATGAGCACCGTCACCATGTGCACTATAACAGTGATTGCGGTCACAATGGACAATATAAACATGGACTCTGTCACAATGGGCAAAGTCACCAAGGGCACTGTAACCATGAGCACTCTCACCATTGACTCTGTCACCATTGGGAGTGTCACCATGAGCACTCTCACCGTAGGCACTGTCACCTTGAGCACTGTCACCATGGGCACTGTCGCCATGAGAACTCTCACCATGGGCATTATCACCATGAGCACTGCCACAATGGGCACTGTCACCATAAGCACTATCAACATAGGCACTGTCACCATGAGCAATATCAAGATCACAAGGGTAACTAAGGGCAATATTACTGTGATTACCATCACCATGGAGACTATAACCATGGGCACTGTCACAATGGGCACTATCACCATGAGCACGATCGCCATGAGCACTCTCACCATGGGCACTGTCACCATAAGCACTGTCACCATGGGTACTATCACTCTCATCACTCTCACCATGAACAGTATCACTATGAGCACGGTCACAATAGGCAGTATCACCATGAGCACTGTTGCCATGGCCACTGTTGCCATGGGCACTCTCACAAAGGGCACTGTCGCCATGAGCACTGTCACCATGGGCACTATTTCCGTGATTGCGGTTACCATGGAGTGTATAAGCATGGGAATGTCTCAATGGGCACTATCACAATGAGCACTGTGACCATAGTCACTGTCACCATGAGCACTGTCACATTCGGCAGTGTAACAATGGGCCCTGTCACCATCGGCTCTGTCACCATGAGCACTGTCACCATGATCACGGTCACCATGAACACACTATTACTGTGATTGCGGTCACCATGGAGACTATAACCATGGGCAGTGTCGCAATGGGCAGTATCACCATGCATGAGCACTGTCACCAGAGCACTGTCACCATGGACACTGTCACCATGGGAACTGTCACCATGGGAACTGTCACCATGAAAAGAGTCACAAAGGGTACTATCACTATGGGTAATCTGGTAATGTCACCACAGTATATTTCACTAAGAGCACTTTCACTGTCAGCATTGTGACCATGAGCACTATCACCATGAACAGTTTCACTATGAGTACTGTCACCATGGGCACTATCACCATGAGCACTGTTGCCAGGGGAACTCTCACTATGGGAACTGTCGCCATGAGCACTGTCACTGTGAGTACTGTCACCATGGGCACTGTTACCATGAGAACTGTCACCATGAGCATGGTCACCATGGGCACTATTTCCGTGACTGTGGTTATCATGGAGAGTATATACATGGGAATGTCACAATGGGCACTATCCCCGTGAGCACTGTGACCATGAGCACTGTGACCATGGACACAGTTACCATGAGCACTGTCACATTGGGCAGTGTCACAATGGGAACTGTCACCATGGGCACTGTCACCAAGAGCACTGTCACCATGAGCACTGTCAGCATGAGCAATGTCACCATGGGCACTTAACCAGGAGCACTGTCACCATTGGCACTGTCACCATGACCACAGTCACCATGAGCACTATTACCATGAGCATTGTCACCATGGGCACTGTCACCATGGGAACTGTCACCGTGAAAAGTGTCACAAAGGATAATATCACTATGGGTACTGTCACCACAGTATATTTCACAAAGAGCACTTTCACTGTGAGCATTGTGACCATGAGCACTTTCACCATGAACACACTCCCCATGAGCACTGATTCCATGGGCACTGTCAACACGAGCACTGTCACCATGGGCATTGTCACCACGGGCACTATTACCAT
The DNA here is from genome assembly GCF_026419965.1 of Kogia breviceps. Taxonomy (NCBI): domain Eukaryota; kingdom Metazoa; phylum Chordata; class Mammalia; order Artiodactyla; family Physeteridae; genus Kogia; species Kogia breviceps. Next base: position 249,507 of record NW_026711556.1, on the reverse strand, counting down.
GATTGCGGTCAACATGGTGAATATAACCATGGACACTGTCACAACGGGCACTCTCACCATGAGCACTGTCACCGTGGCCACTGTCACCATGAGCACTCTAACCATGAGCACTATCAAAAGGGAAACTATCACTGTGATAATTCTCACCATGGGCACTGTCACCGTAGGCAATATAACCATGGGCACTGTCACCATGAGCACTGTCACCTTGTGAACCGTCACCATTGGTACTATTACCATGAGCACTATCACCATGAGCACGGTCTCCATGGGCATTTTCACCGAGATTGCGGTCACCATGGTGACTATAACCATCAGCACTCTCACAAAGGGCTTTATCACGAGAACTCTCACCATTAGCACTGTCACCATGAGCACTGTTACCATGGGCACTGTCACCATGAGCCCTCTCACCAAGGGAACTGTCACCGTGAACTCTGTCCCAATGGGTACTATTGCCATGCGTACTGTCACCATGGTATATTTCACTAAGAGCATTATCACTGTGAGCATTGTGACCATGAGCACGGGCACCTTGAACACTGTGAGAAAGTACACTGGCTCCATGAACACTCTCACCATGAGCACTGTCACCATGGGCTCTGTCACCATCAGATCTGTCACCATGGGCACTGTCAGCATTGCCGCTGTCACCATGAGCACTGTCACCATGGGCCCATTTACCATGGGCACTATCAACTTGAGCATGGTCACCATGAGCACTTTCGCCATGGGCACTGTGACCATGAGCACTATCACCATGAGAACTGTCACCAAAGGCATTGTCATCATTGGAACTCTCACCATGGGCACTGTCACCATGAGCACTGTCACCAAGGACACTGTCACCATGGGCACTGTCACCATGGGAACTGTCACCGTGAAAAGGGTCACAAAGGGTACTATCACTATGGGTACTGTCACCACAGTATATTTCACAAAGAGCACTTGCACTGTGAGCATTGTGACCATGAGCACTGTCACCATGAATACGGTCACTATGGGCACTATCACCATGAACACTGTTGCCAGGGGCACTCTCACTATGGGCACGGTCACTAAGAGCATTTTCACCATTGCCACTGTTACCATGAGCACTGTCACCATGAGCACGGTCACCATGGGCACTATTTCTGTGATTGCGGTTACCATGGAGACTGTAGGCATGGGAATGTCACAATGGGCACCATCACAAAGGGCACTGTGACCATGAGCATTGTAACCATAGTCACTGTCACCAAGAGCACTGTCACATTGGGCAGTGTAACAATGGACCCTGTCACCATGGGCTCTGTCACCATGAGCAATGTCACCATGGGCAATGTTACCATGAGCACTACCACCATTAGAACTGTCACCATGGGCACTGTCCGCCTTGGAACTATCACCATGGGCTCTGTCACCATGAACACTGTCACCATGATCACGGTCACCATGGCCACTCTAACTGTGATTGCGGTCACCATGGAGACTATAACCATGTGCACTGTCACAAGAGGCAGTATAACCATGAGCACTGTCACCATGGACACGTTCACCATGGGCATTGTCACCATGGGCATTCTCAACATGGGTACTATCACCATGAGCAGTTTCACCATGGGCAGTATCACCATCTGCACTGTTGCCATGGGCACTCTCGCCATGGGCACTCTCACTATGGGAACTGTCGCCATGAGCACTGTCACCATGGGCACTATTTCCGTGATTCCACTTACCATGGAGACTATAAGCATGGGAATGTCACAATGGGCACTATCACCATGAGCACTGTGAGCCTGGTCACTGTCACCATGAGCACTGTGACATTGGGCAGTGTCACAATGGAAACTGTCACCATGGGCACTGTCACCATGAGCACTATCAGCATGAGCAATGTCACCATGGCCACTTAACCATGAGCACTGTCACCATTGGCACTGTCACCATGAACACAGTCACCATGAACACTATTACCATGTGCATTGTCACCATGACCACAGTCACCATGAGCACTATTACCATGAGCATTGTCACCATGGGAATTGTCAACAGAGCACTGTCACCATGAGCACGGTCACCATGGGCATTATTACCGTGGTAGCGGTTACCATGGAGACTATAACCATGGGACTGTCACAATGGGCACTATCACCATGGGTACGGTTACGATGGGCACTATTACCGTGATTGCAGTGACCATGGAGATTATAACCATGGGACTCTCACATCGGGCACTATCAGCATGAGCACTCTCACCATGAGCACTGTTGCCATGGGCACTCTCAGTATGGGCACTGTCGCCATGAGCACTGTCACCATGGGCACTATTTCTGTGATTGCGGTTACCATGGAGACTATAAGCATGGGAATATCACAATGGGCACTATTACAATGAGCACTGTGACCATGTGCATTGTGACCATAGTCATTGTCACCAAGAGCACTGTCACATTGGGCAGTGTAACAATGGACCCTTTCACCATGGGTTCTGTCACCATGAGCAATGTCACCATGGGCACTGTCAGCATTGGAACTGTCACTATGGGCTCTGTGACCATGAGCACTGTCACCATGAGCACTGTCACAATGAGCACGATCAACATGGGCACTATTTCCGTGGTTACGGTTACCATGGAGAATATAAGCATGGGAATGTCACAATGGGAACTATCACCAGGAGCACTGTGACCATGACCACTGTGACCATGGTCATTGTCACCATGAGCACTGTCACCATGGGCACTGTCACCATGAGCACTATCACCATGGGCACTGTCACTATGAACAATATCAACATGAGAATTGTCACCATGGGCACTGTCAGCATTGCCACTATCACCATGGGCTCTGTCACCATGACCACTGTCACCATGGACACTGTCACCATGGGCACTGTCACCATGGGAACTGTCACCGTGAAAAGTTTCACAAAGGGTAATATCACTATGGGTAATGTCACCACAGTATATTTCACAAAGAGCACTTTCACTGTGAGCATTGTGACCATGAGCACTATCACCAAGAACGCTGTCACCATGAGAACTGTCACCATGAGTACTATCACCATGAGAACTGTTTCCAGGGGCACTCTCACTATGGGCACTGTCGCCATGAGCACTGTCACTATGGCACTGTCACCATGGGCACTGTTCCCATGAGCACTGTCACCATGAGCATGGTCACCATGGGCACTATTTCCATGATTGCGGTTACCTTGGATACTATAAGGATGGGAATGTCACAATGGGCACTATCACCATGAGCACTGTGAGGCTGGTCACTGTCACCATGAGCACTGTGACATTGGGCAGTGTCACAATGGAAACTGTCACCATGGGCACTGGCACCATGAGCACTATCAGCATGAGCATTGTCACCATGGGCACTTAAGCATGAGCACTGTCACCATTGGCACTGTCACAATGACCACAGTCACCATGAACACTATTACCATGTGCATTGTCACCATGACCACAGTCACCATGAGCACTATTACCATGAGCATTGTCACCATGGGAATTGTCAACAGAGCACTGTCACCATGAGCACGGTCACCATGGGCATTATTATCGTGGTAGCTGTTACCATGGAGACTATAACCATGGGACTGTCACAATGGGCAATATCACCATGGGTACGGTTATGATGGGCACTATTACCCTGATTGCAGTGACCATGGATATTATACGCAGGGGACTCTCACATCGGGCACTATCAGCATGAGCACAGTCATCATGGGCACTGTCACACTGAGCACTGTCACCATGGACACGATCACTATGAGCACTGTCACCGTGGACACTGTTACGATGGTAACTGTCACCATTAACACTATCACCATGAGCACGGTCACCGTGTGCACTCTAACAGTGATGGCGGTCACCATGGACAATATAAACATGGACACTGTCACAATGGGCACTGTCGCCATGAGCACTGTCACTATGGGCACTGTCGCCATGAGCACTGTCACCATGAGCACTGTCACCATGAGCATGATCACCATGGACACTATTTCCGTGGTTACAGTTACCATGGAGAATATAAGCATGGGAATGTCACAATGGGAACTATCACTAGGAGCACTGTGACCATGACCAATGTGACCATGTCACATTGGGCAGTGTCACAATCGGGCCTGTCGCCATGGGCTCTGTCACCATGAGCACTGTCACCATGGGCACTGTCACCATGACAACTATCACCATGGGCATTGTCACTATGAACAATATCACCATGAGAAAGGTCACCATGGGCACTGTCACCATGTGCCCAGTCCCCATGGGAACTATCACTTTGATTGCGGTCACCATGGAGACTATAACCCTCGGCAGTGTCACAATGTGCAGTGTCACCATGAGCACTATCACAATGAGCACTGTCACCATGAGCAATCTTTCCATGAGCACGGTCACCATGAGCACTGTCACCATGAGCACTGTCACCATGGACACTGTCACCATGGGCACTGTCACCATGGGAACTGTCACCGTGAAAAGTGTCACAAAGGGTCATATCACTATGGGTAATGTCACCACAGTATATTTCACAAAGAGCACTTTCACTGTGAGCATTGCGACCATGAGCACTATCACCATGAACACTGTCACCATGAGTACTGTCACCATGAGTACTATCACCATGAGCACTGTTTCCAGGGGCACTCTCACTATGGGCACTGTCGCCATGAGCACTGCCACTATGAGCACTGTCACCATGGGCACTGTTACCATGAGCACTGTCACCATGAGCACGGTCACCATGGGCACTATTTCCGTGATTGCGGTTACCTTGGAGACTATAAGGATGGGAATGTCACAATGGGCACTATCACCATGAGCACTGTGAGCCTGGTCACTGTCACCATGAGAACTGTGACATTGGGCAGTGTCACAATGGAAACTGTCACCATGGGCACTGTCACCATGAGCAGTATCAGCATGAGCATCGTCACCATGGTCACTTAACCATGAGCACTCTCACCATTGGCACTGTCACAATGACCACAGTCACCATGAACACTATTACCATGTGCATTGTCACCATGACCACAGTCACCATGAGCACTATTACCATGAGAATTGTCACCATGGGAATTGTCAACAGAGCACTGTCACCATGAGCACGGTCACCATGGGCATTATTACCGTGGTAGCTGTTACCATGGAGACTATAACCATGGGACTGTCACAATGGGCAATATCACCATGGGTACGGTTATGATGGGCACTATTACCATGATTGCAGTGACCATGGAGATTATAACCATGGGATTCTCACATCGGGCACTATCAGCATGAGCACTGTCACCATGGGCACTTTCACCCTGAGTACTGTCTCCATGGACACGATCACCATGAGCACTGTCACCGTGGCCACTTTCACCATGGTTAATGTCACCATTCGCACTATCACCATGAGCACGGTCACCGTGTGCACTATAACAGAGAATGTGGTCACCATGGACAGTATAAACATGGACACTGTCACAATGGGCACTGTCACCTTGAGAACTGTCACTGTGGGCACTTTCACCATGAGCACTGTAACCATGAGCACGATCACCATGGGCACTATTTCCGTGGTTGCGGTTACCATGGAGAATCTAAGCATGGGAATGTCACAATGGGAACTATCACCAGGAGCACTGTGACCATGAGCACTGTGACCATGGACATTTTCACCATGAGCACTGTCACATTGGGCAGTGTCACAATCGGCCCTATCACCATGGGCTCTGTCACCATGAGCACTGTCACCATGGGGACTGTCACCATGAGCACTATCACCATGGGCACTGTCACTATGAGAAATATCACCATGAGAACTGTCACCATCGGCACTGTCACCATGAGCACTGTCAACATGTGCCCAGTCGCCATGGGCACTATCACCATGAGCACTATCACAATGAGCACTGTCACCATGAGCACTGTTTCCACGGGCACTATCACCATGAGCATTGTCACCATGATAACAGTCACAATGGGCACTATTACCGTGATTGCGGTCACCATGGAGATTATAACCATGTGAACTGTCACAATGGACATTCTCACCATGGGCATTGTTACCATGTGCATTCTCACCATGGGTACTGTCACCATGAGCAGTTTCACCAAGGGCACTCTCACCATGAGCACTGTCGCCATGGGCACTCTCACTATGGGCACTGTCGCCATGAGCACTGTCACCATGGGCACTATTTCCGTGATTCCACTTACCATGGAGACTATAAGCATGGGAATGTCACAATGGGCACTATTACAATGAGCACTGTGACCATGAGCATTGTGACCATAGTCACTGTCACCAAGAGCACTGTCACATTGGGCAGTGTAACAATGGACCCTGTCACCATGGGCTCTGTCACCATGAGCAATGTCACCATGGGCACTGTTACCATGAGCACTCTCACCATTAGAACTGTCACCATGGGCACTGTCAGCATTGGAACTGTCACCATGGGCTCTGTCACCATGAGCACTGTCACCATGATCACGGGCACCATGGGCAATATTACTGTGATTGCGGTCACCATGGAGACTATAACCATGGGCAGTGTCACAATGGGCAGTATCACCATGAGCACTATCACAATGAGCACTTTCACCATGAGCACTGTCACCATGGACACTGTCACCATGGGAACTGTCACCATGGGAACTGTCACCGTGAAAAGAGTCACAAAGGGTACTATCACTATGGGTAATGTCACCACAGTATATTTCACTAAGAGCACTTTCACTGTCAGCATTGTGACCATGAGCACTATCACCATGAACAGTTTCACCATGAGTACTGTCACCATGGGCACTATCACCATGAGCACTGTTGCCAGGGGAACTCTCACTATGGGAACTGTCGCCATGAGCACTGTCACTGTGAGTACTGTCACCATGGGCACTGTTACCATGAGAACTGTCACCATGAGCACGGTCACCCTGGGCACTATTTCCGTGACTGTGGTTATCATGGAGAGTATATACATGGGAATGTCACAATGAGCACTATCCCCATGAGCACTGTGACCATGGACACTGTTAACATTAGCACTGTCACATTGGGCAGTGTCACAATGTGAACTGTCACCATGGGCACTGTCACCAAGAGCACTGTCACCATGAGCACTGTCAGCATGAGCAATGTCACCATGGGCAGTGAACCATGAGCACTGTCACCATTGGCACTGTCACCATGACCACAGTCATCATGAGCACTATTACCATGAGCATTGTCACCATGGGAATTGTCACCATGAGCACTGTCACCATGAGCATGGTCACCGTGGTCCATATTACCGTGGTAGCGGTCACCATGGAGACTATAACCATGGGACTGTCACAATGGGCACTATCACCATGGGTATGGTTACGATGGGCACTATTACCGTGATAGCAGTGACCATGTAGATTATAACCATGGGATTTTCACATCGGGCACTATCAGCATGAACACTGTCACGACGAGCACTGTCACCATGGACACTATCAACATGAGCACTGTCACCGTGGACATTGTCACCATGGGCATTGTCACCATTAGCACTAGCACCATGAGCACCGTCACCATGTGCACTATAACAGTGATTGCGGTCACAATGGACAATATAAACATGGACTCTGTCACAATGGGCACAGTCACCAAGGGCACTGTAACCATGAGCACCCTCACCATTGACTCTGTCACCATGGGGAGTGTCACCATGAGCACTCTCACCGTAGGCACTGTCACCTTGAGCACTGTCACCATGGGCACTGTCGCCATGAGAACTCTCACCATGGGCATTATCACCATGAGCACTGCCACAATGGGCACTGTCACCATAAGCACTATCAACATAGGCACTGTCACCATGAGCAATATCAAGATCACAAGGGTAACTAAGGGCAATATTACTGTGATTACCATCACCATGGAGACTATAACCATGGGCACTGTCACAATGGGCACTATCACCATGAGCACGATCGCCATGAGCACTCTCACCATGGGCACTGTCACCATAAGCACTGTCACCATGGGTACTATCACTCTCATCACTCTCACCATGAACAGTATCACTATGAGCACGGTCACAATAGGCAGTATCACCATGAGCACTGTTGCCATGGCCACTGTTGCCATGGGCACTCTCACAAAGGGCACTGTCGCCATGAGCACTGTCACCATGGGCACTATTTCCGTGATTGCGGTTACCATGGAGTGTATAAGCATGGGAATGTCTCAATGGGCACTATCACAATGAGCACTGTGACCATAGTCACTGTCACCATGAGCACTGTCACATTGGGCAGTGTAACAATGGGCCCTGTCACCATCGGCTCTGTCACCATGAGCACTGTCACCATGATCACGGTCACCATGAACACACTATTACTGTGATTGCGGTCACCATGGAGACTATAACCATGGGCAGTGTCGCAATGGGCAGTATCACCATGCATGAGCACTGTCACCAGAGCACTGTCACCATGGACACTGTCACCATGGGAACTGTCACCATGGGAACTGTCACCATGAAAAGAGTCACAAAGGGTACTATCACTATGGGTAATCTGGTAATGTCACCACAGTATATTTCACTAAGAGCACTTTCACTGTCAGCATTGTGACCATGAGCACTATCACCATGAACAGTTTCACTATGAGTACTGTCACCATGGGCACTATCACCATGAGCACTGTTGCCAGGGGAACTCTCACTATGGGAACTGTCGCCATGAGCACTGTCACTGTGAGTACTGTCACCATGGGCACTGTTACCATGAGAACTGTCACCATGAGCATGGTCACCATGGGCACTATTTCCGTGACTGTGGTTATCATGGAGAGTATATACATGGGAATGTCACAATGGGCACTATCCCCGTGAGCACTGTGACCATGAGCACTGTGACCATGGACACAGTTACCATGAGCACTGTCACATTGGGCAGTGTCACAATGGGAACTGTCACCATGGGCACTGTCACCAAGAGCACTGTCACCATGAGCACTGTCAGCATGAGCAATGTCACCATGGGCACTTAACCAGGAGCACTGTCACCATTGGCACTGTCACCATGACCACAGTCACCATGAGCACTATTACCATGAGCATTGTCACCATGGGCACTGTCACCATGGGAACTGTCACCGTGAAAAGTGTCACAAAGGATAATATCACTATGGGTACTGTCACCACAGTATATTTCACAAAGAGCACTTTCACTGTGAGCATTGTGACCATGAGCACTTTCACCATGAACACACTCCCCATGAGCACTGATTCCATGGGCACTGTCAACACGAGCACTGTCACCATGGGCATTGTCACCACGGGCACTATTACCATGATTGCGGTCAACATGGTGAATATAACCATGGACACTGTCACAACGGGCACTCTCACCATGAGCACTGTCACCGTGGCCACTGTCACCATGAGCACTCTAACCATGAGCACTATCAAAAGGGAAACTATCACTGTGATAATTCTCACCATGGGCACTGTCACCGTAGGCAATATAACCATGGGCACTGTCACCATGAGCACTGTCACCTTGTGAACCGTCACCATTGGTACTATTACCATGAGCACTATCACCATGAGCACGGTCTCCATGGGCATTTTCACCGAGATTGCGGTCACCATGGTGACTATAACCATCAGCACTCTCACAAAGGGCTTTATCACGAGAACTCTCACCATTAGCACTGTCACCATGAGCACTGTTACCATGGGCACTGTCACCATGAGCCCTCTCACCAAGGGAACTGTCACCGTGAACTCTGTCCCAATGGGTACTATTGCCATGCATACTGTCACCATGGTATATTTCACTAAGAGCATTATCACTGTGAGCATTGTGACCATGAGCACGGGCACCTTGAACACTGTGAGAAAGTACACTGGCTCCATGAACACTCTCACCATGAGCACTGTCACCATGGACTCTGTCACCATCAGATCTGTCACCATGGGCACTGTCAGCATTGCCGCTGTCACCATGAGCACTGTCACCATGGGCCCATTTACCATGGGCACTATCAACTTGAGCATGGTCACCATGAGCACTTTTGCCATGGGCACTGTGACCATGAGCACTATCACCATGAGAACTGTCACCAAAGGCATTGTCATCATTGGAACTCTCACCATGGGCACTGTCACCATGAGCACTGTCACCAAGGACACTGTCACCATGGGCACTGTCACCATGGGAACTGTCACCGTGAAAAGGGTCACAAAGGGTACTATCACTATGGGTACTGTCACCACAGTATATTTCACAAAGAGCACTTGCACTGTGAGCATTGTGACCATGAGCACTGTCACCATGAATACGGTCACTATGGGCACTATCACCATGAACACTGTTGCCAGGGGCACTCTCACTATGGGCACGGTCGCTAAGAGCACTTTCACCATTGCCACTGTTACCATGAGCACTGTCACCATGAGCACGGTCACCATGGGCACTATTTCTGTGATTGCGGTTACCATGGAGACTGTAGGCATGGGAATGTCACAATGGGCACCATCACAAAGGGCACTGTGACCATGAGCATTGTAACCATAGTCACTGTCACCAAGAGCACTGTCACATTGGGCAGTGTAACAATGGACCCTGTCACCATGGGCTCTGTCACCATGAGCAATGTCACCATGGGCAATGTTACCATGAGCACTACCACCATTAGAACTGTCACCATGGGCACTGTCCGCCTTGGAACTATCACCATGGGCTCTGTCACCATGAACACTGTCACCATGATCACGGTCACCATGGCCACTCTAACTGTGATTGCGGTCACCATGGAGACTATAACCATGTGCACTGTCACAAGAGGCAGTATAACCATGAGCACTGTCACCATGGACACGTTCACTATGGGCATTGTCACCATGGGCATTCTCAACATGGGTACTATCACCATGAGCAGTTTCACCATGGGCACTATCACCATGAGCACTGTTGCCATGGGCACTCTCGCCATGGGCACTCTCACTATGGGCACTGTCGCCATGAGCACTGTCACCATGGGCACTATTTCCGTGATTCCACTTACCATGGAGACTATAAGCATGGGAATGTCACAATGGGCACTATCACCATGAGCACTGTGAGCCTGGTCACTGTCACCATGAGCACTGTGACATTGGGCAGTGTCACAATGGAAACTGTCACCATGGGCACTGTCACCATGAGCACTATCAGCATGAGCAATGTCACCATGGCCACTTAACCATGAGCACTGTCACCATTGGCACTGTCACCATGAACACAGTCACCATGAACACTATTACCATGTGCATTGTCACCATGACCACAGTCACCATGAGCACTATTACCATGAGCATTGTCACCATGGGAATTGTCAACAGAGCACTGTCACCATGAGCACGGTCACCATGGGCATTATTACCGTGGTAGCGGTTACCATGGAGACTATAACCATGGGACTGTCACAATGGGCACTATCACCATGGGTACGGTTACGATGGGCACTATTACCGTGATTGCAGTGACCATGGAGATTATAACCATGGGACTCTCACATCGGGCACTATCAGCATGAGCACTCTCACCATGAGCACTGTTGCCATGGGCACTCTCAGTATGGGCACTGTCGCCATGAGCACTGTCACCATGGGCACTATTTCTGTGATTGCGGTTACCATGGAGACTATAAGCATGGGAATATCACAATGGGCACTATTACAATGAGCACTGTGACCATGTGCATTGTGACCATAGTCATTGTCACCAAGAGCACTGTCACATTGGGCAGTGTAACAATGGACCCTTTCACCATGGGTTCTGTCACCATGAGCAATGTCACCATGGGCACTGTCAGCATTGGAACTGTCACTATGGGCTCTGTGACCATGAGCACTGTCACCATGAGCACTGTCACAATGAGCACGATCAACATGGGCACTATTTCCGTGGTTACGGTTACCATGGAGAATATAAGCATGGGAATGTCACAATGGGAACTATCACCAGGAGCACTGTGACCATGACCACTGTGACCATGGTCATTGTCACCATGAGCACTGTCACCATGGGCACTGTCACCATGAGCACTATCACCATGGGCACTGTCACTATGAACAATATCAACATGAGAATTGTCACCATGGGCACTGTCAGCATTGCCACTATCACCATGGGCTCTGTCACCATGACCACTGTCACCATGGACACTGTCACCATGGGCACTGTCACCATGGGAACTGTCACCGTGAAAAGTTTCACAAAGGGTAATATCACTATGGGTAATGTCACCACAGTATATTTCACAAAGAGCACTTTCACTGTGAGCATTGTGACCATGAGCACTATCACCAAGAACGCTGTCACCATGAGAACTGTCACCATGAGTACTATCACCATGAGAACTGTTTCCAGGGGCACTCTCACTATGGGCACTGTCGCCATGAGCACTGTCACTATGGCACTGTCACCATGGGCACTGTTCCCATGAGCACTGTCACCATGAGCATGGTCACCATGGGCACTATTTCCATGATTGCGGTTACCTTGGATACTATAAGGATGGGAATGTCACAATGGGCACTATCACCATGAGCACTGTGAGGCTGGTCACTGTCACCATGAGCACTGTGACATTGGGCAGTGTCACAATGGAAACTGTCACCATGGGCACTGGCACCATGAGCACTATCAGCATGAGCATTGTCACCATGGGCACTTAAGCATGAGCACTGTCACCATTGGCACTGTCACAATGACCACAGTCACCATGAACACTATTACCATGTGCATTGTCACCATGACCACAGTCACCATGAGCACTATTACCATGAGCATTGTCACCATGGGAATTGTCAACAGAGCACTGTCACCATGAGCACGGTCACCATGGGCATTATTATCGTGGTAGCTGTTACCATGGAGACTATAACCATGGGACTGTCACAATGGGCAATATCACCATGGGTACGGTTATGATGGGCACTATTACCCTGATTGCAGTGACCATGGATATTATACGCAGGGGACTCTCACATCGGGCACTATCAGCATGAGCACAGTCATCATGGGCACTGTCACACTGAGCACTGTCACCATGGACACGATCACTATGAGCACTGTCACCGTGGACACTGTTACGATGGTAACTGTCACCATTAACACTATCACCATGAGCACGGTCACCGTGTGCACTCTAACAGTGATGGCGGTCACCATGGACAATATAAACATGGACACTGTCACAATGGGCACTGTCGCCATGAGCACTGTCACTATGGGCACTGTCGCCATGAGCACTGTCACCATGAGCACTGTCACCATGAGCATGATCACCATGGACACTATTTCCGTGGTTACAGTTACCATGGAGAATATAAGCATGGGAATGTCACAATGGGAACTATCACTAGGAGCACTGTGACCATGACCAATGTGACCATGTCACATTGGGCAGTGTCACAATCGGGCCTGTCGCCATGGGCTCTGTCACCATGAGCACTGTCACCATGGGCACTGTCACCATGACAACTATCACCATGGGCATTGTCACTATGAACAATATCACCATGAGAAATGTCACCATGGGCACTGTCACCATGTGCCCAGTCCCCATGGGAACTATCACTTTGATTGCGGTCACCATGGAGACTATAACCCTCGGCAGTGTCACAATGTGCAGTGTCACCATGAGCACTATCACAATGAGCACTGTCACCATGAGCAATCTTTCCATGAGCACGGTCACCATGAGCACTGTCACCATGAGCACTGTCACCATGGACACTGTCACCATGGGCACTGTCACCATGGGAACTGTCACCGTGAAAAGTGTCACAAAGGGTCATATCACTATGGGTAATGTCACCACAGTATATTTCACAAAGAGCACTTTCACTGTGAGCATTGCGACCATGAGCACTATCACCATGAACACTGTCACCATGAGTACTGTCACCATGAGTACTATCACCATGAGCACTGTTTCCAGGGGCACTCTCACTATGGGCACTGTCGCCATGAGCACTGCCACTATGAGCACTGTCACCATGGGCACTGTTACCATGAGCACTGTCACCATGAGCACGGTCACCATGGGCACTATTTCCGTGATTGCGGTTACCTTGGAGACTATAAGGATGGGAATGTCACAATGGGCACTATCACCATGAGCACTGTGAGCCTGGTCACTGTCACCATGAGAACTGTGACATTGGGCAGTGTCACAATGGAAACTGTCACCATGGGCACTGTCACCATGAGCAGTATCAGCATGAGCATCGTCACCATGGTCACTTAACCATGAGCACTCTCACCATTGGCACTGTCACAATGACCACAGTCACCATGAACACTATTACCATGTGCATTGTCACCATGACCACAGTCACCATGAGCACTATTACCATGAGAATTGTCACCATGGGAATTGTCAACAGAGCACTGTCACCATGAGCACGGTCACCATGGGCATTATTACCGTGGTAGCTGTTACCATGGAGACTATAACCATGGGACTGTCACAATGGGCAATATCACCATGGGTACGGTTATGATGGGCACTATTACCATGATTGCAGTGACCATGGAGATTATAACCATGGGATTCTCACATCGGGCACTATCAGCATGAGCACTGTCACCATGGGCACTTTCACCCTGAGTACTGTCTCCATGGACACGATCACCATGAGCACTGTCACCGTGGCCACTTTCACCATGGTTAATGTCACCATTCGCACTATCACCATGAGCACGGTCACCGTGTGCACTATAACAGAGAATGTGGTCACCATGGACAGTATAAACATGGACACTGTCACAATGGGCACTGTCACCTTGAGAACTGTCACTGTGGGCACTTTCACCATGAGCACTGTAACCATGAGCACGATCACCATGGGCACTATTTCCGTGGTTGCGGTTACCATGGAGAATCTAAGCATGGGAATGTCACAATGGGAACTATCACCAGGAGCACTGTGACCATGAGCACTGTGACCATGGACATTTTCACCATGAGCACTGTCACATTGGGCAGTGTCACAATCGGCCCTATCACCATGGGCTCTGTCACCATGAGCACTGTCACCATGGGGACTGTCACCATGAGCACTATCACCATGGGCACTGTCACTATGAGAAATATCACCATGAGAACTGTCACCATGGGCATTGTCACCATGAGCACTGTCAACATGTGCCCAGTCGCCATGGGCACTATCACCATGAGCACTATCACAATGAGCACTGTCACCATGAGCACTGTTTCCACGGGCACTATCACCATGAGCATTGTCACCATGATAACAGTCACAATGGGCACTATTACCGTGATTGCGGTCACCATGGAGATTATAACCATGTGAACTGTCACAATGGACATTCTCACCATGGGCATTGTTACCATGTGCATTCTCACCATGGGTACTGTCACCATGAGCAGTTTCACCAAGGGCACTCTCACCATGAGCACTGTCGCCATGGGCACTCTCACTATGGGCACTGTCGCCATGAGCACTGTCACCATGGGCACTATTTCCGTGATTCCACTTACCATGGAGACTATAAGCATGGGAATGTCACAATGGGCACTATTACAATGAGCACTGTGACCATGAGCATTGTGACCATAGTCACTGTCACCAAGAGCACTGTCACATTGGGCAGTGTAACAATGGACCCTGTCACCATGGGCTCTGTCACCATGAGCAATGTCACCATGGGCACTGTTACCATGAGCACTCTCACCATTAGAACTGTCACCATGGGCACTGTCAGCATTGGAACTGTCACCATGGGCTCTGTCACCATGAGCACTGTCACCATGATCACGGGCACCATGGGCAATATTACTGTGATTGCGGTCACCATGGAGACTATAACCATGGGCAGTGTCACAATGGGCAGTATCACCATGAGCACTATCACAATGAGCACTGTCACCATGAGCACTGTCACCATGGACACTGTCACCATGGGCACTGTCACCATGGGAACTGTCACCGTGAAAAGAGTCACAAAGGGTACTATCACTATGGGTAATGTCACCACAGTATATTTCACAAAGAGCACTTGCACTGTGAGCATTGTGACCATGAGCACTGTCACCATGAATACGGTCACTATGGGCACTATCACCATGAACACTGTTGCCAGGGGCACTCTCACTATGGGCACGGTCGCTAAGAGCACTTTCACCATTGCCACTGTTACCATGAGCACTGTCACCATGAGCACGGTCACCATGGGCACTATTTCTGTGATTGCGGTTACCATGGAGACTGTAGGCATGGGAATGTCACAATGGGCACCATCACAAAGGGCACTGTGACCATGAGCATTGTAA
Organism: Kogia breviceps; assembly: GCF_026419965.1. Classification (NCBI taxonomy): domain Eukaryota; kingdom Metazoa; phylum Chordata; class Mammalia; order Artiodactyla; family Physeteridae; genus Kogia; species Kogia breviceps. The sequence goes on along the minus strand of NW_026711556.1, from coordinate 233,190 downwards.
CCATAGTCACTGTCACCAAGAGCACTGTCACATTGGGCAGTGTAACAATGGACCCTGTCACCATGGGCTCTGTCACCATGAGCAATGTCACCATGGGCAATGTTACCATGAGCACTACCACCATTAGAACTGTCACCATGGGCACTGTCCGCCTTGGAACTATCACCATGGGCTCTGTCACCATGAACACTGTCACCATGATCACGGTCACCATGGCCACTCTAACTGTGATTGCGGTCACCATGGAGACTATAACCATGTGCAGTGTCACAAGAGGCAGTATAACCATGAGCACTGTCACCATGGACACGTTCACTATGGGCATTGTCACCATGGGCATTCTCAACATGGGTACTATCACCATGAGCAGTTTCACCATGGGCACTATCACCATGAGCACTGTTGCCATGGGCACTCTCGCCATGGGCACTCTCACTATGGGCACTGTCGCCATGAGCACTGTCACCATGGGCACTATTTCCGTGATTCCACTTACCATGGAGACTATAAGCATGGGAATGTCACAATGGGCACTATCACCATGAGCACTGTGAGCCTGGTCACTGTCACCATGAGCACTGTGACATTGGGCAGTGTCACAATGGAAACTGTCACCATGGGCACTGTCACCATGAGCACTATCAGCATGAGCAATGTCACCATGGCCACTTAACCATGAGCACTGTCACCATTGGCACTGTCACCATGAACACAGTCACCATGAACACTATTACCATGTGCATTGTCACCATGACCACAGTCACCATGAGCACTATTACCATGAGCATTGTCACCATGGGAATTGTCAACAGAGCACTGTCACCATGAGCACGGTCACCATGGGCATTATTACCGTGGTAGCGGTTACCATGGAGACTATAACCATGGGACTGTCACAATGGGCACTATCACCATGGGTACGGTTACGATGGGCACTATTACCGTGATTGCAGTGACCATGGAGATTATAACCATGGGACTCTCACATCGGGCACTATCAGCATGAGCACTCTCACCATGAGCACTGTTGCCATGGGCACTCTCAGTATGGGCACTGTCGCCATGAGCACTGTCACCATGGGCACTATTTCTGTGATTGCGGTTACCATGGAGACTATAAGCATGGGAATATCACAATGGGCACTATTACAATGAGCACTGTGACCATGTGCATTGTGACCATAGTCATTGTCACCAAGAGCACTGTCACATTGGGCAGTGTAACAATGGACCCTTTCACCATGGGTTCTGTCACCATGAGCAATGTCACCATGGGCACTGTCAGCATTGGAACTGTCACTATGGGCTCTGTGACCATGAGCACTGTCACCATGAGCACTGTCACAATGAGCACGATCAACATGGGCACTATTTCCGTGGTTACGGTTACCATGGAGAATATAAGCATGGGAATGTCACAATGGGAACTATCACCAGGAGCACTGTGACCATGACCACTGTGACCATGGTCATTGTCACCATGAGCACTGTCACCATGGGCACTGTCACCATGAGCACTATCACCATGGGCACTGTCACTATGAACAATATCAACATGAGAATTGTCACCATGGGCACTGTCAGCATTGCCACTATCACCATGGGCTCTGTCACCATGACCACTGTCACCATGGACACTGTCACCATGGGCACTGTCACCATGGGAACTGTCACCGTGAAAAGTTTCACAAAGGGTAATATCACTATGGGTAATGTCACCACAGTATATTTCACAAAGAGCACTTTCACTGTGAGCATTGTGACCATGAGCACTATCACCAAGAACGCTGTCACCATGAGAACTGTCACCATGAGTACTATCACCATGAGAACTGTTTCCAGGGGCACTCTCACTATGGGCACTGTCGCCATGAGCACTGTCACTATGGCACTGTCACCATGGGCACTGTTCCCATGAGCACTGTCACCATGAGCATGGTCACCATGGGCACTATTTCCATGATTGCGGTTACCTTGGATACTATAAGGATGGGAATGTCACAATGGGCACTATCACCATGAGCACTGTGAGGCTGGTCACTGTCACCATGAGCACTGTGACATTGGGCAGTGTCACAATGGAAACTGTCACCATGGGCACTGGCACCATGAGCACTATCAGCATGAGCATTGTCACCATGGGCACTTAAGCATGAGCACTGTCACCATTGGCACTGTCACAATGACCACAGTCACCATGAACACTATTACCATGTGCATTGTCACCATGACCACAGTCACCATGAGCACTATTACCATGAGCATTGTCACCATGGGAATTGTCAACAGAGCACTGTCACCATGAGCACGGTCACCATGGGCATTATTATCGTGGTAGCTGTTACCATGGAGACTATAACCATGGGACTGTCACAATGGGCAATATCACCATGGGTACGGTTATGATGGGCACTATTACCCTGATTGCAGTGACCATGGATATTATACGCAGGGGACTCTCACATCGGGCACTATCAGCATGAGCACAGTCATCATGGGCACTGTCACACTGAGCACTGTCACCATGGACACGATCACTATGAGCACTGTCACCGTGGACACTGTTACGATGGTAACTGTCACCATTAACACTATCACCATGAGCACGGTCACCGTGTGCACTCTAACAGTGATGGCGGTCACCATGGACAATATAAACATGGACACTGTCACAATGGGCACTGTCGCCATGAGCACTGTCACTATGGGCACTGTCGCCATGAGCACTGTCACCATGAGCACTGTCACCATGAGCATGATCACCATGGACACTATTTCCGTGGTTACAGTTACCATGGAGAATATAAGCATGGGAATGTCACAATGGGAACTATCACTAGGAGCACTGTGACCATGACCAATGTGACCATGTCACATTGGGCAGTGTCACAATCGGGCCTGTCGCCATGGGCTCTGTCACCATGAGCACTGTCACCATGGGCACTGTCACCATGACAACTATCACCATGGGCATTGTCACTATGAACAATATCACCATGAGAAATGTCACCATGGGCACTGTCACCATGTGCCCAGTCCCCATGGGAACTATCACTTTGATTGCGGTCACCATGGAGACTATAACCCTCGGCAGTGTCACAATGTGCAGTGTCACCATGAGCACTATCACAATGAGCACTGTCACCATGAGCAATCTTGACATGAGCACGGTCACCATGAGCACTGTCACCATGAGCACTGTCACCATGGACACTGTCACCATGGGCACTGTCACCATGGGAACTGTCACCGTGAAAAGTGTCACAAAGGGTCATATCACTATGGGTAATGTCACCACAGTATATTTCACAAAGAGCACTTTCACTGTGAGCATTGCGACCATGAGCACTATCACCATGAACACTATCACCATGAGTACTGTCACCATGAGTACTATCACCATGAGCACTGTTTCCAGGGGCACTCTCACTATGGGCACTGTCGCCATGAGCACTGCCACTATGAGCACTGTCACCATGGGCACTGTTACCATGAGCACTGTCACCATGAGCACGGTCACCATGGGCACTATTTCCGTGATTGCGGTTACCTTGGAGACTATAAGGATGGGAATGTCACAATGGGCACTATCACCATGAGCACTGTGAGCCTGGTCACTGTCACCATGAGAACTGTGACATTGGGCAGTGTCACAATGGAAACTGTCACCATGAGCACTGTCACCATGGACACTGTCACCATAGGCACTGTCACCATGGGAAGTGTCACCGTGAAAAGTGTCACAAAGGGTAATACCACTATGGGTACTGTCACCACAGTATATTTCACAAAGAGCACTTTCACTGTGAGCATTGTGACCATGAGCACTATCACCATGAACACTGTCACCATGAGTACGGTCACCATGGGCACTATCACCATGAGCACTGTTGCCAGGGGCACTCTCACTATGGGCACTGTCGCCATGAGCACTGTCACTATGAGCACTGTCACCATGGGCACTGTTACCTTGAGCACTGTCTCCATGAGCACGGTCACCATGGGCACTATTTCCGTGATTGCGGTTACCATGGAGACTATAAGCATGGGAATGTCACAATGGGCACGATCACCATGAGCACTGTGACCATGTTCACTGTCACCATGAGCACTGTCACATTGGGGAGTGTCACAGTGGGAACTATCACCATGGGCACTGTCAGCAAGAGCACTGTCACCATGAGCACTATCAACATGAGCATTGTCACCATGGGCACATAACCATGAGCACTGTCACCAGTTGCACTGTCACAATGACCACAGTCACCATGAACACTATTACCATGTGCATTGTCACCATGACCACAGTCACCATGAGCACTATTACCATGAGCATTGTCACCATGGGAATTGTCAACAGAGCACTGTCACCATGAGCACGGTCACCATGGACATTATTACCGTGGTAGCTGTTACCATGGAGACTATAACCATGGGACTGTCACAATGGGCAATATCACCATGGGTACGGTTACGATGGGCACTATTACCATGATTGCAGTGACCATGGAGTTTATAACCATGGGATTCTCACATCGGGCACTATCAGCATGAGCACTGTCACCATGGGCACTTTCACCCTGAGTACTGTCTCCATGGACACGATCACCATGAGCACTGTCACCGTGGCCACTGTCACCATGTTTAATGTCACCATTCGCACTATCACCATGAGCACGGTCACCGTGTGCACTATAACAGTGAATGTGGTCACCATGGACAGTATAAACATGGACACTGTCACAATGAGCACTGCCACCTTGAGAACTGTCACTGTGGGCACTGTCGCCATGAGCACTGTAACCATGAGCACGATCACCATGGGCACTATTTCCGTGGTTGCGGTTACCATGGAGAATCTAAGCATGGGAATGTCACAATGGAAACTATCACCAGGAGCACTGTGACCATGAGCACTGTGACCATGGACATTTTCACCATGAGCACTGTCACATTGGGCAGTGTCACAATCGGCCCTATCACCATGGGCTCTGTCACCATGAGCACTGTCACCATGGGCACTCTCACCAAGAGCACTATCACCATGGGCTCTGTCACTATGAGAGATATCAACATGAGAACTGTCACCATGGGCACTGTCACCATGAGCACTGTCAACATGTGCCCAGTCGCCATGGGCACTATCACCATGAGCACTATCACAATGAGCACTGTCACCATGAGCACTGTTTCCACGGGCACTGTCACCATGAGCATTGTCACCATGATAACGGTCACAATGGGCACTATTACCGTGATTGCGGTCACCATGGAGATTATAACCATGTGAACTGTCACAATGGACATTCTCACCATGGGCATTGTCACCATGGGCATTCTCACCATGGGTACTGTCACCATGAGCAGTTTCACCATGGGCACTCTCACCATGAGCACTGTCGCCATGGGCACTCTCACTATGGGCACTGTCGCCATGAGCACTGTCACCATGGGCACTATTTCCGTGATTCCACTTACCATGGAGACTATAAGTATGGGAATGTCACAATGGGCACTATTACAATGAGCACTGTGACCATGAGCATTGTGACCATAGTCACTGTCACCAAGAGCAATGTCACATTAGGCAGTGTAACAATGGACCCTGTCACCATGGGCTCTGTCACCATGAGCAATGTCACCATGGGCACTGTTACCATGAGCACTCTCACCATTAGAACTGTCAACATGAGCACTGTCACCATGATCACGTGCACCATGGGCAATATTACTGTGATTGCGGTCACCATGGAGACTATAACCATGGGCAGTGTCACAATGGGCAGTATCACCATGAGCACTATCACAATGAGCACTGTCACCATGAGCACTGTCACCATGGACACTGTCACCATGGGCACTGTCACCATGGGAACTGTCACCGTGAAAAGAGTCACAAAGGGTACTATCACTATGGGTAATGTCACCACAGTATATTTCACTAAGAGCACTTTCACTGTCAGCATTGTGACCATGAGCACTATCACCATGAACAGTTTCACCATGAGTACTGTCACCATGGTCACTATCACCATGAGCACTGTTGCCAGGGGAACTCTCACTATGGGAACTGTCGCCATGAGCACTGTCACTGTGAGTACTGTCACCATGGGCACTGTTACCATGAGAACTGCCACCATGAGCACGGTCACCATGGGCACTATTTCCGTGACTGTGGTTATCATGGAGAGTATATACATGGGAATGTCACAATGGGCACTATCCCCATGAGCACTCTGACCATGAGCAGTATGACCATGGACACTGTTACCATGAGCACTGTCACATTGGGCAGTGTCACAGTGCGAACTCTCACCATGGTTACTGTCACCAAGAGCACTGTCACCATGAGCACTGTCAGCATGAGCAATGTCACCATGGGCACTTAACCAGGAGCACTGTCACCATTGGCACTGTCACCATGACCACAGTCACCATGAGCACTATTACCATGAGCATTGTCACCATGGGCACTGTCACCATGGGAACTGTCACCGTGAAAAGTGTCACAAAGGATAATATCACTATGGGTACTGTCACCACAGTATATTTCACAAAGAGCACTTTCACTGTGAGCATTGTGACCATGAGCACTATCACCATGAACACACTCCCCATGAGCACTGTTTCCATGGGCACTGTCACCACGAGCACTGTCACCATGGGCATTGTCACCACGGGCACTATTACCATGATTGCGGTCAACATGGTGAATATAACCATGGACACTGTCACAACGGGCACTCTCACCATGAGCACTGTCACCGTGGCCACTGTCACCATGAGCACTCTAACCATGAGCACTATCAAAAGGGGAACTATCACTGTGATAATTGTCACCATGGGCACTGTCACCGTAGGCAATATAACCATGTGTACTGTCACCATGAGCACTGTCACCTTGGGAACCGTCACCATTGGTACTATTACCATGAGCACTATCACCATGAGCACGGTCTCCATGGGCATTTTCACCGAGATTGCGGTCACCATGGTGACTATAACCATCGGCACTCTCACAAAGGGCTTTATCACGAGAACTATCACCATTAGCACTGTCACCATGAGCACTGTTACCATGGGCACTGTCACCATGAGCCCTCTCACCAAGGGAACTGTCACCGTGAACTCTGTCCCAATGGGTACTATTACCATGCGTACTGTCAGCATGGTATATTTCACTAAGAGCATTATCACTGTGAGCATTGTGACCATGAGCACGGGCACCTTGAACACTGTTAGAAAGTACACTGGCTCCATGAACACTCTCACCATGAGCACTGTCACTATGCGCTCTGTCACCATCAGAACTGTCACCATGGGCACTGTCAGCATTGCCGCTGTCACCATGAGCACTGTCACCATGGGCCCATTTACCATGGGCACTATCAACTTGAGCATGGTCACCATGAGCACTTTCACCATGGGCACTGTGACCATGAGCACTATCACCATGAGAACTGTCACCAAAGGCATTGTCATCATTGGAACTCTCACCATGGGCACTGTCACCATGAGCACTGTCACCATGGACACTGTCACCATGGGCACTGTCACCATGGGAACTGTCACCGTGAAAAGGGTCACAAAGGGTACTATCACTATGGGTACTGTCACCACAGTATATTTCACTAAGAGCACTTGCACTGTGAGCATTGTGACCATGGCACTGTCACCATGAATACTGTCTCTATGGGCACTATCACCATGAACACTGTTGACAGGGGCACTCTCACTATGGGCACGGTCGCCAAGAGCACTTTCACCATTGCCACTGTTACCATGAGCACTGTCACCATGAGCACGGTCACCATGGGCACTATTTCTGTGATTGCGGTTACCATGGAGACTATAGGCATGGGAATGTCACAATGGGCACCATCACAAAGGGCACTGTGACCATGAGCATTGTAACCATAGTCACTGTCACCAAGAGCACTGTCACATTGGGCAGTGTAACAATGGACCCTGTCACCATGGGCTCTGTCACCATGAGCAATGTCACCATGGGCAATGTTACCATGAGCACTACCACCATTAGAACTGTCACCATGGGCACTGTCCGCCTTGGAACTATCACCATGGGCTCTGTCACCATGAGCACTGTCACCATGATCACAGTCACCATGGCCACTCTAACTGTGATTGCGGTCACCATGGAGACTATAACCATGTGCAGTGTCACAAGAGGCAGTATCACCATGAGCACTGTCACCATGGACACTTTCACCATGGGCATTGTCACCATGGGCATTCTCAACATGGGTACTATCACCATGAGCAGTTTCACCATGGGCACTATCACCATGAGCACTGTTGCCATGGGCACTGTCGCCATGGGCACTCTCACTATGGGTACTGTCGCCATGAGCACTGTCACCATGGGCACTATTTCCGTGATTCCACTTACCATGGAGACTATAAGCATGGGAATGTCACAATGGGCACTATCACCATGAGCACTGTGAGCCTGGTCACTGTCACCATGAGCACTGTGACATTGGGCAGTGTCACAAGGGAAACTGTCACCATGGGCACTGTCACCATGAGCACTATCAGCATGAGCAATGTCACCATGGCCACTTAACCATGAGCACTGTCACCATTGGCACTGTCACCATGACCACAGTCACCATGAACACTATTACCATGTGCATTGTCACCATGACCACAGTCACCATGAGCACTATTACCATGAGCATTGTCATCATGGGAATTGTCAACAGAGCACTGTCCCCATGAGCACGGTCACCATGGGCATTATTACCGTGGTAGCGGTTACCATGGAGACTATAACCATGGGACTGTCACAATGGGCACTATCACCATGGGTACGGTTACGATGGGCACTATTACCGTGATTGCAGTGACCATGGAGATTATAACCATGGGACTCTCACACCGGGCACTATCAGCATGAGCACTGTCACCATGGGCACTTTCACCCTGAGTGCTCTCTCCATGGACACGATCACCATGAGCACTGTCACCGTGGCCACTGTCACCATGGTTAGTGTCACCATTCGCACTATCACCATGAGCACGGTCACCGTGTGCACTACAACAGTGAATGTGGTCACCATGGACAGTATAAACATGGACACTGTCACAATGGGCACTGTCACCTTGAGAACTGTCACTATGGGCACTGTCGCCTTGAGGACTGTAACCATGAGCACGATCACCATGGGCACTATTTCCGTGGTTGCGGTTACCATGGAGAATCTAAGCATGGGAATGTCACAATGGGAACTATCACCAGGAGCACTGTGACCATGATCACTGTGACCATGGTCATTGTCACCATGAGCACTGTCACATTGGGCAGTGTCACAATCGGCCCTATCACCATGGGCTCTGTCACCATGAGCACTGTCACCATGGGCACTGTCACCATGGGCACTGTCAGCATTGGAACTGTCACCATGGGCTCTGTCAGCATGACCACTGTCACCATGATCACAGTCACCATGCGCACTATTACTGTGATTGCGGTCACCATGGAGACTATATCCATGGGCAGTGTCACAAGAGGCAGTATCACCGTGAGCCCTGTCACCATGGACACTGTCACCATGGGCACTGTCACCATGGGAACTGTCACTGTGAAAAGTGTCACAAAGGGTACTATCACTATGGGTACTGTCACCACAGTATATTTCACTAAGAGCACTTTCACTTTGAGCATTATGATGATGAGCACAGTCACCATGAACACTGTCACCAAGTACACTGTCACCATGAACACTCTCAGCATGAGCACGGTCACCATAGCCATTGTCACCATTAGCACAGTCACCGTGTTGACTATTACCTTGATTGCGGTCACCATGGAGACTATAACCATGGGACTGTCAAAATCGGCACTATATCCTTGAGCACTGTCACCATGAGAACTGTCACCAAGGTCACTGTCACCATGGGAATTATTAGTATGAGCAATATCACCATGACAACTGTCACCATGGGCAGTGTCACATTGCCACTGTCAACATGGGGTCTGTCACCATGGGCCCAGTCACCATGGGCAATATCACCTTGAGCAGTGTCACCATGACCACAGTCACCATGAGCACTATTACCATGAGCATTGCCACCATGGGAATTGTCACCATGAGCACTGTCACCATGAGCACGGTCACCATGGGCACTATTCCCGTGGTAGCGGTCAACATGGAGACTATAACCTTGGGACTGTCACAATGGGCACTATCACCATGGGTACGGTTACGATGGGCACTATTACCGTGATTGCAGTGACCTTTCAGATTATAACCAAGGGACTCTCACATCGGGCACTATCAGCATGAGCACTGTCACCATGGGCACTGTCACCCTTAGCACTGTCACCATGGACACTATCACCATGAGCACTGTTACCATGGGAACTGTCACCATGAGCACTATCACCATGGGCACTGTCACTATGAGCAATATCACCATGAGAACTGTCATCATGGGCACTGTCAGCCTTGCCACTGTCACCATGGGCCCAGTCACCATGGGCACTATCACCTTGATCAGTGTCAGCATGATCAGTGTCGCCATGGGCACAGTCAGCATTGGAACTGTCACCATGGGCTCTGTCACCATGAACACTGTCACCATGATCATGGTCACCATGGGAACTATTACTTTGATGGCGGTCACCATGGAGACTATAACCATGGGCAGTGTCACACTGTGCAGTATCACCATGAGCACTATCACAATGAGCACTGTCACCATGAGCAATCTTTCCATGAGCACTTTCACCATGAGCACTGTCACCGTGGACACTGTCACCCTGGGCACTGTCACCATGGGAACTGTCACCGTGAAAAGTGTCACAAAGGATAATATCACTATGGGTACTGTCACCACCGTATATTTCACCAAGACCACTTTCACTGTTAGCATTGTGACTATGGGCACTGTCGCCATGCGCTCTGTCACTATGAGCACTGTCACCATGGGCACAATCACCATGAGCACTGTGACCATGGTCACTGTCACCATGAGCACTGTCACACTGGGCAGTGTCACAATGGGAACTGTCACCATGGGCACTGTCACCATGAGCACTATCAGCATGAGCAATGTCACCATGGGTACTGAACGATGAGCACTGTCACCATTGGCACTGTCACCATGACCACAGTCACCATGAACAATATTACCATGAGGATTGTCACCATGGGAATTGTCACCATGAGCACTGTTACCATGAGCACGGTCACCATGGGCACTATTACCGTGGTAGCGGTCACCATGGAGACTATAACCATGGGACTGTCACAATGGGCACTATCACCCTGGGGACGGTTACGATGGGCCCTATTACCGTGATGGCAGTGACCATGTAGATTATAAGCATGGGACTCTCACATCGGGCACTATCAGCATGAGCACTGTCACCATGAGCAATGGCACCATGGACACTATCACCATGGACACTATCACCATGAGCACTGTCACCGTGGACACTGTCACCATGGTTATTGTCACCATTAGCACTATCACCATGAGCACGGTCACCGTGTGCACTATAAGAGTGAAAGCGGTCACCATGGACAATATAAACATGGACACTGTCACAATGGGCACTGTCACCATGAGTACTGTCACTTTGGGCACTGTTGCCATGAGCACTGTCACCAGAGGCACTGTCACCATGAGCACTGTCACCATGAGCACGATCACCTTGGGCACTATTTCCGTGGTTACGGTTACCATGGAGAATATAAGCATGGGAATGTCACAATGAGAACTATCCCCAGGAGCACTGTGACCATGAGCACTGTGACCATGGTCATTGTCACCATGAGCACTGTCACATTGGGCAGTGTCACAATCGGCCATGTCGCCATGGGCTCTGTCACCATGAGCACTGTCACCATGGGCACTGTCACCATGACCACTATCACCATGGGCACTGTCACTATGAACAATATCACCATGAGTACTGTCACCATGAGCACGATCACCATGGGCACAATTTCCGTGGTTGCGGTTACCATGTAGAATATAAGCATGGGAATGTCACACTGGGAAATATCACCAGGAGCACTCTGACCACGGTCATTGTCACCATGAGCACTGTCACATTGGGCAGTGTCACAATCGGCCCTATCACCATGGGCTCTGTCACCATGAGCACTTTCACCATGGGCACTGTCACTATGAGCAATATTACCATGAGAACTGTCTCCATCGGCACTGTCAGCATTGCCACTGTCACCATGAGCACTGTCACCATGTGCCCAGTCACCATGGGCAGTATCACCATGAGCAATATTACAATGAGCTCTGTCACCATGAGCACTGTTTCCATGGGCACTGTCACCGTGAGCATTGTCACCATGATAAAGGTCACAATGGGCACTATTACCGTGATTGCGGTCACCAATGAGATTATAACCATGTGAAGTGTCACAATGGACACGGTCACCATGGGCATTGTCACCATGGGCATTTTCACCTTGGGTACTGTCACCATGAGCAGGTTCACCATGGGAACTATCACCATGAGCACTGTTGCCATGGGCACTGTCGCCATGGGCACTCTCACTATGGGCACTGTGGCCATGAGCACTGTCACCATGGGCACTATTTCCATGACTGTGGTTACAATGGAGACTATAAGCATGGGAATGTCACAATGGGCACTATCACAATGAGCACTGTGACCATGAGCATTGTAACCATAGTCACTGTCACCATGAGCACTGTCACATTGGGCATTGTAACAATGGACCCTGGCTCTGTCAGCATGATCACTGTCACCAAGATCACAGTCACCATGCGCAATATTACTGTGATTGCGGTCAACATGGAGACTATATCCATGGGCAGTGTCACAAGAGGCAGTATCACCATGAGCACTGTCACCATGGACCCTGTCACCATGGGCACTGTCACCTTGAGAAATGTCACTATGGGCACTGTCGCCATGAGCACTGTAACCATGAGCACTATCACCATGGGCACTATTTCCGTGGTTGCGGTTACCATGGAGAATCTAAGCATGGGAATGTCACAATGGGAACTATCACCAGGAGCACTGTGACCATGATCACTGTGACCATGGTCATTGTCACCATGAGCACTGTCACATTGGGCAGTGTCACAATCGGCCCTATCACCATGGGCTCTGTCACCATGAGCACTGTCACCATGGGCACTGTCACCATGGGCACTGTCAGCATTGGAACTGTCACCATGGGCTCTGTCAGCATGACCACTGTCACCATGATCACAGTCACCATGCGCACTATTACTGTGATTGCGGTCACCATGGAGACTATAACCATGGGCAGTGTCACAAGAGGCAGTATCACCGTGAGCCCTGTCACCAAGGACACTGTCACCATGGGCACTGTCACCATGGGAACTGTCACCGTGAAAAGTGTCACAAAGGGTACTATCACTATGGGTACTGTCACCACAAAATATTTCACTTAGAGCCCTTTCACTTTGAGCATTATGACGATGAGCGCAGTCACCATGAACACTGTCACCAAGTACACTGTCACCATGAACACTCTCAGCATGAGCACGGTCACCATGTCCATTGTCACCATGAGCACAGTCACCGTGTGCACTATTACCTTGATTGCGGTCACCATGGAGACTATAACCATGGGACTGTCAAAATCGGCACTATATCCTTGAGCACTGTCACCATGAGAACTGTCACCAAGGGCACTGTCACCATGGGAACTATCACTATGAGCAATATCACCATGAGAACTGTCACCATGGGCAGTGTCAGCATTGCCACTGCCAACATGGGCTCTGTCACCTGGAGCACTGTCACCATGGGCCCAGTCACCATGGGCAATATCACCTTGAGCAGTGTCACCATGACCACAGTCAGCATGAGCACTATTACCATGAGCATTGCCACCATGGGAATTGTCACCAAGAGCACTGTCACCATGAGCACGGTCACCATGGGCACTATTCCCGTGGTAGCGGTCAACATGGGGACTATAACCTTGGGACTGTCACAATGGGCACTATCACCATGGGTACGGTTACGATGGGCACTATTACTGTGATTCCAGTGACCTTTCAGATTATAACCATGGGACTCTCACATCGGGCACTATCAGCATGAGCACTGTCACCATGGGCACTGTCACCCTTAGCCCTTTCACCATGGACACTATCACCATGAGCACTGTTACCATGGGAACTGTCACCATGAGCACTATCACCATGGGCACTGTCACTATGAGCAATATCACCATGAGAACTGTCATCATGGGCACTGTCAGCCTTGCCACTGTCACCATGGGCCCAGTCACCATGGGCACTATCACCTTGATCAGTGTCACCATGATCAGTGTCGCCATGGGCACAGTCAGCATTGGAACTTTCACCATGGGCTCTGTCACCATGAGCACTGTCACCATGATCACGGTCACCATGGGAACTGTTACTTTGATTGCGGTCACCATGGAAACTGTAACCATGGGCAGTGTCACAATGTGCAGTATCACCATGAGCACTATCACAATGAGCACTGTCACCATGAGCAATCTTTCCATGAGCACTCTCACCATGAGCACTGTCACATTGGACACTGTCACCCTGGGCACTGTCACCATGGGAACTGTCACCGTGAAAAGTGTCACAAAGGATAATATCACTATGGGTACTGTCACCACCGTATATTTCACAAAGACCACTTTCACTGTGAGCATTGTGACTATGGGCACTGTCGCCATGAGCTCTGTCACTATGAGCACTGTCACCATGGGCACTATCACCATGAGCACTGTGACCATGGTCACTGTCACCATGGGCACTGTCACACTGGGCAGTGTCACAATGGGAACTGTCACCATGGGCACTGTCACCGAGAGCACTGTCACCATGGGCACTATCAGCATGAGCAATGTCACCATGGGTACTGAACGATGAGCACTGTCACCATTGGCACTGTCACCATGACCACAGTCACCATGAACACTATTACCATGAGGACTGTCACCATGGGAATTGTCACCATGAGCACTGTTACCATGAGCATGGTCACCATGGGCACTATTACCGTGGTAGCGGTAACCATGGAGACTATAACCATAGGACTGTCACAATGGGCACTATCACCATGGGTATGGTTACGATGGGCACTATTACCCTGATTGCAGTGACCATGGATATTATACGCAGGGGACTCTCACATCGGGCACTATCAGCATGAGCACAGTCATCATGGGCACTGTCACACTGAGCACTGTCACCATGGAAACGATCACTATGAGCACTGTCACCGTGGACACTGTTACGATGGTAACTGTCACCATTAACACTATCACCATGAGCACGGTCACCGTGTGCACTCTAACAGTGATGGCGGTCACCATGGACAATATAAACATGGACACTGTCACAATGGGCACTGTCGCCATGAGCACTGTCACTATGGGCACTGTCGCCATGAGCACTGTCACCATGAGCACTGTCACCATGAGCATGATCACCATGGACACTATTTCCGTGGTTACAGTTACCATGGAGAATATAAGCATGGGAATGTCACAATGGGAACTATCACTAGGAGCACTGTGACCATGACCAATGTGACCATGTCACATTGGGCAGTGTCACAATCGGGCCTGTCGCCATGGGCTCTGTCACCATGAGCACTGTCACCATGGGCACTGTCACCATGACAACTATCACCATGGGCATTGTCACTATGAACAATATCACCATGAGAAATGTCACCATGGGCACTGTCACCATGTGCCCAGTCCCCATGGGAACTATCACTTTGATTGCGGTCACCATGGAGACTATAACCCTCGGCAGTGTCACAATGTGCAGTGTCACCATGAGCACTATCACAATGAGCACTGTCACCATGAGCAATCTTTCCATGAGCACGGTCACCATGAGCACTGTCACCATGAGCACTGTCACCATGGACACTGTCACCATGGGCACTGTCACCATGGGAACTGTCACCGTGAAAAGTGTCACAAAGGGTCATATCACTATGGGTAATGTCACCACAGTATATTTCACAAAGAGCACTTTCACTGTGAGCATTGCGACCATGAGCACTATCACCATGAACACTGTCACCATGAGTACTGTCACCATGAGTACTATCACCATGAGCACTGTTTCCAGGGGCACTCTCACTATGGGCACTGTCGCCATGAGCACTGCCACTATGAGCACTGTCACCATGGGCACTGTTACCATGAGCACTGTCACCATGAGCACGGTCACCATGGGCACTATTTCCGTGATTGCGGTTACCTTGGAGACTATAAGGATGGGAATGTCACAATGGGCACTATCACCATGAGCACTGTGAGCCTGGTCACTGTCACCATGAGAACTGTGACATTGGGCAGTGTCACAATGGAAACTGTCACCATGGGCACTGTCACCATGAGCAGTATCAGCATGAGCATCGTCACCATGGTCACTTAACCATGAGCACTCTCACCATTGGCACTGTCACAATGACCACAGTCACCATGAACACTATTACCATGTGCATTGTCACCATGACCACAGTCACCATGAGCACTATTACCATGAGAATTGTCACCATGGGAATTGTCAACAGAGCACTGTCACCATGAGCACGGTCACCATGGGCATTATTACCGTGGTAGCTGTTACCATGGAGACTATAACCATGGGACTGTCACAATGGGCAATATCACCATGGGTACGGTTATGATGGGCACTATTACCATGATTGCAGTGACCATGGAGATTATAACCATGGGATTCTCACATCGGGCACTATCAGCATGAGCACTGTCACCATGGGCACTTTCACCCTGAGTACTGTCTCCATGGACACGATCACCATGAGCACTGTCACCGTGGCCACTTTCACCATGGTTAATGTCACCATTCGCACTATCACCATGAGCACGGTCACCGTGTGCACTATAACAGAGAATGTGGTCACCATGGACAGTATAAACATGGACACTGTCACAATGGGCACTGTCACCTTGAGAACTGTCACTGTGGGCACTTTCACCATGAGCACTGTAACCATGAGCACGATCACCATGGGCACTATTTCCGTGGTTGCGGTTACCATGGAGAATCTAAGCATGGGAATGTCACAATGGGAACTATCACCAGGAGCACTGTGACCATGAGCACTGTGACCATGGACATTTTCACCATGAGCACTGTCACATTGGGCAGTGTCACAATCGGCCCTATCACCATGGGCTCTGTCACCATGAGCACTGTCACCATGGGGACTGTCACCATGAGCACTATCACCATGGGCACTGTCACTATGAGAAATATCACCATGAGAACTGTCACCATGGGCACTGTCACCATGAGCACTGTCAACATGTGCCCAGTCGCCAAGGGCACTATCACCATGCGCACTATCACAATGAGCACTGTCACCATGAGCACTGTTTCCACGGGCACTATCACCATGAGCATTGTCACCATGATAACAGTCACAATGGGCACTATTACCGTGATTGCGGTCACCATGGAGATTATAACCATGTGAACTGTCACAATGGACATTCTCACCATGGGCATTGTTACCATGTGCATTCTCACCATGGGTACTGTCACCATGAGCAGTTTCACCAAGGGCACTCTCACCATGAGCACTGTCGCCATGGGCACTCTCACTATGGGCACTGTCGCCATGAGCACTGTCACCATGGGCACTATTTCCGTGATTCCACTTACCATGGAGACTATAAGCATGGGAATGTCACAATGGGCACTATCACAATGAGCACTGTGACCATGAGCATTGTGACCATAGTCACTGTCACCAAGAGCACTGTCACATTGGGCAGTGTAACAATGGACCCTGTCACCATGGGCTCTGTCACCATGAGCAATGTCACCATGGGCACTGTTACCATGAGCACTCTCACCATTAGAACTGTCACCATGGGCACTGTCAGCATTGGAACTGTCACCATGGGCTCTGTCACCATGAGCACTGTCACCATGATCACGGGCACCATGGGCAATATTACTGTGATTGCGGTCACCATGGAGACTATAACCATGGGCAGTGTCACAATGGGCAGTATCACCATGAGCACTATCACAATGAGCACTTTCACCATGAGCACTGTCACCATGGACACTGTCACCATGGGCACTGTCACCATGGGAACTGTCACCGTGAAAAGAGTCACAAAGGGTACTATCACTATGGGTAATGTCACCACAGTATATTTCACTAAGAGCACTTTCACTGTCAGCATTGTGACCATGAGCACTATCACCATGAACAGTTTCACTATGAGTACTGTCACCATGGGCACTATCACCATGAGCACTGTTGCCAGGGGAACTCTCACTATGGGAACTGTCGCCATGAGCACTGTCACTGTGAGTACTGTCACCATGGGCACTGTTACCATGAGAACTGTCACCATGAGCACGGTCACCCTGGGCACTATTTCCGTGACTGTGGTTATCATGGAGAGTATATACATGGGAATGTCACAATGAGCACTATCCCCATGAGCACTGTGACCATGGACACTGTTAACATTAGCACTGTCACATTGGGCAGTGTCACAATGTGAACTGTCACCATGGGCACTGTCACCAAGAGCACTGTCACCATGAGCACTGTCAGCATGAGCAATGTCACCATGGGCACTGAACCATGAGCACTGTCACCATTGGCACTGTCACCATGACCACAGTCATCATGAGCACTATTACCATGAGCATTGTCACCATGGGAATTGTCACCATGAGCACTGTCACCATGAGCATGGTCACCGTGGTCCATATTACCGTGGTAGCGGTCACCATGGAGACTATAACCATGGGACTGTCACAATGGGCACTATCACCATGGGTATGGTTACGATGGGCACTATTACCGTGATGGCAGTGACCATGTAGATTATAACCATGGGATTTTCACATCGGGCACTATCAGCATGAACACTGTCACGACGAGCACTGTCACCATGGACACTATCACCATGAGCACTGTCACCGTGGACATTGTCACCATGGGCATTGTCACCATTAGCACTAGCACCATGAGCACCGTCACCATGTGCACTATAACAGTGATTGCGGTCACAATGGACAATATAAACATGGACTCTGTCACAATGGGCACAGTCACCAAGGGCACTGTAACCATGAGCACTCTCACCATTGACTCTGTCACCATTGGGAGTGTCACCATGAGCACTCTCACCGTAGGCACTGTCACCTTGAGCACTGTCACCATGGGCACTGTCGCCATGAGAACTCTCACCATGGGCATTATCACCATGAGCACTGCCACAATGGGCACTGTCACCATAAGCACTATCAACATAGGCACTGTCACCATGAGCAATATCAAGATCACAAGGGTAACTAAGGGCAATATTACTGTGATTACCATCACCATGGAGACTATAACCATGGGCACTGTCACAATGGGCACTATCACCATGAGCACGATCGCCATGAGCACTCTCACCATGGGCACTGTCACCATAAGCACTGTCACCATGGGTACTATCACTCTCATCACTCTCACCATGAACAGTATCACTATGAGCACGGTCACAATAGGCAGTATCACCATGAGCACTGTTGCCATGGCCACTGTTGCCATGGGCACTCTCACAAAGGGCACTGTCGCCATGAGCACTGTCACCATGGGCACTATTTCCGTGATTGCGGTTACCATGGAGTGTATAAGCATGGGAATGTCTCAATGGGCACTATCACAATGAGCACTGTGACCATAGTCACTGTCACCATGAGCACTGTCACATTGGGCAGTGTAACAATGGGCCCTGTCACCATCGGCTCTGTCACCATGAGCACTGTCACCATGATCACGGTCACCATGAACACACTATTACTGTGATTGCGGTCACCATGGAGACTATAACCATGGGCAGTGTCGCAATGGGCAGTATCACCATGCATGAGCACTGTCACCAGAGCACTGTCACCATGGACACTGTCACCATGGGAACTGTCACCATGGGAACTGTCACCATGAAAAGAGTCACAAAGGGTACTATCACTATGGGTAATGTGGTAATGTCACCACAGTATATTTCACTAAGAGCACTTTCACTGTCAGCATTGTGACCATGAGCACTATCACCATGAACAGTTTCACTATGAGTACTGTCACCATGGGCACTATCACCATGAGCACTGTTGCCAGGGGAACTCTCACTATGGGAACTGTCGCCATGAGCACTGTCACTGTGAGTACTGTCACCATGGGCACTGTTACCATGAGAACTGTCACCATGAGCATGGTCACCATGGGCACTATTTCCGTGACTGTGGTTATCATGGAGAGTATATACATGGGAATGTCACAATGGGCACTATCCCCGTGAGCACTGTGACCATGAGCACTGTGACCATGGACACAGTTACCATGAGCACTGTCACATTGGGCAGTGTCACAATGGGAACTGTCACCATGGGCACTGTCACCAAGAGCACTGTCACCATGAGCACTGTCAGCATGAGCAATGTCACCATGGGCACTTAACCAGGAGCACTGTCACCATTGGCACTGTCACCATGACCACAGTCACCATGAGCACTATTACCATGAGCATTGTCACCATGGGCACTGTCACCATGGGAACTGTCACCGTGAAAAGTGTCACAAAGGATAATATCACTATGGGTACTGTCACCACAGTATATTTCACAAAGAGCACTTTCACTGTGAGCATTGTGACCATGAGCACTTTCACCATGAACACACTCCCCATGAGCACTGATTCCATGGGCACTGTCAACACGAGCACTGTCACCATGGGCATTGTCACCACGGGCACTATTACCATGATTGCGGTCAACATGGTGAATATAACCATGGACACTGTCACAACGGGCACTCTCACCATGAGCACTGTCACCGTGGCCACTGTCACCATGAGCACTCTAACCATGAGCACTATCAAAAGGGAAACTATCACTGTGATAATTCTCACCATGGGCACTGTCACCGTAGGCAATATAACCATGGGCACTGTCACCATGAGCACTGTCACCTTGTGAACCGTCACCATTGGTACTATTACCATGAGCACTATCACCATGAGCACGGTCTCCATGGGCATTTTCACCGAGATTGCGGTCACCATGGTGACTATAACCATCAGCACTCTCACAAAGGGCTTTATCACGAGAACTCTCACCATTAGCACTGTCACCATGAGCACTGTTACCATGGGCACTGTCACCATGAGCCCTCTCACCAAGGGAACTGTCACCGTGAACTCTGTCCCAATGGGTACTATTGCCATGCGTACTGTCACCATGGTATATTTCACTAAGAGCATTATCACTGTGAGCATTGTGACCATGAGCACGGGCACCTTGAACACTGTGAGAAAGTACACTGGCTCCATGAACACTCTCACCATGAGCACTGTCACCATGGGCTCTGTCACCATCAGATCTGTCACCATGGGCACTGTCAGCATTGCCGCTGTCACCATGAGCACTGTCACCATGGGCCCATTTACCATGGGCACTATCAACTTGAGCATGGTCACCATGAGCACTTTCGCCATGGGCACTGTGACCATGAGCACTATCACCATGAGAACTGTCACCAAAGGCATTGTCATCATTGGAACTCTCACCATGGGCACTGTCACCATGAGCACTGTCACCAAGGACACTGTCACCATGGGCACTGTCACCATGGGAACTGTCACCGTGAAAAGGGTCACAAAGTGTACTATCACTATGGGTACTGTCACCACAGTATATTTCACAAAGAGCACTTGCACTGTGAGCATTGTGACCATGAGCACTGTCACCATGAATACGGTCACTATGGGCACTATCACCATGAACACTGTTGCCAGGGGCACTCTCACTATGGGCACGGTCGCTAAGAGCACTTTCACCATTGCCACTGTTACCATGAGCACTGTCACCATGAGCACGGTCACCATGGGCACTATTTCTGTGATTGCGGTTACCATGGAGACTGTAGGCATGGGAATGTCACAATGGGCACCATCACAAAGGGCACTGTGACCATGAGCATTGTAACCATAGTCACTGTCACCAAGAGCACTGTCACATTGGGCAGTGTAACAATGGACCCTGTCACCATGGGCTCTGTCACCATGAGCAATGTCACCATGGGCAATGTTACCATGAGCACTACCACCATTAGAACTGTCACCATGGGCACTGTCCGCCTTGGAACTATCACCATGGGCTCTGTCACCATGAACACTGTCACCATGATCACGGTCACCATGGCCACTCTAACTGTGATTGCGGTCACCATGGAGACTATAACCATGTGCACTGTCACAAGAGGCAGTATCACCATGAGCACTGTCACCATGGACACGTTCACCATGGGCATTGTCACCATGGGCATTCTCAACATGGGTACTATCACCATGAGCAGTTTCACCATGGGCACTATCACTATCTGCACTGTTGCCATGGGCACTCTCGCCATGGGCACTCTCACTATGGGAACTGTCGCCATGAGCACTGTCACCATGGGCACTATTTCCGTGATTCCACTTACCATGGAGACTATAAGCATGGGAATGTCACAATGGGCACTATCACCATGAGCACTGTGAGCCTGGTCACTGTCACCATGAGCACTGTGACATTGGGCAGTGTCACAATGGAAACTGTCACCATGGGCACTGTCACCATGAGCACTATCAGCATGAGCAATGTCACCATGGCCACTTAACCATGAGCACTGTCACCATTGGCACTGTCACCATGAACACAGTCACCATGAACACTATTACCATGTGCATTGTCACCATGACCACAGTCACCATGAGCACTATTACCATGAGCATTGTCACCATGGGAATTGTCAACAGAGCACTGTCACCATGAGCACGGTCACCATGGGCATTATTACCGTGGTAGCGGTTACCATGGAGACTATAACCATGGGACTGTCACAATGGGCACTATCACCATGGGTACGGTTACGATGGGCACTATTACCGTGATTGCAGTGACCATGGAGATTATAACCATGGGACTCTCACATCGGGCACTATCAGCATGAGCACTCTCACCATGAGCACTGTTGCCATGGGCACTCTCAGTATGGGCACTGTCGCCATGAGCACTGTCACCATGGGCACTATTTCTGTGATTGCGGTTACCATGGAGACTATAAGCATGGGAATATCACAATGGGCACTATTACAATGAGCACTGTGACCATGTGCATTGTGACCATAGTCATTGTCACCAAGAGCACTGTCACATTGGGCAGTGTAACAATGGACCCTTTCACCATGGGTTCTGTCACCATGAGCAATGTCACCATGGGCACTGTCAGCATTGGAACTGTCACTATGGGCTCTGTGACCATGAGCACTGTCACCATGAGCACTGTCACAATGAGCACGATCAACATGGGCACTATTTCCGTGGTTACGGTTACCATGGAGAATATAAGCATGGGAATGTCACAATGGGAACTATCACCAGGAGCACTGTGACCATGACCACTGTGACCATGGTCATTGTCACCATGAGCACTGTCACCATGGGCACTGTCACCATGAGCACTATCACCATGGGCACTGTCACTATGAACAATATCAACATGAGAATTGTCACCATGGGCACTGTCAGCATTGCCACTATCACCATGGGCTCTGTCACCATGACCACTGTCACCATGGACACTGTCACCATGGGCACTGTCACCATGGGAACTGTCACCGTGAAAAGTTTCACAAAGGGTAATATCACTATGGGTAATGTCACCACAGTATATTTCACAAAGAGCACTTTCACTGTGAGCATTGTGACCATGAGCACTATCACCAAGAACGCTGTCACCATGAGAACTGTCACCATGAGTACTATCACCATGAGAACTGTTTCCAGGGGCACTCTCACTATGGGCACTGTCGCCATGAGCACTGTCACTATGGCACTGTCACCATGGGCACTGTTCCCATGAGCACTGTCACCATGAGCATGGTCACCATGGGCACTATTTCCATGATTGCGGTTACCTTGGATACTATAAGGATGGGAATGTCACAATGGGCACTATCACCATGAGCACTGTGAGGCTGGTCACTGTCACCATGAGCACTGTGACATTGGGCAGTGTCACAATGGAAACTGTCACCATGGGCACTGGCACCATGAGCACTATCAGCATGAGCATTGTCACCATGGGCACTTAAGCATGAGCACTGTCACCATTGGCACTGTCACAATGACCACAGTCACCATGAACACTATTACCATGTGCATTGTCACCATGACCACAGTCACCATGAGCACTATTACCATGAGCATTGTCACCATGGGAATTGTCAACAGAGCACTGTCACCATGAGCACGGTCACCATGGGCATTATTATCGTGGTAGCTGTTACCATGGAGACTATAACCATGGGACTGTCACAATGGGCAATATCACCATGGGTACGGTTATGATGGGCACTATTACCCTGATTGCAGTGACCATGGATATTATACGCAGGGGACTCTCACATCGGGCACTATCAGCATGAGCACAGTCATCATGGGCACTGTCACACTGAGCACTGTCACCATGGACACGATCACTATGAGCACTGTCACCGTGGACACTGTTACGATGGTAACTGTCACCATTAACACTATCACCATGAGCACGGTCACCGTGTGCACTCTAACAGTGATGGCGGTCACCATGGACAATATAAACATGGACACTGTCACAATGGGCACTGTCGCCATGAGCACTGTCACTATGGGCACTGTCGCCATGAGCACTGTCACCATGAGCACTGTCACCATGAGCATGATCACCATGGACACTATTTCCGTGGTTACAGTTACCATGGAGAATATAAGCATGGGAATGTCACAATGGGAACTATCACTAGGAGCACTGTGACCATGACCAATGTGACCATGTCACATTGGGCAGTGTCACAATCGGGCCTGTCGCCATGGGCTCTGTCACCATGAGCACTGTCACCATGGGCACTGTCACCATGACAACTATCACCATGGGCATTGTCACTATGAACAATATCACCATGAGAAATGTCACCATGGGCACTGTCACCATGTGCCCAGTCCCCATGGGAACTATCACTTTGATTGCGGTCACCATGGAGACTATAACCCTCGGCAGTGTCACAATGTGCAGTGTCACCATGAGCACTATCACAATGAGCACTGTCACCATGAGCAATCTTTCCATGAGCACGGTCACCATGAGCACTGTCACCATGAGCACTGTCACCATGGACACTGTCACCATGGGCACTGTCACCATGGGAACTGTCACCGTGAAAAGTGTCACAAAGGGTCATATCACTATGGGTAATGTCACCACAGTATATTTCACAAAGAGCACTTTCACTGTGAGCATTGCGACCATGAGCACTATCACCATGAACACTGTCACCATGAGTACTGTCACCATGAGTACTATCACCATGAGCACTGTTTCCAGGGGCACTCTCACTATGGGCACTGTCGCCATGAGCACTGCCACTATGAGCACTGTCACCATGGGCACTGTTACCATGAGCACTGTCACCATGAGCACGGTCACCATGGGCACTATTTCCGTGATTGCGGTTACCTTGGAGACTATAAGGATGGGAATGTCACAATGGGCACTATCACCATGAGCACTGTGAGCCTGGTCACTGTCACCATGAGAACTGTGACATTGGGCAGTGTCACAATGGAAACTGTCACCATGGGCACTGTCACCATGAGCAGTATCAGCATGAGCATCGTCACCATGGTCACTTAACCATGAGCACTCTCACCATTGGCACTGTCACAATGACCACAGTCACCATGAACACTATTACCATGTGCATTGTCACCATGACCACAGTCACCATGAGCACTATTACCATGAGAATTGTCACCATGGGAATTGTCAACAGAGCACTGTCACCATGAGCACGGTCACCATGGGCATTATTACCGTGGTAGCTGTTACCATGGAGACTATAACCATGGGACTGTCACAATGGGCAATATCACCATGGGTACGGTTATGATGGGCACTATTACCATGATTGCAGTGACCATGGAGATTATAACCATGGGATTCTCACATCGGGCACTATCAGCATGAGCACTGTCACCATGGGCACTTTCACCCTGAGTACTGTCTCCATGGACACGATCACCATGAGCACTGTCACCGTGGCCACTTTCACCATGGTTAATGTCACCATTCGCACTATCACCATGAGCACGGTCACCGTGTGCACTATAACAGAGAATGTGGTCACCATGGACAGTATAAACATGGACACTGTCACAATGGGCACTGTCACCTTGAGAACTGTCACTGTGGGCACTTTCACCATGAGCACTGTAACCATGAGCACGATCACCATGGGCACTATTTCCGTGGTTGCGGTTACCATGGAGAATCTAAGCATGGGAATGTCACAATGGGAACTATCACCAGGAGCACTGTGACCATGAGCACTGTGACCATGGACATTTTCACCATGAGCACTGTCACATTGGGCAGTGTCACAATCGGCCCTATCACCATGGGCTCTGTCACCATGAGCACTGTCACCATGGGGACTGTCACCATGAGCACTATCACCATGGGCACTGTCACTATGAGAAATATCACCATGAGAACTGTCACCATGGGCACTGTCACCATGAGCACTGTCAACATGTGCCCAGTCGCCATGGGCACTATCACCATGAGCACTATCACAATGAGCACTGTCACCATGAGCACTGTTTCCACGGGCACTATCACCATGAGCATTGTCACCATGATAACAGTCACAATGGGCACTATTACCGTGATTGCGGTCACCATGGAGATTATAACCATGTGAACTGTCACAATGGACATTCTCACCATGGGCATTGTTACCATGTGCATTCTCACCATGGGTACTGTCACCATGAGCAGTTTCACCAAGGGCACTCTCACCATGAGCACTGTCGCCATGGGCACTCTCACTATGGGCACTGTCGCCATGAGCACTGTCACCATGGGCACTATTTCCGTGATTCCACTTACCATGGAGACTATAAGCATGGGAATGTCACAATGGGCACTATTACAATGAGCACTGTGACCATGAGCATTGTGACCATAGTCACTGTCACCAAGAGCACTGTCACATTGGGCAGTGTAACAATGGACCCTGTCACCATGGGCTCTGTCACCATGAGCAATGTCACCATGGGCACTGTTACCATGAGCACTCTCACCATTAGAACTGTCACCATGGGCACTGTCAGCATTGGAACTGTCACCATGGGCTCTGTCACCATGAGCACTGTCACCATGATCACGGGCACCATGGGCAATATTACTGTGATTGCGGTCACCATGGAGACTATAACCATGGGCAGTGTCACAATGGGCAGTATCACCATGAGCACTATCACAATGAGCACTTTCACCATGAGCACTGTCACCATGGACACTGTCACCATGGGAACTGTCACCATGGGAACTGTCACCGTGAAAAGAGTCACAAAGGGTACTATCACTATGGGTAATGTCACCACAGTATATTTCACTAAGAGCACTTTCACTGTCAGCATTGTGACCATGAGCACTATCACCATGAACAGTTTCACCATGAGTACTGTCACCATGGGCACTATCACCATGAGCACTGTTGCCAGGGGAACTCTCACTATGGGAACTGTCGCCATGAGCACTGTCACTGTGAGTACTGTCACCATGGGCACTGTTACCATGAGAACTGTCACCATGAGCACGGTCACCCTGGGCACTATTTCCGTGACTGTGGTTATCATGGAGAGTATATACATGGGAATGTCACAATGAGCACTATCCCCATGAGCACTGTGACCATGGACACTGTTAACATTAGCACTGTCACATTGGGCAGTGTCACAATGTGAACTGTCACCATGGGCACTGTCACCAAGAGCACTGTCACCATGAGCACTGTCAGCATGAGCAATGTCACCATGGGCAGTGAACCATGAGCACTGTCACCATTGGCACTGTCACCATGACCACAGTCATCATGAGCACTATTACCATGAGCATTGTCACCATGGGAATTGTCACCATGAGCACTGTCACCATGAGCATGGTCACCGTGGTCCATATTACCGTGGTAGCGGTCACCATGGAGACTATAACCATGGGACTGTCACAATGGGCACTATCACCATGGGTATGGTTACGATGGGCACTATTACCGTGATAGCAGTGACCATGTAGATTATAACCATGGGATTTTCACATCGGGCACTATCAGCATGAACACTGTCACGACGAGCACTGTCACCATGGACACTATCAACATGAGCACTGTCACCGTGGACATTGTCACCATGGGCATTGTCACCATTAGCACTAGCACCATGAGCACCGTCACCATGTGCACTATAACAGTGATTGCGGTCACAATGGACAATATAAACATGGACTCTGTCACAATGGGCACAGTCACCAAGGGCACTGTAACCATGAGCACCCTCACCATTGACTCTGTCACCATGGGGAGTGTCACCATGAGCACTCTCACCGTAGGCACTGTCACCTTGAGCACTGTCACCATGGGCACTGTCGCCATGAGAACTCTCACCATGGGCATTATCACCATGAGCACTGCCACAATGGGCACTGTCACCATAAGCACTATCAACATAGGCACTGTCACCATGAGCAATATCAAGATCACAAGGGTAACTAAGGGCAATATTACTGTGATTACCATCACCATGGAGACTATAACCATGGGCACTGTCACAATGGGCACTATCACCATGAGC
This sequence comes from Kogia breviceps, assembly GCF_026419965.1. Lineage (NCBI taxonomy): Eukaryota > Metazoa > Chordata > Mammalia > Artiodactyla > Physeteridae > Kogia > Kogia breviceps. The sequence continues at coordinate 204,435 of NW_026711556.1, read as the reverse complement.
ACGATCGCCATGAGCACTCTCACCATGGGCACTGTCACCATAAGCACTGTCACCATGGGTACTATCACTCTCATCACTCTCACCATGAACAGTATCACTATGAGCACGGTCACAATAGGCAGTATCACCATGAGCACTGTTGCCATGGCCACTGTTGCCATGGGCACTCTCACAAAGGGCACTGTCGCCATGAGCACTGTCACCATGGGCACTATTTCCGTGATTGCGGTTACCATGGAGTGTATAAGCATGGGAATGTCTCAATGGGCACTATCACAATGAGCACTGTGACCATAGTCACTGTCACCATGAGCACTGTCACATTGGGCAGTGTAACAATGGGCCCTGTCACCATCGGCTCTGTCACCATGAGCACTGTCACCATGATCACGGTCACCATGAACACACTATTACTGTGATTGCGGTCACCATGGAGACTATAACCATGGGCAGTGTCGCAATGGGCAGTATCACCATGCATGAGCACTGTCACCAGAGCACTGTCACCATGGACACTGTCACCATGGGAACTGTCACCATGGGAACTGTCACCATGAAAAGAGTCACAAAGGGTACTATCACTATGGGTAATCTGGTAATGTCACCACAGTATATTTCACTAAGAGCACTTTCACTGTCAGCATTGTGACCATGAGCACTATCACCATGAACAGTTTCACTATGAGTACTGTCACCATGGGCACTATCACCATGAGCACTGTTGCCAGGGGAACTCTCACTATGGGAACTGTCGCCATGAGCACTGTCACTGTGAGTACTGTCACCATGGGCACTGTTACCATGAGAACTGTCACCATGAGCATGGTCACCATGGGCACTATTTCCGTGACTGTGGTTATCATGGAGAGTATATACATGGGAATGTCACAATGGGCACTATCCCCGTGAGCACTGTGACCATGAGCACTGTGACCATGGACACAGTTACCATGAGCACTGTCACATTGGGCAGTGTCACAATGGGAACTGTCACCATGGGCACTGTCACCAAGAGCACTGTCACCATGAGCACTGTCAGCATGAGCAATGTCACCATGGGCACTTAACCAGGAGCACTGTCACCATTGGCACTGTCACCATGACCACAGTCACCATGAGCACTATTACCATGAGCATTGTCACCATGGGCACTGTCACCATGGGAACTGTCACCGTGAAAAGTGTCACAAAGGATAATATCACTATGGGTACTGTCACCACAGTATATTTCACAAAGAGCACTTTCACTGTGAGCATTGTGACCATGAGCACTTTCACCATGAACACACTCCCCATGAGCACTGATTCCATGGGCACTGTCAACACGAGCACTGTCACCATGGGCATTGTCACCACGGGCACTATTACCATGATTGCGGTCAACATGGTGAATATAACCATGGACACTGTCACAACGGGCACTCTCACCATGAGCACTGTCACCGTGGCCACTGTCACCATGAGCACTCTAACCATGAGCACTATCAAAAGGGAAACTATCACTGTGATAATTCTCACCATGGGCACTGTCACCGTAGGCAATATAACCATGGGCACTGTCACCATGAGCACTGTCACCTTGTGAACCGTCACCATTGGTACTATTACCATGAGCACTATCACCATGAGCACGGTCTCCATGGGCATTTTCACCGAGATTGCGGTCACCATGGTGACTATAACCATCAGCACTCTCACAAAGGGCTTTATCACGAGAACTCTCACCATTAGCACTGTCACCATGAGCACTGTTACCATGGGCACTGTCACCATGAGCCCTCTCACCAAGGGAACTGTCACCGTGAACTCTGTCCCAATGGGTACTATTGCCATGCATACTGTCACCATGGTATATTTCACTAAGAGCATTATCACTGTGAGCATTGTGACCATGAGCACGGGCACCTTGAACACTGTGAGAAAGTACACTGGCTCCATGAACACTCTCACCATGAGCACTGTCACCATGGACTCTGTCACCATCAGATCTGTCACCATGGGCACTGTCAGCATTGCCGCTGTCACCATGAGCACTGTCACCATGGGCCCATTTACCATGGGCACTATCAACTTGAGCATGGTCACCATGAGCACTTTTGCCATGGGCACTGTGACCATGAGCACTATCACCATGAGAACTGTCACCAAAGGCATTGTCATCATTGGAACTCTCACCATGGGCACTGTCACCATGAGCACTGTCACCAAGGACACTGTCACCATGGGCACTGTCACCATGGGAACTGTCACCGTGAAAAGGGTCACAAAGGGTACTATCACTATGGGTACTGTCACCACAGTATATTTCACAAAGAGCACTTGCACTGTGAGCATTGTGACCATGAGCACTGTCACCATGAATACGGTCACTATGGGCACTATCACCATGAACACTGTTGCCAGGGGCACTCTCACTATGGGCACGGTCGCTAAGAGCACTTTCACCATTGCCACTGTTACCATGAGCACTGTCACCATGAGCACGGTCACCATGGGCACTATTTCTGTGATTGCGGTTACCATGGAGACTGTAGGCATGGGAATGTCACAATGGGCACCATCACAAAGGGCACTGTGACCATGAGCATTGTAACCATAGTCACTGTCACCAAGAGCACTGTCACATTGGGCAGTGTAACAATGGACCCTGTCACCATGGGCTCTGTCACCATGAGCAATGTCACCATGGGCAATGTTACCATGAGCACTACCACCATTAGAACTGTCACCATGGGCACTGTCCGCCTTGGAACTATCACCATGGGCTCTGTCACCATGAACACTGTCACCATGATCACGGTCACCATGGCCACTCTAACTGTGATTGCGGTCACCATGGAGACTATAACCATGTGCACTGTCACAAGAGGCAGTATAACCATGAGCACTGTCACCATGGACACGTTCACTATGGGCATTGTCACCATGGGCATTCTCAACATGGGTACTATCACCATGAGCAGTTTCACCATGGGCACTATCACCATGAGCACTGTTGCCATGGGCACTCTCGCCATGGGCACTCTCACTATGGGCACTGTCGCCATGAGCACTGTCACCATGGGCACTATTTCCGTGATTCCACTTACCATGGAGACTATAAGCATGGGAATGTCACAATGGGCACTATCACCATGAGCACTGTGAGCCTGGTCACTGTCACCATGAGCACTGTGACATTGGGCAGTGTCACAATGGAAACTGTCACCATGGGCACTGTCACCATGAGCACTATCAGCATGAGCAATGTCACCATGGCCACTTAACCATGAGCACTGTCACCATTGGCACTGTCACCATGAACACAGTCACCATGAACACTATTACCATGTGCATTGTCACCATGACCACAGTCACCATGAGCACTATTACCATGAGCATTGTCACCATGGGAATTGTCAACAGAGCACTGTCACCATGAGCACGGTCACCATGGGCATTATTACCGTGGTAGCGGTTACCATGGAGACTATAACCATGGGACTGTCACAATGGGCACTATCACCATGGGTACGGTTACGATGGGCACTATTACCGTGATTGCAGTGACCATGGAGATTATAACCATGGGACTCTCACATCGGGCACTATCAGCATGAGCACTCTCACCATGAGCACTGTTGCCATGGGCACTCTCAGTATGGGCACTGTCGCCATGAGCACTGTCACCATGGGCACTATTTCTGTGATTGCGGTTACCATGGAGACTATAAGCATGGGAATATCACAATGGGCACTATTACAATGAGCACTGTGACCATGTGCATTGTGACCATAGTCATTGTCACCAAGAGCACTGTCACATTGGGCAGTGTAACAATGGACCCTTTCACCATGGGTTCTGTCACCATGAGCAATGTCACCATGGGCACTGTCAGCATTGGAACTGTCACTATGGGCTCTGTGACCATGAGCACTGTCACCATGAGCACTGTCACAATGAGCACGATCAACATGGGCACTATTTCCGTGGTTACGGTTACCATGGAGAATATAAGCATGGGAATGTCACAATGGGAACTATCACCAGGAGCACTGTGACCATGACCACTGTGACCATGGTCATTGTCACCATGAGCACTGTCACCATGGGCACTGTCACCATGAGCACTATCACCATGGGCACTGTCACTATGAACAATATCAACATGAGAATTGTCACCATGGGCACTGTCAGCATTGCCACTATCACCATGGGCTCTGTCACCATGACCACTGTCACCATGGACACTGTCACCATGGGCACTGTCACCATGGGAACTGTCACCGTGAAAAGTTTCACAAAGGGTAATATCACTATGGGTAATGTCACCACAGTATATTTCACAAAGAGCACTTTCACTGTGAGCATTGTGACCATGAGCACTATCACCAAGAACGCTGTCACCATGAGAACTGTCACCATGAGTACTATCACCATGAGAACTGTTTCCAGGGGCACTCTCACTATGGGCACTGTCGCCATGAGCACTGTCACTATGGCACTGTCACCATGGGCACTGTTCCCATGAGCACTGTCACCATGAGCATGGTCACCATGGGCACTATTTCCATGATTGCGGTTACCTTGGATACTATAAGGATGGGAATGTCACAATGGGCACTATCACCATGAGCACTGTGAGGCTGGTCACTGTCACCATGAGCACTGTGACATTGGGCAGTGTCACAATGGAAACTGTCACCATGGGCACTGGCACCATGAGCACTATCAGCATGAGCATTGTCACCATGGGCACTTAAGCATGAGCACTGTCACCATTGGCACTGTCACAATGACCACAGTCACCATGAACACTATTACCATGTGCATTGTCACCATGACCACAGTCACCATGAGCACTATTACCATGAGCATTGTCACCATGGGAATTGTCAACAGAGCACTGTCACCATGAGCACGGTCACCATGGGCATTATTATCGTGGTAGCTGTTACCATGGAGACTATAACCATGGGACTGTCACAATGGGCAATATCACCATGGGTACGGTTATGATGGGCACTATTACCCTGATTGCAGTGACCATGGAGATTATACGCAGGGGACTCTCACATCGGGCACTATCAGCATGAGCACAGTCATCATGGGCACTGTCACACTGAGCACTGTCACCATGGACACGATCACTATGAGCACTGTCACCGTGGACACTGTTACGATGGTAACTGTCACCATTAACACTATCACCATGAGCACGGTCACCGTGTGCACTCTAACAGTGATGGCGGTCACCATGGACAATATAAACATGGACACTGTCACAATGGGCACTGTCGCCATGAGCACTGTCACTATGGGCACTGTCGCCATGAGCACTGTCACCATGAGCACTGTCACCATGAGCATGATCACCATGGACACTATTTCCGTGGTTACAGTTACCATGGAGAATATAAGCATGGGAATGTCACAATGGGAACTATCACTAGGAGCACTGTGACCATGACCAATGTGACCATGTCACATTGGGCAGTGTCACAATCGGGCCTGTCGCCATGGGCTCTGTCACCATGAGCACTGTCACCATGGGCACTGTCACCATGACAACTATCACCATGGGCATTGTCACTATGAACAATATCACCATGAGAAATGTCACCATGGGCACTGTCACCATGTGCCCAGTCCCCATGGGAACTATCACTTTGATTGCGGTCACCATGGAGACTATAACCCTCGGCAGTGTCACAATGTGCAGTGTCACCATGAGCACTATCACAATGAGCACTGTCACCATGAGCAATCTTTCCATGAGCACGGTCACCATGAGCACTGTCACCATGAGCACTGTCACCATGGACACTGTCACCATGGGCACTGTCACCATGGGAACTGTCACCGTGAAAAGTGTCACAAAGGGTCATATCACTATGGGTAATGTCACCACAGTATATTTCACAAAGAGCACTTTCACTGTGAGCATTGCGACCATGAGCACTATCACCATGAACACTGTCACCATGAGTACTGTCACCATGAGTACTATCACCATGAGCACTGTTTCCAGGGGCACTCTCACTATGGGCACTGTCGCCATGAGCACTGCCACTATGAGCACTGTCACCCTGGGCACTGTTACCATGAGCACTGTCACCATGAGCACGGTCACCATGGGCACTATTTCCGTGATTGCGGTTACCTTGGAGACTATAAGGATGGGAATGTCACAATGGGCACTATCACCATGAGCACTGTGAGGCTAGTCACTGTCACCATGAGCACTGTGACATTGGGCAGTGTCACAATGGAAACTGTCACCATGGGCACTGGCACCATGAGCACTATCAGCATGAGCATTGTCACCATGGGCACTTAAGCATGAGCACTGTCACCATTGGCACTGTCACAATGACCACAGTCACCATGAACACTATTACCATGTGCATTGTCACCATGACCACAGTCACCATGAGCACTATTACCATGAGCATTGTCACCATGGGAATTGTCAACAGAGCACTGTCACCATGAGCACGGTCACCATGGGCATTATTATCGTGGTAGCTGTTACCATGGAGACTATAACCATGGGACTGTCACAATGGGCAATATCACCATGGGTACGGTTATGATGGGCACTATTACCCTGATTGCAGTGACCATGGATATTATACGCAGGGGACTCTCACATCGGGCACTATCAGCATGAGCACAGTCATCATGGGCACTGTCACACTGAGCACTGTCACCATGGACACGATCACTATGAGCACTGTCACCGTGGACACTCTTACGATGGTAACTGTCACCATTAACACTATCACCATGAGCACGGTCACCGTGTGCACTCTAACAGTGATGGCGGTCACCATGGACAATATAAACATGGACACTGTCACAATGGGCACTGTCGCCATGAGCACTGTCACTATGGGCACTGTCGCCATGAGCACTGTCACCATGAGCACTGTCACCATGAGCATGATCACCATGGACACTATTTCCGTGGTTACAGTTACCATGGAGAATATAAGCATGGGAATGTCACAATGGGAACTATCACTAGGAGCACTGTGACCATGACCAATGTGACCATGTCACATTGGGCAGTGTCACAATCGGGCCTGTCGCCATGGGCTCTGTCACCATGAGCACTGTCACCATGGGCACTGTCACCATGACAACTATCACCATGGGCATTGTCACTATGAACAATATCACCATGAGAAATGTCACCATGGGCACTGTCACCATGTGCCCAGTCCCCATGGGAACTATCACTTTGATTGCGCTCACCATGGAGACTATAACCCTCGGCAGTGTCACAATGTGCAGTGTCACCATGAGCACTATCACAATGAGCACTGTCACCATGAGCAATCTTTCCATGAGCACGGTCACCATGAGCACTGTCACCATGAGCACTGTCACCATGGACACTGTCACCATGGGCACTGTCACCATGGGAACTGTCACCGTGAAAAGTGTCACAAAGGGTCATATCACTATGGGTAATGTCACCACAGTATATTTCACAAAGAGCACTTTCACTGTGAGCATTGCGACCATGAGCACTATCACCATGAACACTGTCACCATGAGTACTGTCACCATGAGTACTATCACCATGAGCACTGTTTCCAGGGGCACTCTCACTATGGGCACTGTCGCCATGAGCACTGCCACTATGAGCACTGTCACCATGGGCACTGTTACCATGAGCACTGTCACCATGAGCACGGTCACCATGGGCACTATTTCCGTGATTGCGGTTACCTTGGAGACTATAAGGATGGGAATGTCACAATGGGCACTATCACCATGAGCACTGTGAGCCTGGTCACTGTCACCATGAGAACTGTGACATTGGGCAGTGTCACAATGGAAACTGTCACCATGGGCACTGTCACCATGAGCACTATCAGCATGAGCATCGTCACCATGGTCACTTAACCATGAGCACTCTCACCATTGGCACTGTCACAATGACCACAGTCACCATGAACACTATTACCATGTGCATTGTCACCATGACCACAGTCACCATGAGCACTATTACCATGAGAATTGTCACCATGGGAATTGTCAACAGAGCACTGTCACCATGAGCACGGTCACCATGGGCATTATTACCGTGGTAGCTGTTACCATGGAGACTATAACCATGGGACTGTCACAATGGGCAATATCACCATGGGTACGGTTATGATGGGCACTATTACCATGATTGCAGTGACCATGGAGATTATAACCATGGGATTCTCACATCGGGCACTATCAGCATGAGCACTGTCACCATGGGCACTTTCACCCTGAGTACTGTCTCCATGGACACGATCACCATGAGCACTGTCACCGTGGCCACTGTCACCATGGTTAATGTCACCATTCGCACTATCACCATGAGCACGGTCACCGTGTGCACTATAACAGAGAATGTGGTCACCATGGACAGTATAAACATGGACACTGTCACAATGGGCACTGTCACCTTGAGAACTGTCACTGTGGGCACTTTCACCATGAGCACTGTAACCATGAGCACGATCACCATGGGCACTATTTCCGTGGTTGCGGTTACCATGGAGAATCTAAGCATGGGAATGTCACAATGGGAACTATCACCAGGAGCACTGTGACCATGAGCACTGTGACCATGGACATTTTCACCATGAGCACTGTCACATTGGGCAGTGTCACAATCGGCCCTATCACCATGGGCTCTGTCACCATGAGCACTGTCACCATGGGGACTGTCACCATGAGCACTATCACCATGGGCACTGTCACTATGAGAAATATCACCATGAGAACTGTCACCATGGGCACTGTCACCATGAGCACTGTCAACATGTGCCCAGTCGCCATGGGCACTATCACCATGAGCACTATCACAATGAGCACTGTCACCATGAGCACTGTTTCCACGGGCACTATCACCATGAGCATTGTCACCATGATAACAGTCACAATGGGCACTATTACCGTGATTGCGGTCACCATGGAGATTATAACCATGTGAAATGTCACAATGGACATTCTCACCATGGGCATTGTTACCATGTGCATTCTCACCATGGGTACTGTCACCATGAGCAGTTTCACCAAGGGCACTCTCACCATGAGCACTGTCGCCATGGGCACTCTCACTATGGGCACTGTCGCCATGAGCACTGTCACCATGGGCACTATTTCCGTGATTCCACTTACCATGGAGACTATAAGCATGGGAATGTCACAATGGGCACTATTACAATGAGCACTGTGACCATGAGCATTGTGACCATAGTCACTGTCACCAAGAGCACTGTCACATTGGGCAGTGTAACAATGGACCCTGTCACCATGGGCTCTGTCACCATGAGCAATGTCACCATGGGCACTGTTACCATGAGCACTCTCACCATTAGAACTGTCACCATGGGCACTGTCAGCATTGGAACTGTCACCATGGGCTCTGTCACCATGAGCACTGTCACCATGATCACGGGCACCATGGGCAATATTACTGTGATTGCGGTCACCATGGAGACTATAACCATGGGCAGTGTCACAATGGGCAGTATCACCATGAGCACTATCACAATGAGCACTTTCACCATGAGCACTGTCACCATGGACACTGTCACCATGGGCACTGTCACCATGGGAACTGTCACCGTGAAAAGAGTCACAAAGGGTACTATCACTATGGGTAATGTCACCACAGTATATTTCACTAAGAGCACTTTCACTGTCAGCATTGTGACCATGAGCACTATCACCATGAACAGTTTCACCATGAGTACTGTCACCATGGGCACTATCACCATGAGCACTGTTGCCAGGGGAACTCTCACTATGGGAACTGTCGCCATGAGCACTGTCACTGTGAGTACTGTCACCATGGGCACTGTTACCATGAGAACTGTCACCATGAGCACGGTCACCCTGGGCACTATTTCCGTGACTGTGGTTATCATGGAGAGTATATACATGGGAATGTCACAATGAGCACTATCCCCATGAGCACTGTGACCATGGACACTGTTAACATTAGCACTGTCACATTGGGCAGTGTCACAATGTGAACTGTCACCATGGGCACTGTCACCAAGAGCACTGTCACCATGAGCACTGTCAGCATGAGCAATGTCACCATGGGCACTTAACCATGAGCACTGTCACCATTGGCACTGTCACCATGACCACAGTCATCATGAGCACTATTACCATGAGCATTGTCACCATGGGAATTGTCACCATGAGCACTGTCACCATGAGCATGGTCACCGTGGTCCATATTACCGTGGTAGCGGTCACCATGGAGACTATAACCATGGGACTGTCACAATGGGCACTATCACCATGGGTATGGTTACGATGGGCACTATTACCGTGATGGCAGTGACCATGTAGATTATAACCATGGGATTTTCACATCGGGCACTATCAGCATGAACACTGTCACGACGAGCACTGTCACCATGGACACTATCACCATGAGCACTGTCACCGTGGACATTGTCACCATGGGCATTGTCACCATTAGCACTAGCACCATGAGCACCGTCACCATGTGCACTATAACAGTGATTGCGGTCACAATGGACAATATAAACATGGACTCTGTCACAATGGGCACAGTCACCAAGGGCACTGTAACCATGAGCACCCTCACCATTGACTCTGTCACCATGGGGAGTGTCACCATGAGCACTCTCACCGTAGGCACTGTCACCTTGAGCACTGTCACCATGGGCACTGTCGCCATGAGAACTCTCACCATGGGCATTATCACCATGAGCACTGCCACAATGGGCACTGTCACCATAAGCACTATCAACATAGGCACTGTCACCATGAGCAATATCAAGATCACAAGGGTAACTAAGGGCAATATTACTGTGATTACCATCACCATGGAGACTATAACCATGGGCACTGTCACAATGGGCACTATCACCATGAGCACGATCGCCATGAGCACTCTCACCATGGGCACTGTCACCATAAGCACTGTCACCATGGGTACTATCACTCTCATCACTCTCACCATGAACAGTATCACTATGAGCACGGTCACAATAGGCAGTATCACCATGAGCACTGTTGCCATGGCCACTGTTGCCATGGGCACTCTCACAAAGGGCACTGTCGCCATGAGCACTGTCACCATGGGCACTATTTCCGTGATTGCGGTTACCATGGAGTGTATAAGCATGGGAATGTCTCAATGGGCACTATCACAATGAGCACTGTGACCATAGTCACTGTCACCATGAGCACTGTCACATTGGGCAGTGTAACAATGGGCCCTGTCACCATCGGCTCTGTCACCATGAGCACTGTCACCATGATCACGGTCACCATGAACACACTATTACTGTGATTGCGGTCACCATGGAGACTATAACCATGGGCAGTGTCGCAATGGGCAGTATCACCATGCATGAGCACTGTCACCAGAGCACTGTCACCATGGACACTGTCACCATGGGAACTGTCACCATGGGAACTGTCACCATGAAAAGAGTCACAAAGGGTACTATCACTATGGGTAATCTGGTAATGTCACCACAGTATATTTCACTAAGAGCACTTTCACTGTCAGCATTGTGACCATGAGCACTATCACCATGAACAGTTTCACTATGAGTACTGTCACCATGGGCACTATCACCATGAGCACTGTTGCCAGGGGAACTCTCACTATGGGAACTGTCGCCATGAGCACTGTCACTGTGAGTACTGTCACCATGGGCACTGTTACCATGAGAACTGTCACCATGAGCATGGTCACCATGGGCACTATTTCCGTGACTGTGGTTATCATGGAGAGTATATACATGGGAATGTCACAATGGGCACTATCCCCGTGAGCACTGTGACCATGAGCACTGTGACCATGGACACAGTTACCATGAGCACTGTCACATTGGGCAGTGTCACAATGGGAACTGTCACCATGGGCACTGTCACCAAGAGCACTGTCACCATGAGCACTGTCAGCATGAGCAATGTCACCATGGGCACTTAACCAGGAGCACTGTCACCATTGGCACTGTCACCATGACCACAGTCACCATGAGCACTATTACCATGAGCATTGTCACCATGGGCACTGTCACCATGGGAACTGTCACCGTGAAAAGTGTCACAAAGGATAATATCACTATGGGTACTGTCACCACAGTATATTTCACAAAGAGCACTTTCACTGTGAGCATTGTGACCATGAGCACTTTCACCATGAACACACTCCCCATGAGCACTGATTCCATGGGCACTGTCAACACGAGCACTGTCACCATGGGCATTGTCACCACGGGCACTATTACCATGATTGCGGTCAACATGGTGAATATAACCATGGACACTGTCACAACGGGCACTCTCACCATGAGCACTGTCACCGTGGCCACTGTCACCATGAGCACTCTAACCATGAGCACTATCAAAAGGGAAACTATCACTGTGATAATTCTCACCATGGGCACTGTCACCGTAGGCAATATAACCATGGGCACTGTCACCATGAGCACTGTCACCTTGTGAACCGTCACCATTGGTACTATTACCATGAGCACTATCACCATGAGCACGGTCTCCATGGGCATTTTCACCGAGATTGCGGTCACCATGGTGACTATAACCATCAGCACTTTCACAAAGGGCTTTATCACGAGAACTCTCACCATTAGCACTGTCACCATGAGCACTGTTACCATGGGCACTGTCACCATGAGCCCTCTCACCAAGGGAACTGTCACCGTGAACTCTGTCCCAATGGGTACTATTGCCATGCGTACTGTCACCATGGTATATTTCACTAAGAGCATTATCACTGTGAGCATTGTGACCATGAGCACGGGCACCTTGAACACTGTGAGAAAGTACACTGGCTCCATGAACACTCTCACCATGAGCACTGTCACCATGGACTCTGTCACCATCAGATCTGTCACCATGGGCACTGTCAGCATTGCCGCTGTCACCATGAGCACTGTCACCATGGGCCCATTTACCATGGGCACTATCAACTTGAGCATGGTCACCATGAGCACTTTCGCCATGGGCACTGTGACCATGAGCACTATCACCATGAGAACTGTCACCAAAGGCATTGTCATCATTGGAACTCTCACCATGGGCACTGTCACCATGAGCACTGTCACCAAGGACACTGTCACCATGGGCACTGTCACCATGGGAACTGTCACCGTGAAAAGGGTCACAAAGGGTACTATCACTATGGGTACTGTCACCACAGTATATTTCACAAAGAGCACTTGCACTGTGAGCATTGTGACCATGAGCACTGTCACCATGAATACGGTCACTATGGGCACTATCACCATGAACACTGTTGCCAGGGGCACTCTCACTATGGGCACGGTCGCTAAGAGCACTTTCACCATTGCCACTGTTACCATGAGCACTGTCACCATGAGCACGGTCACCATGGGCACTATTTCTGTGATTGCGGTTACCATGGAGACTGTAGGCATGGGAATGTCACAATGGGCACCATCACAAAGGGCACTGTGACCATGAGCATTGTAACCATAGTCACTGTCACCAAGAGCACTGTCACATTGGGCAGTGTAACAATGGACCCTGTCACCATGGGCTCTGTCACCATGAGCAATGTCACCATGGGCAATGTTACCATGAGCACTACCACCATTAGAACTGTCACCATGGGCACTGTCCGCCTTGGAACTATCACCATGGGCTCTGTCACCATGAACACTGTCACCATGATCACGGTCACCATGGCCACTCTAACTGTGATTGCGGTCACCATGGAGACTATAACCATGTGCACTGTCACAAGAGGCAGTATAACCATGAGCACTGTCACCATGGACACGTTCACTATGGGCATTGTCACCATGGGCATTCTCAACATGGGTACTATCACCATGAGCCGTTTCACCATGGGCACTATCACCATGAGCACTGTTGCCATGGGCACTCTCGCCATGGGCACTCTCACTATGGGAACTGTCGCCATGAGCAGTGTCACCATGGGCACTATTTCCGTGATTCCACTTACCATGGAGACTATAAGCATGGGAATGTCACAATGGGCACTATCACCATGAGCACTGTGAGCCTGGTCACTGTCACCATGAGCACTGTGACATTGGGCAGTGTCACAATGGAAACTGTCACCATGGGCACTGTCACCATGAGCACTATCAGCATGAGCAATGTCACCATGGCCACTTAACCATGAGCACTGTCACCATTGGCACTGTCACCATGAACACAGTCACCATGAACACTATTACCATGTGCATTGTCACCATGACCACAGTCACCATGAGCACTATTACCATGAGCATTGTCACCATGGGAATTGTCAACAGAGCACTGTCACCATGAGCACGGTCACCATGGGCATTATTACCGTGGTAGCGGTTACCATGGAGACTATAACCATGGGACTGTCACAATGGGCACTATCACCATGGGTACGGTTACGATGGGCACTATTACCGTGATTGCAGTGACCATGGAGATTATAACCATGGGACTCTCACATCGGGCACTATCAGCATGAGCACTCTCACCATGAGCACTGTTGCCATGGGCACTCTCAGTATGGGCACTGTCGCCATGAGCACTGTCACCATGGGCACTATTTCTGTGATTGCGGTTACCATGGAGACTATAAGCATGGGAATATCACAATGGGCACTATTACAATGAGCACTGTGACCATGTGCATTGTGACCATAGTCATTGTCACCAAGAGCACTGTCACATTGGGCAGTGTAACAATGGACCCTTTCACCATGGGTTCTGTCACCATGAGCAATGTCACCATGGGCACTGTCAGCATTGGAACTGTCACTATGGGCTCTGTGACCATGAGCACTGTCACCATGAGCACTGTCACAATGAGCACGATCAACATGGGCACTATTTCCGTGGTTACGGTTACCATGGAGAATATAAGCATGGGAATGTCACAATGGGAACTATCACCAGGAGCACTGTGACCATGACCACTGTGACCATGGTCATTGTCACCATGAGCACTGTCACCATGGGCACTGTCACCATGAGCACTATCACCATGGGCACTGTCACTATGAACAATATCAACATGAGAATTGTCACCATGGGCACTGTCAGCATTGCCACTATCACCATGGGCTCTGTCACCATGACCACTGTCACCATGGACACTGTCACCATGGGAACTGTCACCGTGAAAAGTTTCACAAAGGGTAATATCACTATGGGTAATGTCACCACAGTATATTTCACAAAGAGCACTTTCACTGTGAGCATTGTGACCATGAGCACTATCACCAAGAACGCTGTCACCATGAGAACTGTCACCATGAGTACTATCACCATGAGAACTGTTTCCAGGGGCACTCTCACTATGGGCACTGTCGCCATGAGCACTGTCACTATGGCACTGTCACCATGGGCACTGTTCCCATGAGCACTGTCACCATGAGCATGGTCACCATGGGCACTATTTCCATGATTGCGGTTACCTTGGATACTATAAGGATGGGAATGTCACAATGGGCACTATCACCATGAGCACTGTGAGGCTGGTCACTGTCACCATGAGCACTGTGACATTGGGCAGTGTCACAATGGAAACTGTCACCATGGGCACTGGCACCATGAGCACTATCAGCATGAGCATTGTCACCATGGGCACTTAAGCATGAGCACTGTCACCATTGGCACTGTCACAATGACCACAGTCACCATGAACACTATTACCATGTGCATTGTCACCATGACCACAGTCACCATGAGCACTATTACCATGAGCATTGTCACCATGGGAATTGTCAACAGAGCACTGTCACCATGAGCACGGTCACCATGGGCATTATTATCGTGGTAGCTGTTACCATGGAGACTATAACCATGGGACTGTCACAATGGGCAATATCACCATGGGTACGGTTATGATGGGCACTATTACCATGATTGCAGTGACCATGGAGATTATAACCATGGGATTCTCACATCGGGCACTATCAGCATGAGCACTGTCACCATGGGCACTTTCACCCTGAGTACTGTCTCCATGGACACGATCACCATGAGCACTGTCACTGTGCCCACTGTCACCATGTTTAATGTCACCATTCGCACTATCACCATGAGCACGGTCACCGTGTGCACTATAACAGTGAATGTGGTCACCATGGACAGTATAAACATGGACACTGTCACAATGGGCACTGTCACCTTGAGAACTGTCACTGTGGGCACTGTCGCCATGAGCACTGTAACCATGAGCACGATCACCATGGGCACTATTTCCGTGGTTGCGGTTACCATGGAGAATCTAAGCATGGGAATGTCACAATGGGAACTATCACCAGGAGCACTGTGACCATGAGCACTGTGACCATGGACATTTTCACCATGAGCACTGTCACATTGGGCAGTGTCACAATCGGCCCTATCACCATGGGCTCTGTCACCATGAGCACTGTCACCATGGGGACTGTCACCATGAGGACTATCACCATGGGCACTGTCACTATGAGAAATATCACCATGAGAACTGTCACCATGGGCACTGTCACCATGAGCACTGTCAACATGTGCCCAGTCGCCATGGGCACTATCACCATGAGCACTATCACAATGAGCACTGTCACCATGAGCACTGTTTCCACGGGCACTGTCACCATGAGCATTGTCACCATGATAACGGTCACAATGGGCACTATTACCGTGATTGCGGTCACCATGGAGATTATAACCATGTGAACTGTCACAATGGACATTCTCACCATGGGCATTGTCACCATGGGCATTCTCACCATGGGTACTGTCACCATGAGCAGTTTCACCATGGGCACTCTCACCATGAGCACTGTCGCCATGGGCACTCTCACTATGGGCACTGTCGCCATGAGCACTGTCACCATGGGCACTATTTCCGTGATTCCACTTACCATGGAGACTATAAGTATGGGAATGTCACAATGGGCACTATTACAATGAGCACTGTGACCATGAGCATTGTGACCATAGTCACTGTCACCAAGAGCACTGTCACATTAGGCTGTGTAACAATGGACCCTGTCACCATGGGCTCTGTCACCATGAGCAATGTAACCATGGGCACTGTTACCATGAGCACTCTCACCATTAGAACTGTCACCATGGGCACTGTCAGCATTGGAACTGTCACCATGGGCTCTGTCACCATGAGCACGGTCACCATGATCACGGGCACCATTGGCAATATTACTGTGATTGCGGTCACCATGGAGACTATAACCATGAGCAGTGTCACAAAGGGGCAGTATCACCATGAGCACTAACACCATTAGAACTGTCACCCTGGGCACTTTCACCATGAGCACTGTCACCATGGGCAATGTCACCATGACCACAGTCACCATGAACACTATTACCATGAGCAATGTCACCATGGGAATTGTCACCATGAGCACTGTCACCATGAGCACGGTCACCATGGGCACTATTACCGTGGTAGCGGTCACCATAGAGACTATAACCATGGGACTGTCACAATGGGCACTATCACCATGGGTATTGTTACGATGGGCACTATTACCGTGATGGCAGTGACCATGTAGATTATAACCATGGGAATTTCACATCGGGCACTATCAGCATGAACACTGTCACGATGGGCACTGTCACCATGGACACTATCACCATGAGCATTGTCACTGTGGACATTGTCACCATGGGCATTGTCACCATTAGCACTAGCACCATGAGCACCGTCACCATGTGCACTATAACAGTGATTGCGGTCACAATGGACATTATAAACATGGACTGTGTCACAATGGGCACAGTCACCAAGGGCACTGTAACCATGAGCACCCTCACCATTGACACTGTCACCATGGGGAGTGTCACCATGAGCACTCTCACAGTAGGCACTGTCACCTTGAGCACTGTCACCATGGGCACTGTCGCCATGAGAACTCTCACCATGGGCACTGTCACCATGGACACTGTCACCCTGGGCACTCTCACCATGGGAACTGTCACCGTGAAAAGTGTCACAAAGGATAATATCACTATGGGTACTCTCACCACCGTATATTTCACAAAGACCACTTTCACTGTGAGCATTGTGACTATGGGCACTGTCGCCATGAGATCTGTCACTATGAGCACTGTCACCATGGGCACTATCACCATGAGCACTGTGACCATGGTCACTGTCACCATGAGCACTGTCACACTTGGCAGTGTCACAATGGGAACTGTCACCATGGGCACTGTCACCATGAGCACTATCAGCATGAGCAATGTCACCATGGGTACTGAACGATGAGCACTGTCACCATTGGCACTGTCACCATGACCACAGTCACCATGAACACTATTACCATGAGGACTGTCACCATGGGAATTGTCACCATGAGCACTGTTACCATGAGCATGGTCACCATGGGCACTATTACCGTGGTAGCGGTAACCATGGAGACTATAACCATAGGACTGTCACAATGGGCACTATCACCATGCGTATGGTTACGATGGGCACTATTACCGTGATTGCAGTGACCATGGAGATTATACGCAGGGGATTCTCACATCGGGCACTATCAGCATGAGCAGAGTCACCATGGGCACTGTCACACTGAGCACTGTCACCATGGAAACGATCACTATGAGCACTGTCACCGTGGATACTGTCACGATGGTAACTGTCACCATTAACACTATCACCATAAGCACGGTCACCGTGTGCACTCTAACAGTGATGGCGGTCACCATGGACAATATAAACATGGACACTGTCACAATTGGCACTGTCGCCATGAGCACTGTCACTATGGGCACTGTCGCCATGAGCACTGTCACCATGAGCACTGTCACCATGAGCATGATCACCATGGACACTATTTCCGTGGTTACATTTACCATGGAGAATATAAGCATGGGAATGTCACAATGGGAACTATCACTAGGAGCACTGTGACCATGACCAATGTGACCATGTCACATTGGGCAGTGTCACAATCGGGCCTGTCGCCATGGGCTCTGTCACCATGAGCACTGTCACCATGGGCACTGTCACCATGACAACTATCACCATGGGCATTGTCACTATGAACAATATCACCATGAGAAATATCACCATGGGCACTGTCACGATGTGCCCAGTCCCCATGGGAACTATCACTTTGATTGCGGTCACCATGGAGACTATAACCCTCGGCAGTGTCACAATGTGCAGTATCACCATGAGCACTATCACAATGAGCACTGTCACCATGAGCAATGTTTCCGTGAGCACGGTCACCATGAGCACTGTCACCATGAGCACTGTCACCATGGACACTGTCACCATGGGCACTGTCACCATGGGAACTGTCACCGTGAAAAGTGTCACAAATGGTCATATCACTATGGGTAATGTCACCACAGTATATTTCACAAAGAGCACTTTCACTGTGTGCATTGCGACCATGAGCACTATCACCATGAACACTGTCACCATGAGTACTGTCACCATGAGTACTATCACCATGAGCACTGTTTCCAGGGGCACTCTCACTATGGGCACTGTCGCCATGAGCACTGTCACTATGAGCACTGTCACCATGGGCACTGTTACCATGAGCACTGTCACCATGAGCACGGTCACCATGGGCACTATTTCCGTGATTGCGGTTACCTTGGAGACTATAAGGATGGGAATGTCACAATGGGCACTATCACCATGAGCACTGTGAGCCTGGTCACTGTCACCATGAGAACTGTGACATTGGGCAGTGTCACAATGGAAACTGTCACCATGGGCACTGTCACCATGAGCAGTATCAGCATGAGCATTGTCACCATGGGCACTTAACCATGAGCACTCTCACCATTGGCACTGTCACCATGACCACAGTCACCATGAACACTATTACCATGTGCATTGTCACCATGACCACAGTCACCATGAGCACTATTACCATGAGCATTGTCACCATGGGAATTGTCAACAGTGCACTGTCACCATGAGCACGGTCACCATGGGCATTATTACCGTGGTAGCTGTTACCATGGAGACTATAACCATGGGACTGTCACAATGGGCAATATCACCATGGGTACGGTTATGATGGGAACTATTACCGTGATTGCAGTGACCATGGAGATTATAACCATGGGTCTCTCACATCGGGCACTATCAGCATGAGCACTGTCACCATGGGCACTTTCACCCTGAGTACTGTCTCCATGGACACGATCACCATGAGCACTGTCACCGTGTCCACTATCACCATGGTTAATGTCACCATTCGCACTATCACCATGAGCACGGTCACCGTGTGCACTATAACAGTGAATGTGGTCACCATGGACAGTATAAACCTGGACACTGTCACAATGGGCACTGTCACCTTGAGAACTGTCACTATGGGCACTGTCGCCATGAGCACTGTAACCATGAGCACGATCACCATGGGCACTATTTCCGTGGTTGCGGTTACCATGGAGAATCTAAGCATGGGAATGTCACAATGGGAACTATCACCAGGAGCACTGTGACCATGAGCACTGTGACCATGGACATTTTCACCATGAGCACTGTCACATTGGGCAGTGTCACAATCGGCCCTATCACCATGGGCTCTGTCACCATGAGCACTGTCACCATGGGGACTGTCACCATGAGCACTATCACCATGGGCAATGTCACTATGAGAAATATCACCATGAGAACTGTCACCATGGGCACTGTCACCATGAGCACTGTCAACATGTGCCCAGTCGCCATGGGCACTATCACCATGAGCACTATCACAATGAGCACTGTCACCATGAGCACTGTTTCCACGGGCACTGTCACCATGAGCATTGTCACCATGATAACGGTCACAATGGGCACTATTACCGTGATTGCGGTCACCATGGAGATTATAACCATGTGAACTGTCACAATGGACATTCTCACCATGGGCAGTGTCACCATGGGCATTCTCACCATGGGTACTGTCACCATGAGCAGTTTCACCAAGGGCACTCTCACCATGAGCACTGTCGCCATGGGCACTCTCACTATGGGCACTGTCGCAATGAGCACTGTCACCATGGGCACTATTTCCGTGATTCCACTTACCATGGAGACTATAAGTATGGGAATGTCACAATGGGCACTATTACAATGAACACTGTGACCATGAGCATTGTGACCATAGTCACTGTCACCAAGAGCACTGTCACATTGGGCAGTGTAACAATGGACCCTGTCACCATGGGCTCTGTCACCATGAGCAATGTCACCATGGGCACTGTTACCATGAGCACTATCACCATTAGAACTGTCACCATGGGCACTGTCAGCATTGGAACTGTCACCATGGGCTCTGTCACCATGAGCACTGTCACCATGATCACGGGCACCATGGGCAATATTACTGTGATTGCGGTCACCATGGAGACTATAACCATGGGCAGTGTCACAATGGGCAGTATCACCATGAGCACTATCACAGTGAGCACTGTCACCATGAGCTCTGTCACCATGGACACTGTCACCATGGGCACTGTCACCATGGGAACTGTCACCGTGAAAAGAGTCACAAAGGGTACTATCACTATGGGTAATATCACCACAGTATATTTCACTAAGAGCACTTTCACTGTCAGCATTGTGACCATGAGCACTATCACCATGAACAGTTTCACCATGAGTACTGTCACCATGGGTACTATCACCATGAGCACTGTTTCCAGGGGCACTCTCACTATGGGCACTGTCGCCATGAGCACTGTCACGATGAGCACTATCACCATGGGCACTGTCACTATGAGCAGTATCACCATGACAACTGTCACCATCGGCACTGTTAGCATTGCCACTGTCACCATGAGCACTGTCACCATTTTCCCAGTCACCATGAGCACTATCACCTTGATCAGTGTCACCATGAGCAGTGTCGCCATGGGCATAGTCAGCATTGGAACTGTCACCATGGGCTCTGTCACCGTGAGCACTGTCACCATGATCACCGTCACCATGGGAACTATTACTTTGATTGCGGTCACCATGGATTCTATAACCATGGGCAGTGTCACAATGGGCAGTATCACCATGAGCAGTATCACAATGAGCACTGTCACCATGAGCAATCTTTCCATGAGCACTCTCACCATGGACACTGTCACCATGGGAACTGTCACCATGGGAACTGTCACCATGGGAACTGTCACCGTGAAAAGTGTCACAAAGGATAATATCACTATGGGTACTGTCACCACAGTATATTTCACAAGGAGCACTTTCACTGTGAGCATTGTGACCATGGGCACTCTCACCATGAGCACTATCACCATGGGAACTGTCACTATGAGCAATATCACCATGAGAACTCTCACCATGGGCACTGTCAGCATTGCCACTGTCACCATGAGCACTGTCACCATGTGCCCAGTCACCATGGACACTATCACCATGAGAACTATCACAATGAGCACTGTCACCATGAGCACTGTTTTCATGGGCACTGTCACCATGAGCATTGTCAGCATGATAACGGACACAATGGGCACTATTACCGTGATTGCGGTCACCATGGAGATTATAACCATGGGACTCTCACATCGGGCACTATGAGCATGAGCACTGTTGCCATGGGCACTGTCACCCTGAGCACTGTCACCATGAATACTGTCACTATGGGCACTATCACCATGAACACTGTTGACAGGGCACTCTCACTATGGGCACGGTCGCCAAGAGCCCTTTCACCATTGCCACTGTTACCATGAGCACTGTCACCATGAGCACGGTCACCATGGGCACTATTTCTGTGATTGCGGTTACCATGGAGACTATAGGCATGGGAATGTCACAATGGGCACCATCACAAAGGGCACTGTGACCATGAGCATTGTAACCATAGTCACTGTCACCAAGAGCACTGTCACATTGGGCAGTGTAACAATGGACCCTGTCACCATGGGCTCTGTCACCATGAGCAATGTCACCATGGGCAATGTTACCATGAGCACTACCACCATTAGAACTGTCACCATGGGCACTGTCCGCCTTGGAACTATCACCATGGGCTCTGTCACCATGAGCACTGTCACCATGATCACGGTCACCATGGCCACTCTAACTGTGATTGCGGTCACCATGGAGACTATAACCATGTGCAGTGTCACAAGAGGCAGTATCACCATGAGCACTGTCACCATGGACACTTTCACCATGGGCATTGTCACCATGGGCATTCTCAACATGGGTACTATCACCATGAGCCGTTTCACCATGGGCACTATCACCATGAGCACTGTTGCCATGGGCACTGTCGCCATGGGCACTCTCACTATGGGCACTGTCGCCATGAGCACTGTCACCATGGGCACTATTTCCGTGATTCCACTTACCATGGAGACTATAAGCATGGGAATGTCACAATGGGCACTATCACCATGAGCACTGTGAGCCTGGTCACTGTCACCATGAGCACTGTGACATTGGGCAGTGTCACAATGGAAACTGTCACCATGGGCACTGTCACCATGAGCACTATCAGCATGAGCAATGTCACCATGGCCACTTAACCATGAGCACTGTCACCATTGGCACTGTCACCATGAACACAGTCACCATGAACACTATTACCATGTGCATTGTCACCATGACCACAGTCACCATGAGCACTATTACCATGAGCATTGTCACCATGGGAATTGTCAACAGAGCACTGTCACCATGAGCACGGTCACCATGGGCATTATTACCGTGGTAGCGGTTACCATGGAGACTATAACCATGGGACTGTCACAATGGGCACTATCACCATGGGTACGGTTACGATGGGCACTATTACCGTGATTGCAGTGACCATGGAGATTATAACCATGGGACTCTCACATCGGGCACTATCAGCATGAGCACTCTCACCATGAGCACTGTTGCCATGGGCACTCTCAGTATGGGCACTGTCGCCATGAGCACTGTCACCATGGGCACTATTTCTGTGATTGCGGTTACCATGGAGACTATAAGCATGGGAATATCACAATGGGCACTATTACAATGAGCACTGAGACCATGTGCATTGTGACCATAGTCATTGTCACCAAGAGCACTGTCACATTGGGCAGTGTAACAATGGACCCTTTCACCATGGGTTCTGTCACCATGAGCAATGTCACCATGGGCACTGTCAGCATTGGAACTGTCACTATCGGCTCTTTCACCATGAGCACTGTCACCATGAGCACTGTCACAATGAGCACGATCAACATGGGCACTATTTCCGTGGTTACGGTTACCATGGAGAATATAAGCATGGGAATGTCACAATGGGAACTATCACCAGGAGCACTGTGACCATGACCACTGTGACCATGGTCATTGTCACCATGAGCACTGTCGCCATGGGCACTGTCACCATGAGCACTATCACCATGGGCACTGTCACTATGAACAATATCAACATGAGAATTGTCACCATGGGCACTGTCAGCATTGCCACTATCACCATGGGCTCTGTCACCATGAGCACTGTCACCATGATCACGGTCACCATGGGCACTATTAGTGTGATTGCGGTCACCATGGAGACTATAACTATGGGCAGTGTCACAATGGGCAGTATCACCATGAGCACTATCACAATGAGCACTGTCACCATGAGCACTGTCACCATGGACACTGTCACCATAGGCACTGTCACCATGGGAAGTGTCACCGTGAAAAGTGTCACAAAGGGTAATACCACTATGGGTACTGTCACCACAGTATATTTCACAAAGAGCACTTTCACTGTGAGCATTGTGACCATGAGCACTATCACCATGAACACTGTCACCATGAGTACGGTCACCATGGGCACTATCACCATGAGCACTGTTGCCAGGGGCACTCTCACTATGGGCACTGTCGCCATGAGCACTGTCACTATGAGCACTGTCACCATGGGCACTGTTACCTTGAGTACTGTCTCCATGAGCACGGTCACCATGGGCACTATTTCCGTGATTGCGGTTACCATGGAGACTATAAGCATGGGAATGTCACAATGGGAACGATCACCATGAGCACTGTGACCATGTTCACTGTCACCATGAGCACTGTCACATTGGGGAGTGTCACAGTGGGAACTATCACCATGGGCACTGTCAGCAAGAGCACTGTCACCATGAGCACTATCAACATGAGCATTGTCACCATGGGCACATAACCATGAGCACTGTCACCAGTTGCACTGTCACAATGACCACAGTCACCATGAACACTATTACCATGTGCATTGTCACCATGACCACAGTCACCATGAGCACTATTACCATGAGCATTGTCACCATGGGAATTGTCAACAGAGCACTGTCACCATGAGCACGGTCACCATGGACATTATTACCGTGGTAGCTGTTACCATGGAGACTATAACCATGGGACTGTCACAATGGGCAATATCACCATGGGTACGGTTACGATGGGCACTATTACCATGATTGCAGTGACCATGGAGATTATAACCATGGGATTCTCACATCGGGCACTATCAGCATGAGCACTGTCACCATGGGCACTTTCACCCTGAGTACTGTCTCCATGGACACGATCACCATGAGCACTGTCACCGTGGCCACTGTCACCATGTTTAATGTCACCATTCGCACTATCACCATGAGCACGGTCACCGTGTGCACTATAACAGTGAATGTGGTCACCATGGACAGTATAAACATGGACACTGTCACAATGAGCACTGCCACCTTGAGAACTGTCACTGTGGGCACTGTCGCCATGAGCACTGTAACCATGAGCACGATCACCATGGGCACTATTTCCGTGGTTGCGGTTACCATGGAGAATCTAAGCATGGGAATGTCACAATGGGAACTATCACCAGGAGCACTGTGACCATGAGCACTGTGACCATGGACATTTTCACCATGAGCACTGTCACATTGGGCAGTGTCACAATCGGCCCTATCACCATGGGCTCTATCACCATGAGCACTGTCACCATGGGGACTGTCACCATGAGCACTATCACCATGGGCACTGTCACTATGAGAAATATCACCATGAGAACTGTCACCATGGGCACTGTCACCATGAGCACTGTCAACATGTGCCCAGTCGCCATGGGCACTATCACCATGAGCACTATCACAATGAGCACTGTCACCATGAGCACTGTTTCCACGGGCACTGTCACCATGAGCATTGTCACCATGATAACGGTCACAATGGGCACTATTACCGTGATTGCGGTCACCATGGAGATTATAACCATGTGAACTGTCACAATGGACATTCTCACCATGGGCATTGTCACCATGGGCATTCTCACCATGGGTACTGTCACCATGAGCAGTTTCACCATGGGCACTCTCACCATGAGCACTGTCGCCATGGGCACTCTCACTATGGGCACTGTCGCCATGAGCACTGTCACCATGGGCACTATTTCCGTGATTCCACTTACCATGGAGACTATAAGTATGGGAATGTCACAATGGGCACTATTACAATGAGCACTGTGACCATGAGCATTGTGACCATAGTCACTGTCACCAAGAGCAATGTCACATTAGGCAGTGTAACAATGGACCCTGTCACCATGGGCTCTGTCACCATGAGCAATGTCACCATGGGCACTGTTACCATGAGCACTCTCACCATTAGAACTGTCAACATGAGCACTGTCACCATGATCACGTGCACCATGGGCAATATTACTGTGATTGCGGTCACCATGGAGACTATAAACATGGGCAGTGTCACAATGGGCAGTATCACCATGAGCACTATCACAATGAGCACTGTCACCATGAGCACTGTCACCATGGACACTGTCACCATGGGCACTGTCACCATGGGAACTGTCACCGTGAAAAGAGTCACAAAGGGTACTATCACTATGGGTAATGTCACCACAGTATATTTCACTAAGAGCACTTTCACTGTCAGCATTGTGACCATGAGCACTATCACCATGAACACTGTCACCATGAGTACTGTCACCATGGTCACTATCACCATGAGCACTGTTGCCAGGGGAACTCTCACTATGGGAACTGTCGCCATGAGCACTGTCACTGTGAGTACTGTCACCATGGGCACTGTTACCATGAGAACTGTCACCATGAGCACGGTCACCATGGGCACTATTTCCGTGACTGTGGTTATCATGGAGAGTATATACATGGGAATGTCACAATGGGCACTATCCCCATGAGCACTGTGACCATGAGCAGTGTGACCATGGACACTGTTACCATGAGCACTGTCACATTGGGCAGTGTCACAGTGTGAACTGTCACCATGGTTACTGTCACCAAGAGCACTGTCACCATTGGCACTGTCACCATGACCACAGTCACCATGAGCACTATTACCATGAGCATTGTCACCATGGGCACTGTCACCATGGGAACTGTCACCGTGAAAAGTGTCACAAAGGATAATATCACTATGGGTACTGTAACCACAGTATATTTCACAAAGAGCACTTTCACTGTGAGCATTGTGACCATGAGCACTATCACCATGAACACACTCCCCATGAGCACTGTTTCCATGGGCACTGTCACCACGAGCACTGTCACCATGGGCATTGTCACCACGGGCACTATTACCATGATTGCGGTCAACATGGTGAATATAACCATGGACACTGTCACAACGGGCACTCTCACCATGAGCACTGTCACCGTGGGCACTGTCACCATGAGCACTCTAACCTTGAGCACTATCAAAAGGGGAACTATCACTGTGATAATTGTCACCATGGGCACTGTCACCGTAGGCAATATAACCATGGGTACTGTCACCATGAGCACTGTCACCTTGGGAACCGTCACCATTGGTACTATTACCATGAGCACTATCACCATGAGCACGGTCTCCATGGGCATTTTCACCGAGATTGCGGTCACCATGGTGACTATAACCATCGGCACTCTCACAAAGGGCTTTATCACGAGAACTATCACCATTAGCACTGTCACCATGAGCACTGTTACCATGGGCACTGTAACCATGAGCCCTCTCACCAAGGGAACTGTCACCGTGAACTCTGTCCCAATGGGTACTATTACCATGCGTACTGTCAGCATGGTATATTTCACTAAGAGCATTATCCCTGTGAGCATTGTGACCATGAGCACGGTCACAATGGGCATTATTACCGTGGTAGCGGTTACCATGGAGACTATAACCATGGGACTGTCACAATGGGCACTATCACCATGGGTACGGTTACGATGGGCACTATTACCGTGATTGCAGTGACCATGGAGATTATAACCATGGGACTCTCACACCGGGCACTATCAGCATGAGCACTGTCACCATGGGCACTTTCACCCTGAGTGCTCTCTCCATGGACACGATCACCATGAGCACTGTCACCGTGGCCACTGTCACCATGGTTAGTGTCACCATTCGCACTATCACCATGAGCACGGTCACCGTGTGCACTACAACAGTGAATGTTGTCACCATGGACAGTATAAACATGGACACTGTCACAATGGGCACTGTCACCTTGAGAACTGTCACTATGGGCACTGTCGCCATGAGCACTGTAACCATGAGCACGATCACCATGGGCACTATTTCCGTGGTTGCGGTTACCATGGAGAATCTAAGCATGGGAATGTCACAATGGGAACTATCACCAGGAGCACTGTGACCATGATCACTGTGACCATGGTCATTGTCACCATGAGCACTGTCACATTGGGCAGTGTCACAATCGGCCCTATCACCATGGGCTCTGTCACCATGAGCACTGTCACCATGGGCACTGTCACCATGGGCACTGTCAGCATTGGAACTGTCACCATGGGCTCTGTCAGCATGACCACTGTCACCATGATCACAGTCACCATGCGCACTATTACTGTGATTGCGGTCACCATGGAGACTATATCCATGGGCAGTGTCACAAGAGGCAGTATCACCGTGAGCCCTGTCACCATGGACACTGTCACCATGGGCACTGTCACCATGGGAACTGTCACTGTGAAAAGTGTCACAAAGTGTACTATCACTATGGGTACTGTCACCACAGTATATTTCACTAAGAGCACTTTCACTTTGAGCATTATGATGATGAGCACAGTCACCATGAACACTGTCACCAAGTACACTGTCACCATGAACACTCTCAGCATGAGCACAGTCACCATAGCCATTGTCACCATGAGCACAGTCACCGTGTTGACTATTACCTTGATTGCGGTCACCATGGAGACTATAACCATGGGACTGTCAAAATCGGCACTATATCCTTGAGCACTGTCACCATGAGAACTGTCACATTGGGCATTGTAACAATGGACCCTGGCTCTGTCAGCATGATCACTGTCACCATGATCACAGTCACCATGCGCACTATTACTGTGATTGCGGTCAACATGGAGACTATATCCATGGGCAGTGTCACAAGAGGCAGTATCACCATGAGCACTGTCACCATGGACCCTGTCACCATGGGCACTGTCACCTTGAGAAATGTCACTATGGGCACTGTCGCCATGAGCACTGTAACCATGAGCACTATCACCATGGGCACTATTTCCGTGGTTGCGGTTACCATGGAGAATCTAAGCATGGGAATGTCACAATGGGAACTATCACCAGGAGCACTGTGACCAAGATCACTGTGACCATGGTCATTGTCACCATGAGCACTGTCACATTGGGCAGTGTCACAATCGGCCCTATCACCATGGGCTCTGTCACCATGAGCACTGTCACCATGGGCACTGTCACCATGGGCACTGTCAGCATTGGAACTGTCACCATGGGCTCTGTCAGCATGACCACTGTCACCATGATCACAGTCACCATGCGCACTATTACTGTGATTGCGGTCACCATGGAGACTATAACCATGGGCAGTGTCACAAGAGGCAGTATCACCGTGAGCCCTGTCACCAAGGACACTGTCACCATGGGCACTGTCACCATGTGAACTGTCACCGTGAAAAGTGTCACAAAGGGTACTATCACTATGGGTACTGTCACCACAGTATATTTCACTAAGAGCCCTTTCACTTTGAGCATTATGACGATGAGCGCAGTCACCATGAACACTGTCACCAAGTACACTGTCACCATGAACACTCTCAGCATGAGCACGGTCACCATGTCCATTGTCACCATGAGCACAGTCACCGTGTGCACTATTACCTTGATTGCGGTCACCATGGAGACTATAACCATGGGACTGTCAAAATCGGCACTATATCCTTGAGCACTGTCACCATGAGAACTGTCACCAAGGGCACTGTCACCATGGGAACTATCACTATGAGCAATATCACCATGAGAACTGTCACCATGGGCAGTGTCAGCATTGCCACTGCCAACATGGGCTCTCTCACCTGGAGCACTGTCACCATGGGCCCAGTCACCATGGGCAATATCACCTTGAGCAGTGTCACCATGACCACAGTCAGCATGAGCACTATTACCATGAGCATTGCCACCATGGGAATTGTCACCAAGAGCACTGTCACCATGAGCACGGTCACCATGGGCACTATTCCCGTGGTAGCGGTCAACATGGAGACTATAACCTTGGGACTGTCACAATGGGCACTATCACCATGGGTACGGTTACGATGGGCACTATTACTGTGATTCCAGTGACCTTTCAGATTATAACCATGGGACACTCACATCGGGCACTATCAGCATGAGCACTGTCACCATGGGCACTGTCACCCTTAGCCCTTTCACCATCGACACTATCACCATGAGCACTGTTACCATGGGAACTGTCACCATGAGCACTATCACCATGGGCACTGTCACTATGAGCAATATCACCATGAGAACTGTCATCATGGGCACTGTCAGCCTTGCCACTGTCACCATGGGCCCAGTCACCATGGGCACTATCACCTTGATCAGTGTCACCATGATCAGTGTCGCCATGGGCACAGTCAGCATTGGAACTGTCACCATGGGCTCTGTCACCATGAGCACTGTCACCATGATCACGGTCACCATGGGAACTGTTACTTTGATTGCGGTCACCATGGAAACTATAACCATGGGCAGTGTCACAATGTGCAGTATCACCATGAGCACTATCACAATGAGCACTGTCACCATGAGCAATCATTCCATGAGCACTCTCACCATGAGCACTGTCACATTGGACACTGTCACCCTGGGCACTGTCACCATGGGAACTGTCACCGTGAAAAGTGTCACAAAGGATAATATCACTATGGGTACTGTCACCACCGTATATTTCACAAAGACCACTTTCACTGTGAGCATTGTGACTATGGGCACTGTCGCCATGAGCTCTGTCACTATGAGCACTGTCACCATGGGCACTATCACCATGAGCACTGTGACCATGGTCACTGTCACCATGAGCACTGTCACACTGGGCAGTGTCACAATGGGAACTGTCACCATGGGCACTGTCACCGAGAGCACTGTCACCATGGGCACTATCAGCATGAGCAATGTCACCATGGGTACTAAACGATGAGCACTGTCACCATTGGCACTGTCACCATGACCACAGTCACCATGAACACTATTACCATGAGGACTGTCACCATGGGAATTGTCACCATGAGCACTGTTACCATGAGCATGGTCACCATGGGCACTATTACCGTGGTAGCGGTAACCATGGAGTCTATAACCATAGGACTGTCACAATGGGCACTATCACCATGGGTATGGTTACGATGGGCACTATTACCCTGATTGCAGTGACCATGGATATTATACGCAGGGGACTCTCACATCGGGCACTATCAGCATGAGCACAGTCATCATGGGCACTGTCACACTGAGCACTGTCACCATGGAAACGATCACTATGAGCACTGTCACCGTGGACACTGTTACGATGGTAACTGTCACCATTAACACTATCACCATGAGCACGGTCACCGTGTGCACTCTAACAGTGATGGCGGTCACCATGGACAATATAAACATGGACAATGTCACAATGGGCACTGTCGCCATGAGCACTGTCACTATGGGCACTGTCGCCATGAGCACTGTCACCATGAGCACTGTCACCATGAGCATGATCACCATGGACACTATTTCCGTGGTTACAGTTACCATGGAGAATATAAGCATGGGAATGTCACAATGGGAACTATCACTAGGAGCACTGTGACCATGACCAATGTGACCATGTCACATTGGGCAGTGTCACAATCGGGCCTGTCGCCATGGGCTCTGTCACCATGAGCACTGTCACCATGGGCACTGTCACCATGACAACTATCACCATGGGCATTGTCACTATGAACAATATCACCATGAGAAATGTCACCATGGGCACTGTCACCATGTGCCCAGTCCCCATGGGAACTATCACTTTGATTGCGGTCACCATGGAGACTATAACCCTCGGCAGTGTCACAATGTGCAGTGTCACCATGAGCACTATCACAATGAGCACTGTCACCATGAGCAATCTTTCCATGAGCACGGTCACCATGAGCACTGTCACCATGAGCACTGTCACCATGGACACTGTCACCATGGGCACTGTCACCATGGGAACTGTCACCGTGAAAAGTGTCACAAAGGGTCATATCACTATGGGTAATGTCACCACAGTATATTTCACAAAGAGCACTTTCACTGTGAGCATTGCGACCATGAGCACTATCACCATGAACACTGTCACCATGAGTACTGTCACCATGAGTACTATCACCATGAGCACTGTTTCCAGGGGCACTCTCACTATGGGCACTGTCGCCATGAGCACTGCCACTATGAGCACTGTCACCATGGGCACTGTTACCATGAGCACTGTCACCATGAGCACGGTCACCATGGGCACTATTTCCGTGATTGCGGTTACCTTGGAGACTATAAGGATGGGAATGTCACAATGGGCACTATCACCATGAGCACTGTGAGCCTGGTCACTGTCACCATGAGAACTGTGACATTGGGCAGTGTCACAATGGAAACTGTCACCATGGGTACTGTCACCATGAGCAGTATCAGCATGAGCATCGTCACCATGGTCACTTAACCATGAGCACTCTCACCATTGGCACTGTCACAATGACCACAGTCACCATGAACACTATTACCATGTGCATTGTCACCATGACCACAGTCACCATGAGCACTATTACCATGAGAATTGTCACCATGGGAATTGTCAACAGAGCACTGTCACCATGAGCACGGTCACCATGGGCATTATTACCGTGGTAGCTGTTACCATGGAGACTATAACCATGGGACTGTCACAATGGGCAATATCACCATGGGTACGGTTATGATGGGCACTATTACCATGATTGCAGTGACCATGGAGATTATAACCATGGGATTCTCACATCGGGCACTATCAGCATGAGCACTGTCACCATGGGCACTTTCACCCTGAGTACTGTCTCCATGGACACGATCACCATGAGCACTGTCACCGTGGCCACTGTCACCATGGTTAATGTCACCATTCGCACTATCACCATGAGCACGGTCACCGTGTGCACTATAACAGAGAATGTGGTCACCATGGACAGTATAAACATGGACACTGTCACAATGGGCACTGTCACCTTGAGAACTGTCACTGTGGGCACTTTCACCATGAGCACTGTAACCATGAGCACGATCACCATGGGCACTATTTCCGTGGTTGCGGTTACCATGGAGAATCTAAGCATGGGAATGTCACAATGGGAACTATCACCAGGAGCACTGTGACCAAGATCACTGTGACCATGGTCATTGTCACCATGAGCACTGTCACATTGGGCAGTGTCACAATCGGCCCTATCACCATGGGCTCTGTCACCATGAGCACTGTCACCATGGGCACTGTCACCATGGGCACTGTCAGCATTGGAACTGTCACCATGGGCTCTGTCAGCATGACCACTGTCACCATGATCACAGTCACCATGCGCACTATTACTGTGATTGCGGTCACCATGGAGACTATAACCATGGGCAGTGTCACAAGAGGCAGTATCACCGTGAGCCCTGTCACCAAGGACACTGTCACCATGGGCACTGTCACCATGTGAACTGTCACCGTGAAAAGTGTCACAAAGGGTACTATCACTATGGGTACTGTCACCACAGTATATTTCACTAAGAGCCCTTTCACTTTGAGCATTATGACGATGAGCGCAGTCACCATGAACACTGTCACCAAGTACACTGTCACCATGAACACTCTCAGCATGAGCACGGTCACCATGTCCATTGTCACCATGAGCACAGTCACCGTGTGCACTATTACCTTGATTGCGGTCACCATGGAGACTATAACCATGGGACTGTCAAAATCGGCACTATATCCTTGAGCACTGTCACCATGAGAACTGTCACCAAGGGCACTGTCACCATGGGAACTATCACTATGAGCAATATCACCATGAGAACTGTCACCATGGGCAGTGTCAGCATTGCCACTGCCAACATGGGCTCTCTCACCTGGAGCACTGTCACCATGGGCCCAGTCACCATGGGCAATATCACCTTGAGCAGTGTCACCATGACCACAGTCAGCATGAGCACTATTACCATGAGCATTGCCACCATGGGAATTGTCACCAAGAGCACTGTCACCATGAGCACGGTCACCATGGGCACTATTCCCGTGGTAGCGGTCAACATGGAGACTATAACCTTGGGACTGTCACAATGGGCACTATCACCATGGGTACGGTTACGATGGGCACTATTACTGTGATTCCAGTGACCTTTCAGATTATAACCATGGGACACTCACATCGGGCACTATCAGCATGAGCACTGTCACCATGGGCACTGTCACCCTTAGCCCTTTCACCATCGACACTATCACCATGAGCACTGTTACCATGGGAACTGTCACCATGAGCACTATCACCATGGGCACTGTCACTATGAGCAATATCACCATGAGAACTGTCATCATGGGCACTGTCAGCCTTGCCACTGTCACCATGGGCCCAGTCACCATGGGCACTATCACCTTGATCAGTGTCACCATGATCAGTGTCGCCATGGGCACAGTCAGCATTGGAACTGTCACCATGGGCTCTGTCACCATGAGCACTGTCACCATGATCACGGTCACCATGGGAACTGTTACTTTGATTGCGGTCACCATGGAAACTATAACCATGGGCAGTGTCACAATGTGCAGTATCACCATGAGCACTATCACAATGAGCACTGTCACCATGAGCAATCATTCCATGAGCACTCTCACCATGAGCACTGTCACATTGGACACTGTCACCCTGGGCACTGTCACCATGGGAACTGTCACCGTGAAAAGTGTCACAAAGGATAATATCACTATGGGTACTGTCACCACCGTATATTTCACAAAGACCACTTTCACTGTGAGCATTGTGACTATGGGCACTGTCGCCATGAGCTCTGTCACTATGAGCACTGTCACCATGGGCACTATCACCATGAGCACTGTGACCATGGTCACTGTCACCATGAGCACTGTCACACTGGGCAGTGTCACAATGGGAACTGTCACCATGGGCACTGTCACCGAGAGCACTGTCACCATGGGCACTATCAGCATGAGCAATGTCACCATGGGTACTAAACGATGAGCACTGTCACCATTGGCACTGTCACCATGACCACAGTCACCATGAACACTATTACCATGAGGACTGTCACCATGGGAATTGTCACCATGAGCACTGTTACCATGAGCATGGTCACCATGGGCACTATTACCGTGGTAGCGGTAACCATGGAGTCTATAACCATAGGACTGTCACAATGGGCACTATCACCATGGGTATGGTTACGATGGGCACTATTACCCTGATTGCAGTGACCATGGATATTATACGCAGGGGACTCTCACATCGGGCACTATCAGCATGAGCACAGTCATCATGGGCACTGTCACACTGAGCACTGTCACCATGGAAACGATCACTATGAGCACTGTCACCGTGGACACTGTTACGATGGTAACTGTCACCATTAACACTATCACCATGAGCACGGTCACCGTGTGCACTCTAACAGTGATGGCGGTCACCATGGACAATATAAACATGGACAATGTCACAATGGGCACTGTCGCCATGAGCACTGTCACTATGGGCACTGTCGCCATGAGCACTGTCACCATGAGCACTGTCACCATGAGCATGATCACCATGGACACTATTTCCGTGGTTACAGTTACCATGGAGAATATAAGCATGGGAATGTCACAATGGGAACTATCACTAGGAGCACTGTGACCATGACCAATGTGACCATGTCACATTGGGCAGTGTCACAATCGGGCCTGTCGCCATGGGCTCTGTCACCATGAGCACTGTCACCATGGGCACTGTCACCATGACAACTATCACCATGGGCATTGTCACTATGAACAATATCACCATGAGAAATGTCACCATGGGCACTGTCACCATGTGCCCAGTCCCCATGGGAACTATCACTTTGATTGCGGTCACCATGGAGACTATAACCCTCGGCAGTGTCACAATGTGCAGTGTCACCATGAGCACTATCACAATGAGCACTGTCACCATGAGCAATCTTTCCATGAGCACGGTCACCATGAGCACTGTCACCATGAGCACTGTCACCATGGACACTGTCACCATGGGCACTGTCACCATGGGAACTGTCACCGTGAAAAGTGTCACAAAGGGTCATATCACTATGGGTAATGTCACCACAGTATATTTCACAAAGAGCACTTTCACTGTGAGCATTGCGACCATGAGCACTATCACCATGAACACTGTCACCATGAGTACTGTCACCATGAGTACTATCACCATGAGCACTGTTTCCAGGGGCACTCTCACTATGGGCACTGTCGCCATGAGCACTGCCACTATGAGCACTGTCACCATGGGCACTGTTACCATGAGCACTGTCACCATGAGCACGGTCACCATGGGCACTATTTCCGTGATTGCGGTTACCTTGGAGACTATAAGGATGGGAATGTCACAATGGGCACTATCACCATGAGCACTGTGAGCCTGGTCACTGTCACCATGAGAACTGTGACATTGGGCAGTGTCACAATGGAAACTGTCACCATGGGTACTGTCACCATGAGCAGTATCAGCATGAGCATCGTCACCATGGTCACTTAACCATGAGCACTCTCACCATTGGCACTGTCACAATGACCACAGTCACCATGAACACTATTACCATGTGCATTGTCACCATGACCACAGTCACCATGAGCACTATTACCATGAGAATTGTCACCATGGGAATTGTCAACAGAGCACTGTCACCATGAGCACGGTCACCATGGGCATTATTACCGTGGTAGCTGTTACCATGGAGACTATAACCATGGGACTGTCACAATGGGCAATATCACCATGGGTACGGTTATGATGGGCACTATTACCATGATTGCAGTGACCATGGAGATTATAACCATGGGATTCTCACATCGGGCACTATCAGCATGAGCACTGTCACCATGGGCACTTTCACCCTGAGTACTGTCTCCATGGACACGATCACCATGAGCACTGTCACCGTGGCCACTGTCACCATGGTTAATGTCACCATTCGCACTATCACCATGAGCACGGTCACCGTGTGCACTATAACAGAGAATGTGGTCACCATGGACAGTATAAACATGGACACTGTCACAATGGGCACTGTCACCTTGAGAACTGTCACTGTGGGCACTTTCACCATGAGCACTGTAACCATGAGCACGATCACCATGGGCACTATTTCCGTGGTTGCGGTTACCATGGAGAATCTAAGCATGGGAATGTCACAATGGGAACTATCACCAGGAGCACTGTGACCATGAGCACTGTGACCATGGACATTTTCACCATGAGCACTGTCACATTGGGCAGTGTCACAATCGGCCCTATCACCATGGGCTCTGTCACCATGAGCACTGTCACCATGGGGACTGTCACCATGA
Source organism: Kogia breviceps (assembly GCF_026419965.1). NCBI lineage: Eukaryota > Metazoa > Chordata > Mammalia > Artiodactyla > Physeteridae > Kogia > Kogia breviceps. Next base: position 166,614 of record NW_026711556.1, on the reverse strand, counting down.
GCACTATCACCATGGGCACTGTCACTATGAGAAATATCACCATGAGAACTGTCACCATGGGCACTGTCACCATGGGCACTGTCAACATGTGCCCAGTCGCCATGGGCACTATCACCATGAGCACTATCACAATGAGCACTGTCACCATGAGCACTGTTTCCACGGGCACTATCACCATGAGCATTGTCACCATGATAACGGTCACAATGGGCACTATTACCTTGATTGCGGTCACCATGGAGATTATAACCATGTGAACTGTCACAATGGACATTCTCACCATGGGCATTGTCACCATGGGCATTCTCACCATGGGTACTGTCACCATGAGCAGTTTCACCAAGGGCACTCTCACCATGAGCACTGTCGCCATGGGCACTCTCACTATGGGCACTGTCGCCATGAGCACTGTCACCATGGGCACTATTTCCGTGATTCCACTTACCATGGAGACTATAAGCATGGGAATGTCACAATGGGCACTATCACAATGAGCACTGTGACCATGAGCATTGTGACCATAGTCACTGTCACCAAGAGCACTGTCACATTGGGCAGTGTAACAATGGACCCTGTCACCATGGGCTCTGTCACCATGAGCAATGTCACCATGGGCACTGTTACCATGAGCACTCTCACCATTAGAACTGTCACCATGGGCACTTTCAGCATTGGAACTGTCACCATGGGCTCTGTCACCATGAGCACTGTCACCATGATCACGGGCACCATGGGCAATATTACTGTGATTGCGGTCACCATGGAGACTATAACCATGGGCAGTGTCACAATGGGCAGTATCACCATGAGCACTATCACAATGAGCACTGTCACCATGAGCACTGTCACCATGGACACTGTCACCATGGGCACTGTCACCATGGGAACTGTCACCGTGAAAAGAGTCACAAAGGGTACTATCACTATGGGTAATGTCACCACAGTATATTTCACTAAGAGCACATTCACTGTCAGCATTGTGACCATGAGCACTATCACCATGAACAGTTTCACCATGAGTACTGTCACCATGGGCACTATCACCATGAGCACTGTTGCCAGGGGAACTCTCACTATGGGAACTGTCGCCATGAGCACTGTCACTGTGAGTACTGTCACCATGGGCACTGTTACCATGAGAACTGTCACCATGAGCACGGTCACCCTGGGCACTATTTCCGTGACTGTGGTTATCATGGAGAGTATATACATGGGAATGTCACAATGAGCACTATCCCCATGAGCACTGTGACCATGGACACTGTTAACATGAGCACTGTCACATTGGGCAGTGTCACAATGTGAACTGTCACCATGGGCACTGTCACCAAGAGCACTGTCACCATGAGCACTGTCAGCATGAGCAATGTCACCATGGGCACTGAACCATGAGCACTGTCACCATTGGCACTGTCACCATGACCACAGTCATCATGAGCACTATTACCATGAGCATTGTCACCATGGGAATTGTCACCATGAGCACTGTTACCATGAGCACGGTCACCATGGGCACTATTACCGTGGTAGCGGTCACCATGGAGACTATAACCATGGGACTGTCACAATGGGCACTATCACCCTGGGGACGGTCACAATGGGCCCTATTACCGTGATGGCAGTGACCATGTAGATTATAAGCATGGGACTCTCACATCGGGCACTATCAGCATGAGCACTGTCACCATGGGCACTGGCACCCTGATCACTGTCACCATGGACACTATCACCATGAGCACTTTCACCCTGAACACTGTCACCATGGTTATTGTCACCATTAGCACTATCACCATGAGCACGGTCACCGTGTGCACTATAAGAGTGAAACCGGTCACCATGGACAATATAAACATGGACACTGTCACAATGGGCACTGTCACCATGAGTACTGTCACTTTGGGCACTGTTGCCATGAGCACTGTCACCAGAGGCACTGTCACCATGAGCACTGTCACCATGAGCATGATCACCTTGGGCACTATTTCCGTGGTTACGGTTACCATGGAGAATATAAGCATGGGAATGTCACAATGGGAACTATCACCAGGAGCACTGTGACCATGACCACTGTGACCATGGTCATTGCCACCATGAGCACTGTCACATTGGGCAGTGTCACAATCGGCCCTGTCGCCATGGGCTCTGTCACCATGAGCACTGTCACCATGGGCACTGTCACCATGACCACTATCACCATGGGCACTGTCACTATGAGCACGATCACCTTGGGCACTATTTCCGTGGTTACGGTTACCATGGAGAATATAAGCATGGGAATGTCACAATGGGAAATATCACCAGGAGCACTGTGACCATGAGCACTGTGACCATGGTCATTTTCACCATGAGCACTGTCACATTGGGCAGTGTCACAATCGGCCCTATCACCATGAGCTCTGTCACCATGAGCACTGTCACCATGGGCACTGTCACCATGAGCACTGTCACCATGTGCCCAGTCACCATGGGCACTATCACCATGAGCCCTATCACAATGAGCACTGTCACCATGAGCACTGTTTCCATGGGCACTGTCACCATGAGCAGTGTCACCATGATAACGGTCACAATGGGCACTATTACCGTGATTGCGGTCACCATGGAGATTATAACCATGTGAACTGTCACAATGGACACGGTCACCATGGGCATTGTCACCATGGGCATTTTCACCTTGGGTACTGTCACCATGAGCAGGTTCACCATGGGGACTATCACCATGAGCACTGTTGCCATGGGCACTGTCGCCATGGGCACTCTCACTATGGGCACTGTCGCCATGAGCACTGTCACCATGCGCACTATTTCCATGACTGTGGTTACCATGGAGACTATAAGCATGGGAATGTCACAATGGGCACTATCACAATGAGCACTGTGACCATGAGCATTGTAACCATAGTCACTGTCACCATGAGCACTGTCACATTGGACATTGTAACAATGGACCCTGGCTCTGTCAGCATGACCACTGTCACCATGATCACAGTCACCATGCGCACTATTACTGTGATTGCGGTCACCATGGAGACTATAACCATGGGCAGTGTCACAAGAGGCAGTATCACCGTGAGCCCTGTCACCATGGACACTGTCACCATGGACACTGTCACCATGGGAACTGTCACCGTGAAAAGTGTCACAAAGGGTACTATCACTATGGGTACTGTCACCACAGTATATTTCACTAAGAGCACTTTCACTTTGAGCATTATGATGATGAGCACTCTCACCAAGTACACTGTCACCATGAACACTCTCAGCATGAGCACGGTCACCATGGCCATTGTCACCATGAGCACAGTCACCGTGTGCACTATTACCTTTATTGCGGTCACCATGGAGACTATAACCATGGGACTGTCAAAATCGGCACTATATCCTTGAGCACTGTCACCATGAGAACTGTCACCAAGGGCACTGTCACCATGGGAACTATCACTATGAGCAATATCACCATGAGAACTGTCACCATGGGCAGTGTCAGCATTGCCACTGCCAACATGGGCTCTGTCACCTGGAGCACTGTCACCATGGGCCCAGTCACCATGGGCAATATCACCTTGAGCAGTGTCACCATGACCACAGTCACCATGAGCACTATTACCTTGAGCATTGCCACCATGGGAATTGTCACCATGAGCACTGTCACCATGAGCATGGTCACCATGGGCACTATTACCGTGGTAGCGGTCAACATGGAGACTATAACCTTGGGACGGTCACAATGGGCACTATCACCATGGGTACGGTTACGATGGGCACTATTACCGTGATTGCAGTGACCTTTCAGATTATAACCATGGGACTCTCACATCGGGCACTATCAGCATGAGCACTGTCACCATGGGCACTGTCACCCTTAGCACTTTCACCATGGACACTATCACCATGAGCACTGTCACCATGGGAACTGTCACCATGAGCACTATCACCATGGGCACTGTCACTATGAGCAATATCACCATGAGAACTGTCATCATGGGCACTGTCAGCCTTGCCACTGTTACCATGGGCCCAGTCACCATGGGCACTATCACCTTGATCAGTGTCACCATGATCAGTGTCGCCATGGGCACAGTCAGCATTGGAACTGTCACCATGGGCTCTGTCACCATGAGCACTGTCACCATGATCACGGTCACCATGGGAACAATTACTTTGATTGCGGTCACCATGGAGACTATAACCATGGGCAGTGTCACAATGTGCAGTATCACCATGAGCACTATCACAATGAGCACTGTCACCATGAGCAATCTTTCCATGAGCACTCTCACCATGAGCACTGTCACCGTGGACACTGTCACCCTGGGCACTGTCACCATGGGAACTGTCACCGTGAAAAGTGTCACAAAGGATAATATCACTATGGGTACTGTCACCACCGTATATTTCACAAAGACCACTTTCACTGTGAGCATTGTGACTATGGGCACTGTCGCCATGCGCTCTGTCACTATGAGCACTGTCACCATGGGCACTATCACCATGAGAACTGTGACCATGGTCACTGTCACCATGAGCACTGTCACACTGGGCAGTGTCACAATGGGAACTGTCACCATGGGCACTGTCACCATGAGCACTATCAGCATGAGCAATGTCACCATGGGTACTGAACGATGAGCACTGTCACCATTGGCACTGTCACCATGACCACAGTCACCATGAACACTATTACCATGAGGATTGTCACCATGGGAATTGTCACCATGAGCACTGTTACCATGAGCACGGTCACCATGGGCACTATTACCGTGGTAGCGGTCACCATGGAGACTATAACCATGGGACTGTCACAATGGGCACTATCACCCTGGGGACGGTTACGATGGGCCCTATTACCGTGATGGCAGTGACCATGTAGATTATAAGCATGGGACTCTCACATCGGGCACTATCAGCATGAGCACTGTCACCAAGGGCACTTGCACCATGGACACTATCACCATGGACACTATCACCATGAGCACTGTCACCGTGGACACTGTCACGATGGTAATTGTCACCATTAACACTATCACCATGAGCACGGTCACCGTGTGCACTCTAACAGTGATGGCGGTCACCATGGACAATATAAACATGGACACTGTCACAATGGGCACTGTCACCATGAGTACTGTCACTTTGGGCACTGTTGCCATGAGCACTGTCACCAGAGGCACTGTCACCATGAGCACTGTCACCATGAGCACGATCACCTTGGGCACTATTTCCGTGGTTACGGTTACCATGGAGAATATAAGCATGGGAATGTCACAATGGGAACTATCACCAGGAGCACTGTGACCATGACCACTGTGACCATGGTCATTGTCACCATGAGCACTGTCACATTGGGCAGTGTCACAATCGGCCCTGTCGCCATGGGCTCTGTCACCATGAGCACTGTCACCATGGGCACTGTCACCATGACCACTATCACCATGGGCACTGTCACTATGAACAATATCACCATGAGTACTGTCACCATGAGCACGATCACCATGGGCACTATTTCCGTGGTTGCGGTTACCATGGAGAATATAAGCATGGGAATGTCACACTGGGAAATATCACCAGGAGCACTCTGACCACGGTCATTGTCACCATGAGCACTGTCACATTGGGCAGTGTCACAATCGGCCCTATCACCATGGGCTCTGTCACCGTGAGCACTTTCACCATGGGCACTGTCACTATGAGCAATATTACCATGAGAACTGTCTCCATCGGCACTGTCAGCATTGCCACTGTCACCATGAGCAGTCACCATGTGCCCAGTCACCATGGGCAGTATCACCATGAGCAATATTACAATGAGCTCTGTCACCATGAGCACTGTTTCCATGGGCACTGTCACCGTGAGCATTGTCAGAATGATAACGGTCACAATGGGCACTATTCCCGTGATTGCGGTCACCAATGAGATTATAAGCATGTGAACTGTCACAATGGACACGGTCACCATGGGCATTGTCACCATGGGCATTTTCACCTTGGGTACTGTCACCATGAGCACTGTTGCCATGGGCACTGTCGCCATGGGCACTCTCACTATGGGCACTGTCTCCATGAGCACTGTCACCATGGGCACTATTTCCATGACTGTGGTTACCATGGAGACTATAAGCATGGGAATGTCACAATGGGCACTATCACAATGAGCACTGTGACCATGAGCATTGTAACCATAGTCACTGTCACCATGAGCACTGTCACATTGGGCATTGTAACAATGGACCCTGGCTCTGTCAGCATGACCACTGTCACCATGATCACAGTCACCATGCGCACTATTACTGTGATTGCGGTCACCATGGAGACTATATCCATGGGCAGTGTCACAAGAGGCAGTATCACCATGAGCACTGTCACCATGGACACTGTCACCATGGGCACTGTCACCATGGGAACTGTCACCGTGAAAAGGGTCACAAAGTGTACTATCACTATGGGTACTGTCACCACAGTATATTTCACTAAGAGAACTTTCACTTTGAGCATTATGACGATGAGCACAGTCACCATGAACACTGTCACCAAGTACACTGTCGCCATGAACACTCTCAGCATGAGCACGGTCACCATGACCATTGTCACCATGAGCACAGTCACCGTGTGCACTATTACCTTGATTGCAGTCACCATGGAGACTATAACCATGGGACTGTCAAAATCGGCACTATATCCTTGAGCACTGTCACCATAAGAACAGTCACCAAGGGCACTGTCACCATGGGAACTATCACTATGAGCAATATCACCATGAGAACTGTCACCATGGGCAGTGTCAGCATTGCCACTGCCAACATGGGGTCTGTCACCTGGAGCACTGTCACCATGGGCCCAGTCACCATGGGCAATATCACCTTGAGCAGTGTCACCATGACCACAGTCACCATGAGCACTATTACCATGAGAATTGCCACCATGGGAATTGTCACCATGAGCACTGTCACCATGAGCACGGTCACCATGGGCACTATTCCCGTGGTAGCGGTCAACATGGAGACTATAACCTTGGGACTGTCACAATGGGCACTATCACCTTGGGTACGGTTACGATGGGCACTATTACCGTGATTGCAGTGACCTTTCAGATTATAACCATGGGACTCTCACATCGGGCACTATCAGCATGAGCACTGTCACCATGGGCACTGTCACCCTTAGCACTTTCACCATGGACACTATCACCATGAGCACTGTCACCATGGGAACTGTCACCATGAGCACTATCACCATGGGCACTGTCACTATGAGCAATATCACCATGAGAACTGTCATCATGGGCACTGTCAGCCTTGCCACTGTCACCATGGGCCCAGTCACCATGGGCACTATCACCTTGATCAGTGTCACCATGATCAGTGTCGCCATGGGCACAGTCAGCATTGGAACTGTCACCATGGGCTCTGTCACCATGAACACTGTCACCATGATCACGGTCACCATGGGAACTATTACTTTGATTGGGTCACCATGGAGACTATAACCATGGGCAGTGTCACACTGTGCAGTATCACCATGAGCACTATCACAATGAGCACTGTCACCATGAGCAATCTTTCCATGAGCACTGTCACCATGAGCACTGTCACCATGGACACTGTCACCCTGGGCACTGTCACCATGGGAACTGTCACCGTGAAAAGTGTCACAAAGGATAATATCACTATGGGTACTCTCACCACCGTATATTTCGCAAAGACCACTTTCACTGTGAGCATTGTGACTATGGGCACTGTCGCCATGCGCTCTGTCACTATGAGCACTGTCACCATGGGCACTATCACCATGAGCACTGTGACCATGGTCACTGTCACCATGAGCACTGTCACACTGGGCAGTGTCACAATGGGAACTGTCACCATGGGCACTGTCACCATGAGCACTATCAGCATGAGCAATGTCACCATGGGTACTGAACGATGAGCACTGTCACCATTGGCAATGTCACCATGACCACAGTCACCATGAACACTATTACCATGAGGATTGTCACCATGGGAATTGTCACCATGAGCACTGTTACCATGAGCACGGTCACCATGGGCACTATTACCGTGGTAGCGGTCACCATGGAGACTATAACCATGGGACTGTCACAATGGGCACTATCACCCTGGGGACGGTCACAATGGGCCCTATTACCGTGATGGAAGTGACCATGTAGATTATAAGCATGGGACTCTCACATCGGGCACTATCAGCATGAGCACTGTCACCATGGGCACTGGCACCCTGATCACTGTCACCATGGACACTATCACCATGAGCACTTTCACCCTGAACACTGTCACCATGGTTATTGTCACCATTAGCACTATCACCATGAGCACGGTCACCGTGTGCACTATAAGAGTGAAAGCGGTCACCATGGACAATATAAACATGGACACTGTCACAATGGGCACTGTCACCATGAGTACTGTCACTTTGGGCACTGTTGCCATGAGCACTGTCACCAGAGGCACTGTCACCATGAGCACTGTCACCATGAGCATGATCACCTTGGGCACTATTTCCGTGGTTACGGTTACCATGGAGAATATAAGCATGGGAATGTCACAATGGGAACTATCACCAGGAGCACTGTGACCATGACCACTGTGACCATGGTCATTGCCACCATGAGCACTGTCACATTGGGCAGTGTCACAATCGGCCCTGTCGCCATGGGCTCTGTCACCATGAGCACTGTCACCATGGGCACTGTCACCATGACCACTATCACCATGGGCACTGTCACTATGAGCACGATCACCTTGGGCACTATTTCCGTGGTTACGGTTACCATGGAGAATATAAGCATGGGAATGTCACAATGGGAACTATCACCAGGAGCACTGTGACCATGAGCACTGTGACCATGGTCATTTTCACCATGAGCACTGTCACATTGGGCAGTGTCACAATCGGCCCTATCACCATGAGCTCTGTCACCATGAGCACTGTCACCATGGGCACTGTCACCATGAGCACTGTCACCATGTGCCCAGTCACCATGGGCACTATCACCATGAGCCCTATCACAATGAGCACTGTCACCATGAGCACTGTTTCCATGGGCACTGTCACCATGAGCAGTGTCACCATGATAACGGTCACAATGGGCACTATTACCGTGATTGCGGTCACCATGGAGATTATAACCATGTGAACTGTCACAATGGACACGGTCACCATGGGCATTGTCACCATGGGCATTTTCACCTTGGGTACTGTCACCATGAGCAGGTTCACCATGGGGACTATCACCATGAGCACTGTTGCCATGGGCACTGTCGCCATGGGCACTCTCACTATGGGCACTGTCGCCATGAGCACTGTCACCATGGGAACTGTCACCGTGAAAAGTGTCACAAAGGGTACTACCACTATGGGTACTGTCACCACAGTATATTTCACTAAGAGCACTTTCACTTTGAGCATTATGATGATGAGCACTCTCACCAAGTACACTGTCACCATGAACACTCTCAGCATGAGCACGGTCACCATGGCCATTGTCACCATGAGCACAGTCACCGTGTGCACTATTACCTTGATTGCGGTCACCATGGAGACTATAAACATGGGACTGTCAAAATCGGCACTATATCCTTGAGCACTGTCACCATGAGAACTGTCACCAAGGGCACTCTCACCATGGGAACTATCACTATGAGCAATATCACCATGAGAACTGTCACCATGGGCAGTGTCAGCATTGCCACTGTCAACATGGGGTCTGTCACCTGGAGCACTGTCACCATGGGCCCAGTCACCATGGGCAATATCACCTTGAGCAGTGTCACCATGACCACAGTCACCATGAGCACTATTACCATGAGCATTGCCACCATGGGAATTGTCACCATGAGCACTGTCACCATGAGCACGGTCACCATGGGCACTATTCCCGTGGTAGCGGTCAACATGGAGACTATAAACTTGGGACTGTCACAATGGGCACTATCACCATGGGTACGGTTACGATGGGCACTATTACCGTGATTGCAGTGACCTTTCAGATTATAACCATGGGACTCTCACATCGGGCACTATCAGCATGAGCACTGTCACCATGGGCACTGTCACCCTTAGCACTGTCACCATGGACACTATCACCATGAGCACTGTTACCATGGGAACTGTCACCATGAGCACTATCACCATGGGCACTGTCACTATGAGCAATATCACCATGAGAACTGTCATCATGGGCACTGTCAGCCTTGCCACTGTCACCATGGGCCCTGTCACCATGGGCACTATCACCTTGATCAGTGTCACCATGATCAGTGTCGCCATGGGCACAGTCAGCATTGGAACTGTCACCATGGGCTCTGTCACCATGAACACTGTCACCATGATCACGGTCACCATGGGAACTATTACTTTGATTGCGGTCACCATGGAGACTATAACCATGGGCAGTGTCACACTGTGCAGTATCACCATGAGCACTATCACAATGAGCACTGTCACCATGAGCAATCTTTCCATGAGCACTGTCACCATGAGCACTGTCACCATGGACACTGTCACCCTGGGCACTGTCACCATGGGAACTGTCACCGTGAAAAGTGTCACAAAGGATAATATCACTATGGGTACTCTCACCACCGTATATTTCGCAAAGACCACTTTCACTGTGAGCATTGTGACTATGGGCACTGTCGCCATGCGCTCTGTCACTATGAGCACTGTCACCATGGGCACTATCACCATGAGCACTGTGACCATGGTCACTGTCACCATGAGCACTGTCACACTGGGCAGTGTCACAATGGGAACTGTCACCATGGGCACTGTCACCATGAGCACTATCAGCATGAGCAATGTCACCATGGGTACTGAACGATGAGCACTGTCACCATTGGCACTGGCACCATGGACACTATCACCATGGACACTATCACCATGAGCACTGTCACCGTGGACACTGTCACCATGGTTATTGTCACCATTAGCACTATCACCATGAGCACGCTCACGGTGTGCACTATAAGAGTGAAAGCGGTCACCATGGACAATATAAACATGGACACTGTCACAATGGGCACTGTCACCATGAGTACTGTCACTTTGGGCACTGTTCCCATGAGCACTGTCACCAGAGGCACTGTCACCATGAGCACTGTCACCATGAGCACGATCACCTTGGGCACTATTTCCGTGGTTACGGTTACCATGGAGAATATAAGCATTGGAATGTCACAATGGGAACTATCACCAGGAGCACTGTGACCATGACCACTGTGACCATGGTCATTGTCACCATGAGCACTGTCACATTGGGCAGTGTCACAATCGGCCCTGTCGCCATGGGCTCTGTCACCATGAGCACTGTCACCATGGGCACTGTCACCATGACCACTATCACCATGGGCACTGTCACTATGAACAATATCACCATGAGTACTGTCACCATGAGCACGATCAACATGGGCACTATTTCCGTGGTTGCGGTTACCATGGAGAATATAAGCATGGGAATGTCACACTGGGAAATATCACCAGGAGCACTGTGACCACGGTCATTGTCATCATGAGCACTGTCACATTGGGCAGTGTCACTATGAGCAATATTACCATGAGAACTGTCTCCATCGGCACTGTCAGCATTGCCACTGTCAACATGAACACTGTCACCATGTGCCCAGTCACCATGGGCAGTATCACCATGAGCAATATTACAATGAGCTCTGTCACCATGAGCACTGTTTCCATGGGCACTGTCACCGTGAGCATTGTCACCATGATAACGGTCACAATGGGCACTATTACCGTGATTGCGGTCACCAATGAGATTATAACCATGTGAACTGTCACAATGGACACGGTCACCATGGGCATTGTCACCATGGGCATTTTCACCTTGGGTACTGTCACCATGAGCAGGTTCACCATGGGGACTATCACCATGAGCACTGTTGCCATGGGCACTGTCGCCATGGGCACTCTCACTATGGGCACTGTCTCCATGAGCACTGTCACCATGGGCACTATTTCCATGACTGTGGTTACCATGGAGACTATAAGCATGGGAATGTCACAATGGGCACTATCACAATGAGCACTGTGACCATGAGCATTGTAACCATAGTCACTGTCACCATGAGCACTGTCACATTGGACATTGTAACAATGGACCCTGGCTCTGTCAGCATGACCACTGTCACCATGATCACACTCACCATGCGCGCTATTACTGTGATTCCGGTCACCATGGAGACTATATCCATGGGCAGTGTCACAAGAGGCAGTATCACCATGAGCACTATCACAATGAGCACTGTCACCATGAGCAATCTTTCCATGAGCACTCTCACCATGAGCACTGTCACCATGGACACTGTCACCCTGGGCACTGTCACCATGGGAACTGTCACCGTGAAAAGTGTAACAAAGGATAATACCACTATGGGTACTGTCACCACTGTATATTTCACAAAGACCACTTTCACTGTGAGCATTGTGACTATGGGCACTGTCGCCATGAGCTCTGTCACTATGAGCACTGTCACCATGGGCACTATCACCATGAGCACTGTGACCATGGTCACTGTCACCATGGGCACTGTCACACTGAGCACTGTCACCATGGAAATGATCGCTATGAGCACTGTAACCGTGGACACTGTCACGATGGTAATTGTCACCATTAACACTATCACCATGAGCACGGTCACCGTGTGCACTCTAACAGTGATGGCGGTCACCATGGACAATATAAACATGGACACTGTCACAATGGGCAATGTCGCTATGAGCACTGTCACTATGGGCACTGTCGCCATGAGCAATGTCACCATGAGCACTGTCACCATGAGCATGATCACCATGGACACTATTTCCGTGGTTACAGTTACCATGGAGAATATAAGCATGGGAATGTCACACTGGGAAATATCACCAGGAGCACTGTGACCACGGTCATTGTCATCATGAGCACTGTCACATTGGGCAGTGTCACTATGAGCAATATTACCATGAGAACTGTCTCCATCGGCACTGTCAGCATTGCCACTGTCACCATGAACACTGTCACCATGTGCCCAGTCACCATGGGCAGTATCACCATGAGCAATATTACAATGAGCTCTGTCACCATGAGCACTGTTTCCATGGGCACTGTCACCGTGAGCATTGTCACCATGATAACGGTCACAATGGGCACTATTACCGTGATTGCGGTCACCAATGAGATTATAACCATGTGAACTGTCACAATGGACACGGTCACCATGGGCATTGTCACCATGGGCATTTTCACCTTGGGTACTGTCACCATGAGCAGGTTCACCATGGGGACTATCACCATGAGCACTGTTGCCATGGGCACTGTCGCCATGGGCACTCTCACTATGGGCACTGTCGCCATGAGCACTGTCACCATGGGCACTATTTCCATGACTGTGGTTACCATGGAGACTATAAGCATGGGAATGTCACAATGGGCACTATCACAATGAGCACTGTGACCATGAGCATTGTAACCATAGTCACTGTCACCATGAGCACTGTCACATTGGACATTGTAACAATGGACCCTGGCTCTGTCAGCATGACCACTGTCACCATGATCACAGTCACCATGCGCACTATTACTGTGATTGCGGTCACCATGGAGACTATATCCATGGGCAGTGTCACAAGAGGCAGTATCACCATGAGCACTGTCACCATGGACACTGTCACCATGGGCACTGTCACCATGGGAACTGTCACCGTGAAAAGTGTCACAAAGGGTACTATCACTATGGGTACTGTCACCACAGTATATTTCACTAAGAGCACTTTCACTTTGAGCATTATGACAATGAGCACAGTCACCATGAACACTGTCACCAAGTACACTGTCGCCATGAACACTCTCAGCATGGGCACGGTCACCATGGCCATTGTCACCATGAGCACAGTCACCGTGTGCACTATTACCTTGATTGCGGTCACCATGGAGACTATAACCATGGGACTGTCAAAATCGGCACTATATCCTTGAGCACTGTCACCATGAGAACTGTCACCAAGGGCACTGTCACCATGGGAACTATCACTATGAGCAATATCACCATGAGAACTGTCACCATGGGCAGTGTCAGCATTGCCACTGTCAACATGGGGTCTGTCACCTGGAGCACTGTCACCATGGGCCCAGTCACCATGGGCAATATCACCTTGAGCAGTGTCACCATGACCACAGTCACCATGAGCACTATTACCATGAGCATTGCCACCATGGGAATAGTCACCATGAGCACTGTCACCATGAGCATGGTCACCATGGGCACTATTCCCGTGGTAGCGGTCAACATGGAGACTATAACCTTGGGACTGTCACAATGGGCACTATCACCATGGGTACGGTTACAATGGGCACTATTACCGTGATTGGAGTGACCTTTCAGATTATAACCATGGGACTCTCACATCGGGCACTATCAGCATGAGCACTGTCACCATGGGCACTGTCACCCTTATCACTTTCACCATGGACACTATCACCATGAGCACTGTCACCATGGGAACTGTCACCATGAGCACTATCACCATGGGCACTGTCACTATGAGCAATATCACCATGAGAACTGTCATCATGGGCACTGTCAGGCTTGCCACTGTCACCATGGGCCCAGTCACCATGGGCACTATCACCTTGATCAGTGTCACCATGATCAGTGTCGCCATGGGCACAGTCAGCATTGGAACTGTCACCATGGGCTCTGTCACCATGAGCACTGTCACCATGATCACGGTCACCATGGGAACTATTACTTTGATTGCGGTCACCATGGAGACTATAACCATGGGCAGTGTCACAATGTGCAGTATCACCATGAGCACTATCACAATGAGCACTGTCACCATGAGCAATCTTTCCATGAGCACTCTCACCATGAGCACTGTCACCATGGACACTGTCACCCTGGGCACTGTCACCATGGGATCTGTCACCGTGAAAAGTGTAACAAAGGATAATACCACTATGGGTACTGTCACCACTGTATATTTCACAAAGACCACTTTCACTGTGAGCATTGTGACTATGGGCACTGTCGCCATGAGCTCTGTCACTATGATCACTGTCACCATGGGCACTGTTACCATGAGCACTGTCACCATGAGCACGGTCACCATGGGCACTATTTCCGTGATTGCGGTTACCTTGGAGACTATAAGGATGGGAATGTCACAATGGGCACTATCACCATGAGCACTGTGAGCCTGGTCACTGTCACCATGAGAACTGTGACATTGGGCAGTGTCACAATGGAAACTGTCACCATGGGCACTGTCACCATGAGCACTATCAGCATGAGCAATGTCACCATGGCCACTTAACCATGAGCACTGTCACCATTGGCACTGTCACCATGACCACAGTCACCATGAACACTATTACCATGTGCATTGTCACCATGACCACAGTCACCATGAGCACTATTACCATGAGCATTGTCACCATGGGAATTGTCAACAGAGCACTGTCACCATGAGCACGGTCACCATGGGCATTATTACCGTGGTAGCGGTTACCATGGAGACTATAACCTTGGGATTGTCACAATGGGCACTATCACCATGGGTACGGTTACGATGGGCACTATTACCGTGATTGCAGTGACCTTTCAGATTATAACCATGGGACTCTCACATCGGGCACTATCAGCATGAGCACTGTCACCATGGGCACTGTCACCCTTAGCACTGTCACCATGGACACTATCACCATGAGCACTGTTACTATGGGAACTGTCACCATGAGCACTATCACCATGGGCACTGTCACTATGAGCAATATCACCATGAGATCTGTCATCATGGGCACTGTCAGCCTTGCCACTGTCACCATGGGCCCAGTCACCATGGGCACTATCACCTTGATCAGTGTCACCATGATCAGTGTCGCCATGGGCACAGTCAGCATTGGAACTGTCACCATGGGCTCTGTCGCCATAAACACTGTCACCATGATCACGGTCACCATGGGAACTATTACTTTGATTGCGGTCACCATGGAGACTATAACCATGGGCAGTGTCACACTGTGCAGTATCACCATGAGCACTATCACAATGAGCACTGTCACCATGAGCAATCTTTCCATGAGCACTGTCACCATGAGCACTGTCACCATGGACACTGTCACCCTGGGCACTGTCACCATGGGAAGTGTCACCGTGAAAAGTGTCACAAAGGATAATATCACTATGGGTACTCTCACCACCGTATATTTTGCAAAGACCACTTTCACTGTGAGCATTGTGACTATGGGCACTGTCGCCATGCGCTCTGTCACTATGAGCACTGTCACCATGGGCACTATCAACATGAGCACTGTGACCATGGTCACTGTCACCATGAGCACTGTCACACTGGGCAGTGTCACAATGGGAACTGTCACCATGGGCACTGTCACCGAGAGCACTGTCACCATGAGCACTATCAGCATGAGCAATGTCACCATGGGTACTGAACGATGAGCACTGTCACCATTGGCACTGTCACCATGACCACAGTCACCATGAACACTATTACCATGAGGACTGTCACCATGGGAATTGTCACCATGAGCACTGTTACCATGAGCATGGTCACCATGGGCACTATTACCGTGGTAGCGGTAACCATGGAGACTATAACCATAGGACTGTCACAATGGGCACTATCACCATGGGTATGGTTACGATGGGCACTATTACCGTGATTGCAGTGACCCTGGAGATTATACGCAGGGGACTCTCACATCGGGCACTATCAGCATGAGCACAGTCACCATGGGCACTGTCACACTGAGCACTGTCACCATGGAATCACTATGAGCACTGTCACCGTGGATACTGTCACGATGGTAACTGTCACCATTAACACTATCACCATGAGCACAGTCACCGTGTGCACTCTAACAGTGATGGCGGTCACCATGGACAATATAAACATGGACACTGTCACAATGGGCACTGTCGCCATGAGCACTGTCACTATGGGGACTGTCGCCATGAGCACTGTCACCATGAGCACTGTCACCATGAGCATGATCACCATGGACACTATTTCCGTGGTTACAGTTACCATGGAGAATATAAGCATGGGAATGTCACAATGGGAACTATCACTTGGAGCACTGTGACCATGACCAATGTGACCATGTCACATTGGGCAGTGTCACAATCGGGCCTGTCGCCATGGGCTCTGTCACCATGAGCACTGTCACCATGGGCACTGTCACCATGACAACTATCACCATGGGCATTGTCACTATGAACAATATCACCATGAGAAATGTCACCATGGGCACTGTCACCATGTGCCCAGTCCCCATGGGAACTATCACATTGATTGCGCTCACCATGGAGACTATAAGCCTCGGCAGTGTCACAATGTGCAGTATCACCATGAGCACTATCACAATGAGCACTGTCACCATGAGCAATCTTTCCATGAGCACGGTCACCATGAGCACTGTCACCATGAGCACTGTCACCATGGACACTGTCACCATGGGCACTGTCACCATGGGAACTGTCACCGTGAAAAGTGTCACAAAGGGTCATATCACTATGGGTACTGTCACCACAGTATATTTCACTAAGAGCACTTTCACTGTCAGCATTGTGACCATGCGCACTATCACCATGAACAGTTTCACCATGAGTACTGTCACCATGGGCACTATCACCATGAGCACTGTTGCCAGGGGAACTCTCACTATGGGAACTGTCGCCATGAGCACTGTCACTGTGAATACTATCACCATGGGCACTGTTACCATGAGAACTGTCACCATGAGCACGGTCACCATGGGCCCTATTTCGGTGACTGTGGTTATCATGGAGAGTATATACATGGGAATGTCACAATGGGCACTATCCCCAATGAGCACTGTGACCATGAGCACTGTGACCATGGACACTGTTACCATGAGCACTGTCACATTGGGCAGTGTCACAATGTGAACTGTCACCATGGGAACTGTCACCAAGAGCACTGTCACCATGAGCACTGTCAGCATGAGCAATGTCACCATGGGCACTTAACGAGGAGCACTGTCACCATTGGCACTGTCACCATGACCACAGTCACCATGAGCACTATTACCATGAGCATTGTCACAATGGGCACTGTCACCATGGGAACTGTCACCGTGAAAAGTGTCACAAAGGATAATATCACTATGGGTACTGTCACCACAGTATATTTCACAAAGAGCACTTTCACTGTGAGCATTGTGACCATGAGCACTATCACCATGAACACACTCCCCATGAGCACTGTTTCCATGGGCACTGTCACCACGAGCACTGTCACCATGGGCATTGTCACCACGGGCACTATTACCATGATTGCGGTCAACATGGTGAATATAACCATGGACACTGTCACAACGGGCACTCTCACCATGAGCACTGTCACCGTGGGCACTGTCACCATGAGCACTCTAACCATGAGCACTATCAAAAGGGGAACTATCACTGTGATAATTGTCACCATGGGCACTGTCACCGTAGGCAATATAACCATGGGTAATGTCACCATGAGCACTGTCACCTTGGGAACCGTCACCATTGGTACTATTACCATGAGCACTATCACCATGAGCACGGTCTCCATGGGCATTTTCACCGAGATTGCGGTCACCATGGTGACTATAACCATCGGCACTCTCACAAAGGGCTTTATCACGAGAACTATCACCATTAGCACTGTCACCATGAGCACTGTTACCATGGGCACTGTCACCATGAGCCCTCTCACCAAGGGAACTGTCACCGTGAACTCTGTCCCAATGGGTACTATTACCATGCGTACTGTCAGCATGGTATATTTCACTAAGAGCATTATCACTGTGAGCATTGTGACCATGAGCACGGGCACCTTGAACACTGTGAGAAAGTACACTGGCTCCATGAACACTCTCACCATGAGCACTGTCACCATGGGCTCTGTCACCATCAGAACTGTCACCATGGGCACTGTCAGCATTGCCGCTGTCACCATGAGCACTGTCACCATGGGCCCATTTACCATGGGCACTATCAACTTGAGCATGGTCACCATGAGCACTTTCGCCATGGGCACTGTGACCATGAGCACTATCACCATGAGAACTGTCACCAAAGGCATTGTCATCATTGGAACTCTCACCATGGGCACTGTCACCATGAGCACTGTCACCATGGACACTGTCACCATGGGCACTGTCACCATGGGAACTGTCACCGTGAAAAGGGTCACAAAGGGTACTATCACTATGGGTACTGTCACCACAGTATATTTCACTAAGAGCACTTGCACTGTGAGCATTGTGACCATGAGCACTGTCACCATGAATACTGTCACTATGGGCACTATCACCATGAACACTGTTGACAGGGGCACTCTCACTATGGGCACGGTCGCCAAGAGCACTTTCACCATTGCCACTGTTACCATGAGCACTGTCACCATGAGCACGGTCACCATGGGCACTATTTCTGTGATTGCGGTTACCATGGAGACTATAGGCATGGGAATGTCACAATGGGCACCATCACAAAGGGCACTGTGACCATGAGCATTGTAACCATAGTCACTGTCACCAAGAGCACTGTCACATTGGGCAGTGTAACAATGGACCCTGTCACCATGGGCTCTGTCACCATGAGCAATGTCAACATGGGCAATGTTACCATGAGCACTACCACCATTAGAACTGTCACCATGGGCACTGTCCGCCTTGGAACTATCACCATGGGCTCTGTCACCATGAGCACTGTCACCATGATCACAGTCACCATGGCCACTCTAACTGTGATTGCGGTCACCATGGAGACTATAACCATGTGCAGTGTCACAAGAGGCAGTATCACCATGAGCACTGTCACCATGGACACTTTCACCATGGGCATTGTCACCATGGGCATTCTCAACATGGGTACTATCACCATGAGCAGTTTCACCATGGGCACTATCACCATGAGCACTGTTGCCATGGGCACTGTCGCCATGAGCACTGTCACCATGGGCACTATTTCCGTGATTCCACTTACCATGGAGACTATAAGCATGGGAATGTCACAATGGGCACTATCACCATGAGCACTGTGAGCCTGGTCACTGTCACCATGAGCACTGTGACATTGGGCAGTGTCACAATGGAAACTGTCACCATGGGCACTGTCACCATGAGCACTATCAGCATGAGCAATGTCACCATGGCCACTTAACCATGAGCACTGTCACCATTGGCACTGTCACCATGACCACAGTCACCATGAACACTATTACCATGTGCATTGTCACCATGACCACAGTCACCATGAGCACTATTACCATGAGCATTGTCACCATGGGAATTGTCAACAGAGCACTGTCACCATGAGCACGGTCACCATGGGCATTATTACCGTGGTAGCGGTTACCATGGAGACTATAACCATGGGACTGTCACAATGGGCACTATCACCATGGGTACGGTTACGATGGGCACTATTACCGTGATTGCAGTGACCATGGAGATTATAACCATGGGACTCTCACACCGGGCACTATCAGCATGAGCACTGTCACCATGGGCACTTTCACCCTGAGTACTGTCTCCATGGACACGATCACCATGAGCACTGTCACCGTGGCCACTGTCACCATGGTTAGTGTCACCATTCGCACTACCACCATGAGCACGGTCACCGTGTGCACTATAACAGTGAATGTGGTCACCATGGACAGTATAAACATGGACACTGTCACAATGGGCACTGTCACCTTGAGAACTGTCACTATGGGCACTGTCGCCATGAGCACTGTAACCATGAGCACGATCACCATGGGCACTATTTCCGTGGTTGCGGTTACCATGGAGAATCTAAGCATGGGAATGTCACAATGGGAACTATCACCAGGAGCACTGTGACCATGATCACTGTGACTATGGTCATTGTCACCATGAGCACTGTCACATTGGGCAGTGTCACAATCGGCCCTATCACCATGGGCTCTGTCACCATGAGCACTGTCACCATGGGCACTGTCACCATGGGCACTGTCAGCATTGGAACTGTCACCATGGGCTCTGTCAGCATGACCACTGTCACCATGATCACAGTCACCATGCGCACTATTACTGTGATTGCGGTCACCATGGAGACTATAACCATGGGCAGTGTCACAAGAGGCAGTATCACCGTGAGCCCTGTCACCATGGACACTGTCACCATGGACACTGTCACCATGGGAACTGTCACCGTGAAAAGTGTCACAAAGGGTACTATCACTATGGGTACTGTCACCACAGTATATTTCACTAAGAGCACTTTCACTTTGAGCATTATGATGATGAGCACTCTCACCAAGTACACTGTCACCATGAACACTCTCAGCATGAGCACGGTCACCATGGCCATTGTCACCATGAGCACAGTCACCGTGTGCACTATTACCTTGATTGCGGTCACCATGGAGACTATAACCATGGGACTGTCAAAATCGGCACTATATCCTTGAGCACTGTCACCATGAGAACTGTCACCAAGGGCACTGTCACCATGGGAACTATCACTATGAGCAATATCACCATGAGAACTGTCACCATGGGCAGTGTCAGCATTGCCACTGTCAACATGGGGTCTGTCACCTGGAGCACTGTCACCATGGGCCCAGTCACCATGGGCAATATCACCTTGAGCAGTGTCACCATGACCACAGTCACCATGAGCACTATTACCATGAGCATTGCCACCATGGGAATTGTCACCATGAGCACTGTCACCATGAGCACGGTCACCATGGGCACTATTCCCGTGGTAGCGGTCAACATGGAGACTATAACCTTGGGACTGTCACAATGGGCACTATCACCATGGGTACGGTTACGATGGGCACTATTACCGTGATTGCAGTGACCTTTCAGATTATAACCATGGGACTCTCACATCGGGCACTATCAGCATTAGCACTGTCACCATGGGCACTGTCACCCTTAGCACTGTCACCATGGACACTATCACCATGAGCACTGTTACCATGGGAACTGTCACCATGAGCACTATCACCATGGGCACTGTCACTATGAGCAATATCACCATGAGAACTGTCATCATGGGCACTGTCAGCCTTGCCACTGTCACCATGGGCCCTGTCACCATGGGCACTATCACCTTGATCAGTGTCACCATGATCAGTGTCGCCATGGGCACAGTCAGCATTGGAACTGTCACCATGGGCTCTGTCACCATGAACACTGTCACCATGATCACGGTCACCATGGGAACTATTACTTTGATTGCGGTCACCATGGAGACTATAACCATGGGCAGTGTCACACTGTGCAGTATCACCATGAGCACTATCACAATGAGCACTGTCACCATGAGCAATCTTTCCATGAGCACTGTCACCATGAGCACTGTCACCATGGACACTGTCACCCTGGGCACTGTCACCATGGGAACTGTCACCGTGAAAAGTGTCACAAAGGATAATATCACTATGGGTACTCTCACCACCGTATATTTCGCAAAGACCACTTTCACTGTGAGCATTGTGACTATGGGCACTGTCGCCATGCGCTCTGTCACTATGAGCACTGTCACCATGGGCAATATCACCATGAGCACTGTGACCATGGTCACTGTCACCATGAGCACTGTCACACTGGGCAGTGTCACAATGGGAACTGTCACCATGGGCACTGTCACCATGAGCACTATCAGCATGAGCAATGTCACCATGGGTACTGAACGATGAGAACTGTCACCATTGGCACTGTCACCATGACCACAGTCACCATGAACACTATTACCATGAGGATTGTCACCATGGGAATTGTCACCATGAGCACTGTTACCATGAGCACGGTCACCATGGGCACTATTACCGTGGTAGCGGTCACCATGGAGACTATAACCATGGGACTGTCACAATGGGCACTATCACCCTGGGGACGGTTACAATGGGCCCTATTACCGTGATGGCAGTGACCATGTAGATTATAAGCATGGGACTCTCACATCGGGCACTATCAGCATGAGCACTGTCACCATGGGCACTGGCACCCTGAGCACTGTCACCATGGACACTATCACCATGAGCACTTTCACCGTGAACACTGTCACCATGGTTATTGTCACCATTAGCACTATCACCATGAGCACGGTCACCGTGTGCACTATAAGAGTGAAAGCGGTCACCATGGACAATATAAACATGGACACTGTCACAATGGGCACTGTCACCATGAGTACTGTCACTTTGGGCACTGTTGCCATGAGCACTGTCACCAGAGGCACTGTCACCATGAGCACTGTCACCATGAGCATGATCACCTTGGGCACTATTTCCGTGGTTACGGTTACCATGGAGAATATAAGCATGGGAATGTCACAATGGGAACTATCACCAGGAGCACTGTGACCATGACCACTGTGACCATGGTCATTGCCACCATGAGCACTGTCACATTGGGCAGTGTCACAATCGGCCCTGTCGCCATGGGCTCTGTCACCATGAGCACTGTCACCATGGGCACTGTCACCATGACCACTATCACCATGGGCACTGTCACTATGAGCACGATCAACTTGGGCACTATTTCCGTGGTTACGGTTACCATGGAGAATATAAGCATGGGAATGTCCCAATGGGAACTATCACCAGGAGCACTGTGACCATGAGCACTGTGACAATGGTCATTTTCACCATGAGCACTGTCACATTGGGCAGTGTCACAATCGGCCCTATCACCATGAGCTCTGTCACCATGAGCACTGTCACCATGGGCACTGTCACCATGAGCACTGTCACCATGTGCCCAGTCACCATGGGCACTATCACCATGAGCACTATCACAATGAGCACTGTCACCATGAGCACTGTTTCCATGGGCACTGTCACCATGAGCAGTGTCACCATGATAACGGTCACAATGGGCACTATTACCGTGATTGCGGTCACCATGGAGATTATAACCATGTGAACTGTCACAATGGACACGGTCACCATGGGCATTGTCACCATGGGCATTTTCACCTTGGGTACTGTCACCATGAGCAGGTTCACCATGGGGACTATCACCATGAGCACTGTTGCCATGGGCACTGTCGCCATGGGCACTCTCACTATGGGCACTGTCGCCATGAGCACTGTCACCATGGGCACTATTTCCATGACTGTGGTTACCATGGAGACTATAAGCATGGGAATGTCACAATGGGCACTATCACAATGAGCACTGTGACCATGAGCATTGTAACCATAGTCACTGTCACCATGAGCACTGTCACATTGGACATTGTAACAATGGACCCTGGCTCTGTCAGCATGACCACTGTCACCATGATCACAGTCACCATGCGCGCTATTACTGTGATTCCGGTCACCATGGAGACTATATCCATGGGCAGTGTCACAAGAGGCAGTATCACCATGAGCACTGTCACCATGGACACTGTCACCATGGGCACTGTCACCATGGGAACTGTCACCGTGAAAAGTGTCACAAAGTGTACTATCTCTATGGGTACTGTAACCACAGTATATTTCACTAAGAGCACTTTCACTTTGAGCATTATGACAATGAGCACAGTCACCATGAACACTGTCACCAAGTACACTGTCGCCATGAACACTCTCAGCATGGTCACGGTCACCATGGCCATTGTCACCATGAGCACAGTCACCGTGTGCACTATTACCTTGATTGCGGTCACCATGGAGACTATAACCATGGGACTGTCAAAATCGGCACTATATCCTTGAGCACTGTCACCATGAGAACTGTCACCAAGGGCACTGTCACCATGGGAACTATCACTATGAGCAATATCACCATGAGAACTGTCACCATGGGCAGTGTCAGCATTGCCACTGCCAACATGGGCTCTGTCACCTGGAGCACTGTCACCATGGGCCCAGTCACCATGGGCAATATCACCTTGAGCAGTGTCACCATGACCACAGTCACCATGAGCACTATTACCTTGAGCATTGCCACCATGGGAATTGTCACCATGAGCACTGTCACCATGAGCACGGTCACCATGGGCATTATTACCGTGGTAGCTGTTACCATGGAGACTATAACCATGGGACTGTCACAATGGGCAATATCACCATGGGTACGGTTATGATGGGCACTATTACCGTGATTGCAGTGACCATGGAGATTATAACCATGGGATTCTCACATCGGGCACTATCAGCATGAGCACTGTCACCATGGGCACTTTCACCCTGAGTACTGTCTCCATGGACACGATCACCATGAGCACTGTCACCGTGGCCACTGTCACCATGGTTAGTGTCACCATTCGCACTACCACCATGAGCACGGTCACCGTGTGCACTATAACAGTGAATGTGGTCACCATGGACAGTATAAACATGGACACTGTCACAATGGGCACTGTCACCTTGAGAACTGTCACTATGGTCACTGTCGCCATGAGCACTGTAACCATGAGCACGATCACCATGGGCACTATTTCCGTGGTTGCGGTTACCATGGAGAATCTAAGCATGGGAATGTCACAATGGGAACTATCACCAGGAGCACTATGACCATGAGCACTGTGACCGTGGACATTTTCACCATGAGCACTGTCACATTGGGCAGTGTCACAATCGGCCCTATCACCATGGGCTCTGTCACCATGAGCACTGTCACCATGGGCACTCTCACCAAGAGCACTATCACCATGGGCTCTGTCACTATGAGAAATATCAACATGAGAACTGTCACCATGGGCACTGTCACCATGAGCACTGTCAACATGTGCCCAGTCGCCATGGGCACTATCACCATGAGCACTATCACAATGAGCACTGTCACCATGAGCACTGTTTCCACGGGCACTGTCACCATGAGCATTGTCACCATGATAACGGTCACAATGGGCACTATTACCGTGATTGCGGTCACCATGGAGATTATAACCATGTGAACTGTCACAATGGACATTCTCACCATGGGCATTGTCACCATGGGCATTCTCACCATGGGTACTGTCACCATCAGCAGTTTCACCATGGGCACTCTCACCATGAGCACTGTCGCCATGGGCACTCTCACTATGGGCACTGTCGCCATGAGCACTGTCACCATGGGCACTATTTCCGTGATTCCACTTACCATGGAGACTATAAGCATGGGAATGTCACAATGGGCACTATCACAATGAGCACTGTGACCATGAGCATTGTGACCATAGTCACTGTCACCAAGAGCACTGTCACATTGGGCAGTGTAACAATGGACCCTGTCACCATGGGCTCTGTCACCATGAGCAATGTCACCATGGGCACTGTTACCATGAGCACTCTCACCATTAGAACTGTCACCATGGGCACTGTCAGCATTGGAACTGTCACCATGGGCTCTGTCACCATGAGCACTGTCACCATGATCACGGGCACCATGGGCAATATTACTGTGATTGCGGTCACCATGGAGACTATAACCATGGGCAGTGTCACAATGGGCAGTATCACCATGAGCACTATCACAATGAGCACTGTCACCATGAGCACTGTCACCATGGACACTGTCACCATGGGCACTGTCACCATGGGAACTGTCACCGTGAAAAGAGTCACAAAGGGTACTATCACTATGGGTAATATCACCACAGTATATTTCACTAAGAGCACTTTCACTGTCAGCATTGTGACCATGCGCACTATCACCATGAACAGTTTCACCATGAGTACTGTCACCATGGGCACTATCACCATGAGCACTGTTGCCAGGGGAACTCTCACTATGGGAACTGTCGCCATGAGCACTGTCACTGTGAATACTATCACCATGGGCACTGTTACCATGAGAACTGTCACCATGAGCACGGTCACCATGGGCCCTATTTCGGTGACTGTGGTTATCATGGAGAGTATATACATGGGAATGTCACAATGGGCACTATCCCCAATGAGCACTGTGACCATGAGCACTGTGACCATGGACACTGTTACCATGAGCACTGTCACATTGGGCAGTGTCACAATGGGAACTGTCACCATGGGAACTGTCACCAAGAGCACTGTCACCATGAGCACTGTCAGCATGAGCAATGTCACCATGGGCACTTAACGAGGAGCACTGTCACCATTGGCACTGTCACCATGACAACAGTCACCATGAGCACTATTACCATGAGCATTGTCTCAATGGGCACTGTCACCATGGGAACTGTCACCGTGAAAAGTGTCACAAAGGATAATATCACTATGGGTACTGTCACCACAGTATATTTCACAAAGAGCACTTTCACTGTGAGCATTGTGACCATGAGCACTATCACCATGAACACACTCCCCATGAGCACTGTTTCCATGGGCACTGTCACCACGAGCACTGTCACCATGGGCATTGTCACCACGGGCACTATTACCATGATTGCGGTCAACATGGTGAATATAACCATGGACACTGTCACAACGGGCACTCTCACCATGAGCACTGTCACCGTGGGCACTGTCACCATGAGCACTCTAACCATGAGCACTATCAAAAGGGGAACTATCACTGTGATAATTGTCACCATGGGCACTGTCACCGTAGGCAATATAACCATGGGTAATGTCACCATGAGCACTGTCACCTTGGGAACCGTCACCATTGGTACTATTACCATGAGCACTATCACCATGAGCATGGTCTCCATGGGCATTTTCACCGAGATTGCGGTCACCATGGTGACTATAACCATCGGCACTCTCACAAAGGGCTTTATCACGAGAACTATCACCATTAGCACTGTCACCATGAGCACTGTTACCATGGGCACTGTCACCATGAGCCCTCTCACCAAGGGAACTGTCACCGTGAACTCTGTCCCAATGGGTACTATTACCATGCGTACTGTCAGCATGGTATATTTCACTAAGAGCATTATCACTGTGAGCATTGTGACCATGAGCACGGGCACCTTGAACACTGTGAGAAAGTACACTGGCTCCATGAACACTCTCACCATGAGCACTGTCACCATGGGCTCTGTCACCATCAGAACTGTCACCATGGGCACTGTCAGCATTGCCGCTGTCACCATGAGCACTGTCACCGTGGGCCCATTTACCATGGGCACTATCAACTTGAGCATGGTCACCATGAGCACTTTCGCCATGGGCACTGTGACCATGAGCACTATCACCATGAGAACTGTCACCAAAGGCATTGTCATCATTGGAACTCTCACCATGGGCACTGTCACCATGAGCACTGTCACCATGGACACTGTCACCATGGGCACTGTCACCATGGGAACTGTCACCGTGAAAAGGGTCACAAAGGGTACTATCACTATGGGTACTGTCACCACAGTATATTTCACTAAGAGCACTTGCACTGTGAGCATTGTGACCATGAGCACTGTCACCATGAATACTGTCACTATGGGCACTATCACCATGAACACTGTTGCCAGGGGCACTCTCACTATGGGCACGGTCGCCAAGAGCACTTTCACCATTGCCACTGTTACCATGAGCACTGTCACCATGAGCACGGTCACCATGGGCACTATTTCTGTGATTGCGGTTACCATGGAGACTATAGGCATGGGAATGTCACAATGGGCACCATCACAAAGGGCACTGTGACCATGAGCATTGTAACCATAGTCACTGTCACCAAGAGCACTGTCACATTGGGCAGTGTAACAATGGACCCTGTCACCATGGGCTCTGTCACCATGAGCAATGTCACCATGGGCAATGTTACCATGAGCACTACCACCATTAGAACTGTCACCATGGGCACTGTCCGCCTTGGAACTATCACCATGGGCTCTGTCACCATGAGCACTGTCACCATGATCACAGTCACCATGGCCACTCTAACTGTGATTGCGGTCACCATGGAGACTATAACCATGTGCAGTGTCACAAGAGGCAGTATCACGATGAGCACTGTCACCATGGACACTTTCACCATGGGCATTGTCACCATGGGCATTCTCAACATGGGTACTATCACCATGAGCAGTTTCACCATGGGCACTATCACCATGAGCACTGTTGCCATGGGCACTGTCGCCATGGGCACTCTCACTATGGGCACTGTCGCCATGAGCACTGTCACCATGGGCACTATTTCCGTGATTCCACTTACCATGGAGACTATAAGCATGGGAATGTCACAATGGGCACTATCACCATGAGCACTGTGAGCCTGTTCACTGTCACCATGAGCACTGTGACATTGGGCAGTGTCACAATGGAAACTGTCACCATGGGCAGTGTCTCCATGAGCACTATCAGCATGAGCAATGTCACCATGGCCACTTAACCATGAGCACTGTCACCATTGGCACTGTCACCATGACCACAGTCACCATGAACACTATTACCATGTGCATTGTCACCATGACCACAGTCACCATGAGCACTATTACCATGAGCATTGTCACCATGGGAATTGTCAACAGAGCACTGTCACCATGAGCACGGTCACCATGGGCATTATTACCGTGGTAGCGGTTACCATGGAGACTATAACCATGGGACTGTCACAATGGGCACTATCACCATGGGTACGGTTACGATGGGCACTATTACCGTGATTGCAGTGACCATGGAGATTATAACCATGGGACTCTCACACCGGGCACTATCAGCATGAGCACTGTCACCATGGGCACTTTCACCCTGAGTACTGTCTCCATGGACACGATCACCATGAGCACTGTCACCGTGGCCACTGTCACCATGGTTAGTGTCACCATTCGCACTACCACCATGAGCACGGTCACCGTGTGCACTATAACAGTGAATGTGGTCACCATGGACAGTATAAACATGGACACTGTCACAATGGGCACTGTCACCTTGAGAACTGTCACTATGGGCACTGTCGCCATGAGCACTGTAACCATGAGCACGATCACCATGGGCACTATTTCCGTGGTTGCGGTTACCATGGAGAATCTAAGCATGGGAATGTCACAATGGGAACTATCACCAGGAGCACTGTGACCATGATCACTGTGACCATGGTCATTGTCACCATGAGCACTGTCACATTGGGCAGTGTCACAATCGGCCCTATCACCATGGGCTCTGTCACCATGAGCACTGTCACCATGGGCACTGTCACCATGGGCACTGTCAGCATTGGAACTGTCACCATGGGCCCTGTCAGCATGACCACTGTCACCATGATCACAGTCACCATGCGCACTATTACTGTGATTGCGGTCACCATGGAGACTATAACCATGGGCAGTGTCACAAGAGGCAGTATCACCGTGAGCCCTGTCACCATGGACACTGTCACCATGGACACTGTCACCATGGGAACTGTCACCGTGAAAAGTGTCACAAAGGGTACTACCACTATGGGTACTGTCACCACAGTATATTTCACTAAGAGCACTTTCACTTTGAGCATTATGATGATGAGCACTCTCACCAAGTACACTGTCACCATGAACACTCTCAGCATGAGCACGGTCACCATGGCCATTGTCACCATGAGCACAGTCACCGTGTGCACTATTACCTTGATTGCGGTCACCATGGAGACTATAACCATGGGACTGTCAAAATCGGCACTATATCCTTGAGCACTGTCACCATGAGAACTGTCACCAAGGGCACTCTCACCATGGGAACTATCACTATGAGCAATATCACCATGAGAACTGTCACCATGGGCAGTGTCAGCATTGCCACTGTCAACATGGGGTCTGTCACCTGGAGCACTGTCACCATGGGCCCAGTCACCATGGGCAATATCACCTTGAGCAGTGTCACCATGACCACAGTCACCATGAGCACTATTACCATGAGCATTGCCACCATGGGAATTGTCACCATGAGCACTGTCACCATGAGCACGGTCACCATGGGCACTATTCCCGTGGTAGCGGTCAACATGGAGACTATAAACTTGGGACTGTCACAATGGGCACTATCACCATGGGTACGGTTACGATGGGCACTATTACCGTGATTGCAGTGACCTTTCAGATTATAACCATGGGACTCTCACATCGGGCACTATCAGCATGAGCACTGTCACCATGGGCACTGTCACCCTTAGCACTGTCACCATGGACACTATCACCATGAGCACTGTTACCATGGGAACTGTCACCATGAGCACTATCACCATGGGCACTGTCACTATGAGCAATATCACCATGAGAACTGTCATCATGGGCACTGTCAGCCTTGCCACTGTCACCATGGGCCCTGTCACCATGGGCACTATCACCTTGATCAGTGTCACCATGATCAGTGTCGCCATGGGCACAGTCAGCATTGGAACTGTCACCATGGGCTCTGTCACCATGAACACTGTCACCATGATCACGGTCACCATGGGAACTATTACTTTGATTGCGGTCACCATGGAGACTATAACCATGGGCAGTGTCACACTGTGCAGTATCACCATGAGCACTATCACAATGAGCACTGTCACCATGAGCAATCTTTCCATGAGCACTGTCACCATGAGCACTGTCACCATGGACACTGTCACCCTGGGCACTGTCACCATGGGAACTGTCACCGTGAAAAGTGTCACAAAGGATAATATCACTATGGGTACTCTCACCACCGTATATTTCGCAAAGACCACTTTCACTGTGAGCATTGTGACTATGGGCACTGTCGCCATGCGCTCTGTCACTATGAGCACTGTCACCATGGGCACTATCACCATGAGCACTGTGACCATGGTCACTGTCACCATGAGCACTGTCACACTGGGCAGTGTCACAATGGGAACTGTCACCATGGGCACTGTCACCATGAGCACTATCAGCATGAGCAATGTCACCATGGGTACTGAACGATGAGCACTGTCACCATTGGCACTGGCACCATGGACACTATCACCATGGACACTATCACCATGAGCACTGTCACCGTGGACACTGTCACCATGGTTATTGTCACCATTAGCACTATCACCATGAGCACGCTCACGGTGTGCACTATAAGAGTGAAAGCGGTCACCATGGACAATATAAACATGGACACTGTCACAATGGGCACTGTCACCATGAGTACTGTCACTTTGGGCACTGTTCCCATGAGCACTGTCACCAGAGGCACTGTCACCATGAGCACTGTCACCATGAGCACGATCACCTTGGGCACTATTTCCGTGGTTACGGTTACCATGGAGAATATAAGCATTGGAATGTCACAATGGGAACTATCACCAGGAGCACTGTGACCATGACCACTGTGACCATGGTCATTGTCACCATGAGCACTGTCACATTGGGCAGTGTCACAATCGGCCCTGTCGCCATGGGCTCTGTCACCATGAGCACTGTCACCATGGGCACTGTCACCATGACCACTATCACCATGGGCACTGTCACTATGAACAATATCACCATGAGTACTGTCACCATGAGCACGATCAACATGGGCACTATTTCCGTGGTTGCGGTTACCATGGAGAATATAAGCATGGGAATGTCACACTGGGAAATATCACCAGGAGCACTGTGACCACGGTCATTGTCATCATGAGCACTGTCACATTGGGCAGTGTCACTATGAGCAATATTACCATGAGAACTGTCTCCATCGGCACTGTCAGCATTGCCACTGTCAACATGAACACTGTCACCATGTGCCCAGTCACCATGAGCAGTATCACCATGAGCAATATTACAATGAGCTCTGTCACCATGAGCAGTTTCCATGGGCACTGTCACCGTGAGCATTGTCACCATGATAACGGTCACAATGGGCACTATTACCGTGATTGCGGTCACCAATGAGATTATAACCATGTGAACTGTCACAATGGACACGGTCACCATGGGCATTGTCACCATGGGCATTTTCACCTTGGGTACTGTCACCATGAGCAGGTTCACCATGGGGACTATCACCATGAGCACTGTTGCCATGGGCACTGTCGCCATGGGCACTCTCACTATGGGCACTGTCTCCATGAGCACTGTCACCATGGGCACTATTTCCATGACTGTGGTTACCATGGAGACTATAAGCATGGGAATGTCACAATGGGCACTATCACAATGAGCACTGTGACCATGAGCATTGTAACCATAGTCACTGTCACCATGAGCACTGTCACATTGGACATTGTAACAATGGACCCTGGCTCTGTCAGCATGACCACTGTCACCATGATCACACTCACCATGCGCGCTATTACTGTGATTCCGGTCACCATGGAGACTATATCCATGGGCAGTGTCACAAGAGGCAGTATCACCATGAGCACTATCACAATGAGCACTGTCACCATGAGCAATCTTTCCATGAGCACTCTCACCATGAGCACTGTCACCATGGACACTGTCACCCTGGGCACTGTCACCATGGGAACTGTCACCGTGAAAAGTGTAACAAAGGATAATACCACTATGGGTACTGTCACCACTGTATATTTCACAAAGACCACTTTCACTGTGAGCATTGTGACTATGGGCACTGTCGCCATGAGCTCTGTCACTATGAGCACTGTCACCATGGGCACTATCACCATGAGCACTGTGACCATGGTCACTGTCACCATGGGCACTGTCACACTGAGCACTGTCACCATGGAAATGATCGCTATGAGCACTGTAACCGTGGACACTGTCACGATGGTAATTGTCACCATTAACACTATCACCATGAGCACGGTCACCGTGTGCACTCTAACAGTGATGGCGGTCACCATGGACAATATAAACATGGACACTGTCACAATGGGCAATGTCGCTATGAGCACTGTCACTATGGGCACTGTCGCCATGAGCAATGTCACCATGAGCACTGTCACCATGAGCATGATCACCATGGACACTATTTCCGTGGTTACAGTTACCATGGAGAATATAAGCATGGGAATGTCACACTGGGAAATATCACCAGGAGCACTGTGACCACGGTCATTGTCATCATGAGCACTGTCACATTGGGCAGTGTCACTATGAGCAATATTACCATGAGAACTGTCTCCATCGGCACTGTCAGCATTGCCACTGTCACCATGAACACTGTCACCATGTGCCCAGTCACCATGGGCAGTATCACCATGAGCAATATTACAAAGAGCTCTGTCACCATGAGCACTGTTTCCATGGGCACTGTCACCGTGAGCATTGTCACCATGATAACGGTCACAATGGGCACTATTACCGTGATTGCGGTCACCAATGAGATTATAACCATGTGAACTGTCACAATGGACACGGTCACCATGGGCATTGTCACCATGGGCATTTTCACCTTGGGTACTGTCACCATGAGCAGGTTCACCATGGGGACTATCACCATGAGCACTGTTGCCATGGGCACTGTCGCCATGGGCACTCTCACTATGGGCACTGTCGCCATGAGCACTGTCACCATGGGCACTATTTCCATGACTGTGGTTACCATGGAGACTATAAGCATGGGAATGTCACAATGGGCACTATCACAATGAGCACTGTGACCATGAGCATTGTAACCATAGTCACTGTCACCATGAGCACTGTCACATTGGACATTGTAACAATGGACCCTGGCTCTGTCAGCATGACCACTGTCACCATGATCACAGTCACCATGCGCACTATTACTGTGATTGCGGTCACCATGGAGACTATATCCATGGGCAGTGTCACAAGAGGCAGTATCACCATGAGCACTGTCACCATGGACACTGTCACCATGGGCACTGTCACCATGGGAACTGTCACCGTGAAAAGTGTCACAAAGTGTACTATCACTATGGGTACTGTCACCACAGTATATTTCACTAAGAGCACTTTCACTTTGAGCATTATGACAATGAGCACAGTCACCATGAACACTGTCACCAAGTACACTGTCGCCATGAACACTCTCAGCATGGGCACGGTCACCATGGCCATTGTCACCATGAGCACAGTCACCGTGTGCACTATTACCTTGATTGCGGTCACCATGGAGACTATAACCATGGGACTGTCAAAATCGGCACTATATCCTTGAGCACTGTCACCATGAGAACTGTCACCAAGGGCACTGTCACCATGGGAACTATCACTATGAGCAATATCACCATGAGAACTGTCACCATGGGCAGTGTCAGCATTGCCACTGTCAACATGGGGTCTGTCACCTGGAGCACTGTCACCATGGGCCCAGTCACCATGGGCAATATCACCTTGAGCAGTGTCACCATGACCACAGTCACCATGAGCACTATTACCATGAGCATTGCCACCATGGGAATAGTCACCATGAGCACTGTCACCATGAGCATGGTCACCATGGGCACTATTCCCGTGGTAGCGGTCAACATGGAGACTATAACCTTGGGACTGTCACAATGGGCACTATCACCATGGGTACGGTTACAATGGGCACTATTACCGTGATTGGAGTGACCTTTCAGATTATAACCATGGGACTCTCACATCGGGCACTATCAGCATGAGCACTGTCACCATGGGCACTGTCACCCTTATCACTTTCACCATGGACACTATCACCATGAGCACTGTCACCATGGGAACTGTCACCATGAGCACTATCACCATGGGCACTGTCACTATGAGCAATATCACCATGAGAACTGTCATCATGGGCACTGTCAGGCTTGCCACTGTCACCATGGGCCCAGTCACCATGGGCACTATCACCTTGATCAGTGTCACCATGATCAGTGTCGCCATGGGCACAGTCAGCATTGGAACTGTCACCATGGGCTCTGTCACCATGAGCACTGTCACCATGATCACGGTCACCATGGGAACTATTACTTTGATTGCGGTCACCATGGAGACCATAACCATGGGCAGTGTCACAATGTGCAGTATCACCATGAGCACTATCACAATGAGCACTGTCACCATGAGCAATCTTTCCATGAGCACTCTCACCATGAGCACTGTCACCATGGACACTGTCACCCTGGGCACTGTCACCATGGGATCTGTCACCGTGAAAAGTGTAACAAAGGATAATACCACTATGGGTACTGTCACCACTGTATATTTCACAAAGACCACTTTCACTGTGAGCATTGTGACTATGGGCACTGTCGCCATGAGCTCTGTCACTATGATCACTGTCACCATGGGCACTGTTACCATGAGCACTGTCACCATGAGCACGGTCACCATGGGCACTATTTCCGTGATTGCGGTTACCTTGGAGACTATAAGGATGGGAATGTCACAATGGGCACTATCACCATGAGCACTGTGAGCCTGGTCACTGTCACCATGAGAACTGTGACATTGGGCAGTGTCACAATGGAAACTGTCACCATGGGCACTGTCACCATGAGCACTATCAGCATGAGCAATGTCACCATGGCCACTTAAGCATGAGCACTGTCACCATTGGCACTGTCACCATGACCACAGTCACCATGAACACTATTACCATGTGCATTGTCACCATGACCACAGTCACCATGAGCACTATTACCATGAGCATTGTCACCATGGGAATTGTCAACAGAGCACTGTCACCATGAGCACGGTCACCATGGGCATTATTACCGTGGTAGCGGTTACCATGGAGACTATAACCTTGGGATTGTCACAATGGGCACTATCACCATGGGTACGGTTACGATGGGCACTATTACCGTGATTGCAGTGACCTTTCAGATTATAACCATGGGACTCTCACATCGGGCACTATCAGCATGAGCACTGTCACCATGGGCACTGTCACCCTTAGCACTGTCACCATGGACACTATCACCATGAGCACTGTTACTATGGGAACTGTCACCATGAGCACTATCACCATGGGCACTGTCACTATGAGCAATATCACCATGAGATCTGTCATCATGGGCACTGTCAGCCTTGCCACTGTCACCATGGGCCCAGTCACCATGGGCACTATCACCTTGATCAGTGTCACCATGATCAGTGTCGCCATGGGCACAGTCAGCATTGGAACTGTCACCATGGGCTCTGTCGCCATGAACACTGTCACCATGATCACGGTCACCATGGGAACTATTACTTTGATTGCGGTCACCATGGAGACTATAACCATGGGCAGTGTCACACTGTGCAGTATCACCATGAGCACTATCACAATGAGCACTGTCACCATGAGCAATCTTTCCATGAGCACTGTCACCATGAGCACTGTCACCATGGACACTGTCACCCTGGGCACTGTCACCATGGGAACTGTCACCGTGAAAAGTGTCACAAAGGATAATATCACTATGGGTACTCTCACCACCGTATATTTTGCAAAGACCACTTTCACTGTGAGCATTGTGACTATGGGCACTGTCGCCATGCGCTCTGTCACTATGAGCACTGTCACCATGGGCACTATCAACATGAGCACTGTGACCATGGTCACTGTCACCATGAGCACTGTCACACTGGGCAGTGTCACAATGGGAACTGTCACCATGGGCACTGTCACCGAGAGCACTGTCACCATGAGCACTATCAGCATGAGCAATGTCACCATGGGTACTGAACGATGAGCACTGTCACCATTGGCACTGTCACCATGACCACAGTCACCATGAACACTATTACCATGAGGACTGTCACCATGGGAATTGTCACCATGAGCACTGTTACCATGAGCATGGTCACCATGGGCACTATTTCCGTGGTAGCGGTAACCATGGAGACTATAACCATAGGACTGTCACAATGGGCACTATCACCATGGGTATGGTTACGATGGGCACTATTACCGTGATTGCAGTGACCATGGAGATTATACGCAGGGGACTCTCACATCGGGCACTATCAGCATGAGCACTGTCACCATGGGCACTTAACGAGGAGCACTGTCACCATTGGCACTGTCACCATGACCACAGTCACCATGAGCACTATTACCATGAGCATTGTCACAATGGGCACTGTCACCATGGGAACTGTCACCGTGAAAAGTGTCACAAAGGATAATATCACTATGGGTACTGTCACCACAGTATATTTCACAAAGAGCACTTTCACTGTGAGCATTGTGACCATGAGCACTATCACCATGAACACACTCCCCATGAGCACTGTTTCCATGGGCACTGTCACCACGAGCACTGTCACCATGGGCATTGTCACCACGGGCACTATTACCATGATTGCGGTCAACATGGTGAATATAACCATGGACACTGTCACAACGGGCACTCTCACCATGAGCACTGTCACCGTGGGCACTGTCACCATGAGCACTCTAACCATGAGCACTATCAAAAGGGGAACTATCACTGTGATAATTGTCACCATGGGCACTGTCACCGTAGGCAATATAACCATGGGTAATGTCACCATGAGCACTGTCACCTTGGGAACCGTCACCATTGGTACTATTACCATGAGCACTATCACCATGAGCACGGTCTCCATGGGCATTTTCACCGAGATTGCGGTCACCATGGTGACTATAACCATCGGCACTCTCACAAAGGGCTTTATCACGAGAACTATCACCATTAGCACTGTCACCATGAGCACTGTTACCATGGGCACTGTCACCATGAGCCCTCTCACCAAGGGAACTGTCACCGTGAACTCTGTCCCAATGGGTACTATTACCATGCGTACTGTCAGCATGGTATATTTCACTAAGAGCATTATCACTGTGAGCATTGTGACCATGAGCACGGGCACCTTGAACACTGTGAGAAAGTACACTGGCTCCATGAACACTCTCACCATGAGCACTGTCACCATGGGCTCTGTCACCATCAGAACTGTCACCATGGGCACTGTCAGCA
This sequence comes from Kogia breviceps, assembly GCF_026419965.1. Lineage (NCBI taxonomy): Eukaryota > Metazoa > Chordata > Mammalia > Artiodactyla > Physeteridae > Kogia > Kogia breviceps. The sequence goes on along the minus strand of NW_026711556.1, from coordinate 127,982 downwards.
TTGCCGCTGTCACCATGAGCACTGTCACCATGGGCCCATTTACCATGGGCACTATCAACTTGAGCATGGTCACCATGAGCACTTTCGCCATGGGCACTGTGACCATGAGCACTATCACCATGAGAACTGTCACCAAAGGCATTGTCATCATTGGAACTCTCACCATGGGCACTGTCACCATGAGCACTGTCACCATGGACACTGTCACCATGGGCACTGTCACCATGGGAACTGTCACCGTGAAAAGGGTCACAAAGGGTACTATCACTATGGGTACTGTCACCACAGTATATTTCACTAAGAGCACTTGCACTGTGAGCATTGTGACCATGAGCACTGTCACCATGAATACTGTCACTATGGGCACTATCACCATGAACACTGTTGACAGGGGCACTCTCACTATGGGCACGGTCGCCAAGAGCACTTTCACCATTGCCACTGTTACCATGAGCACTGTCACCATGAGCACGGTCACCATGGGCACTATTTCTGTGATTGCGGTTACCATGGAGACTATAGGCATGGGAATGTCACAATGGGCACCATCACAAAGGGCACTGTGACCATGAGCATTGTAACCATAGTCACTGTCACCAAGAGCACTGTCACATTGGGCAGTGTAACAATGGACCCTGTCACCATGGGCTCTGTCACCATGAGCAATGTCAACATGGGCAATGTTACCATGAGCACTACCACCATTAGAACTGTCACCATGGGCACTGTCCGCCTTGGAACTATCACCATGGGCTCTGTCACCATGAGCACTGTCACCATGATCACAGTCACCATGGCCACTCTAACTGTGATTGCGGTCACCATGGAGACTATAACCATGTGCAGTGTCACAAGAGGCAGTATCACCATGAGCACTGTCACCATGGACACTTTCACCATGGGCATTGTCACCATGGGCATTCTCAACATGGGTACTATCACCATGAGCAGTTTCACCATGGGCACTATCACCATGAGCACTGTTGCCATGGGCACTGTCGCCATGAGCACTGTCACCATGGGCACTATTTCCGTGATTCCACTTACCATGGAGACTATAAGCATGGGAATGTCACAATGGGCACTATCACCATGAGCACTGTGAGCCTGGTCACTGTCACCATGAGCACTGTGACATTGGGCAGTGTCACAATGGAAACTGTCACCATGGGCACTGTCACCATGAGCACTATCAGCATGAGCAATGTCACCATGGCCACTTAACCATGAGCACTGTCACCATTGGCACTGTCACCATGACCACAGTCACCATGAACACTATTACCATGTGCATTGTCACCATGACCACAGTCACCATGAGCACTATTACCATGAGCATTGTCACCATGGGAATTGTCAACAGAGCACTGTCACCATGAGCACGGTCACCATGGGCATTATTACCGTGGTAGCGGTTACCATGGAGACTATAACCATGGGACTGTCACAATGGGCACTATCACCATGGGTACGGTTACGATGGGCACTATTACCGTGATTGCAGTGACCATGGAGATTATAACCATGGGACTCTCACACCGGGCACTATCAGCATGAGCACTGTCACCATGGGCACTTTCACCCTGAGTACTGTCTCCATGGACACGATCACCATGAGCACTGTCACCGTGGCCACTGTCACCATGGTTAGTGTCACCATTCGCACTACCACCATGAGCACGGTCACCGTGTGCACTATACCAGTGAATGTGGTCACCATGGACAGTATAAACATGGACACTGTCACAATGGGCACTGTCACCTTGAGAACTGTCACTATGGCCACTGTCGCCATGAGCACTGTAACCATGAGCACGATCACCATGGGCACTATTTCCGTGGTTGCGGTTACCATGGAGAATCTAAGCATGGGAATGTCACAATGGGAACTATCACCAGGAGCACTGTGACCATGATCACTGTGACCATGGTCATTGTCACCATGAGCACTGTCACATTGGGCAGTGTCACTATCGGCCCTATCACCATGGGCTCTGTCACCATGAGCACTGTCACCATGGGCACTGTCACCATTGGCACTGTCAGCATTGGAACTGTCACCATGGGCTCTGTCAGCATGACCACTGTCACCATGATCACAGTCACCATGCGCACTATTACTGTGATTGCGGTCACCATGGAGACTATAACCATTGGCAGTGTCACAAGAGGCAGTATCACCTTGAGCCCTGTCACCATGGACACTGTCACCATGGACACTGTCACCATGGGAACTGTCACCGTGAAAAGTGTCACAAAGGGTACTATCACTATGGGTACTGTCACCACAGTATATTTCACTAAGAGCACTTTCACTTTGAGCATTATGATGATGAGCACTCTCACCAAGTACACTGTCACCATGAACACTCTCAGCATGAGCACGGTCACCATGGCCATTGTCACCATGAGCACAGTCACCGTGTGCACTATTACCTTGATTGCGGTCACCATGGAGACTATAACCATGGGACTGTCAAAATCGGCACTATATCCTTGAGCACTGTCACCATGAGAACTGTCACCAAGGGCACTGTCACCATGGGAACTATCACTATGAGCAATATCACCATGAGAACTGTCACCATGGGCAGTGTCAGCATTGCCACTGTCAACATGGGGTCTGTCACCTGGAGCACTGTCACCATGGGCCCAGTCACCATGGGCAATATGACCTTGAGCAGTGTCACCATGACCACAGTCACCATGAGCACTATTACCATGAGCATTGCCACCATGGGAATTGTCACCAAGAGCACTGTCACCATGAGCACGGTCACCATGGGCACTATTCCCGTGGTAGCGGTCAACATGGAGACTATAACCTTGGGACTGTCACAATGGGCACTATCACCATGGGTACGGTTACGATGGGCACTATTACCGTGATTGCAGTGACCTTTCAGATTATAACCATGGGACTCTCACATCGGGCACTATCAGCATGAGCACTGTCACCATGGGCATTGTCACCCTTAGCACTGTCACCATGGACACTATCACCATGAGCACTGTTACCATGGGAACTGTCACCATGAGCACTATCACCATGGGCACTGTCACTATGAGCAATATCACCATGAGAACTGTCATCATGGGCACTGTCAGCCTTGCCACTGTCACCATGGGCCCTGTCACCATGGGCACTATCACCTTGATCAGTGTCACCATGATCAGTGTCGCCATGGGCACAGTCAGCATTGGAACTGTCACCATGGGCTCTGTCACCATGAACACTGTCACCATGATCACGGTCACCATGGGAACTATTACTTTGATTGCGGTCACCATGGAGACTATAACCATGGGCAGTGTCACACTGTGCAGTATCACCATGAGCACTATCACAATGAGCACTGTCACCATGAGCAATCTTTCCATGAGCACTGTCACCATGAGCACTGTCACCATGGACACTGTCACCCTGGGCACTGTCACCATGGGAACTGTCACCGTGAAAAGTGTCACAAAGGATAATATCACTATGGGTACTCTCACCACCGTATATTTCGCAAAGACCACTTTCACTGTGAGCATTGTGACTATGGGCACTGTCGCCATGCGCTCTGTCACTATGAGCACTGTCACCATGGGCACTATCACCATGAGCACTGTGACCATGGTCACTGTCACCATGAGCACTGTCACACTGGGCAGTGTCACAATGGGAACTGTCACCATGGGCACTGTCACCATGAGCACTATCAGCATGAGCAATGTCACCATGGGTACTGAACCACGAGAACTTTCACCATTGGCACTGTCACCATGACCACAGTCACCATGAACACTATTACCATGAGGATTGTCACCATGGGAATTGTCACCATGAGCACTGTTACCATGAGCACGGTCACCATGGGCACTATTACCGTGGTAGCGGTCACCATGGAGACTATAACCATGGGACTGTCACAATGGGCACTATCACCCTGGGGACGGTTACAATGGGCCCTATTACCGTGATGGCAGTGACCATGTAGATTATAAGCATGGGACTCTCACATCGGGCACTATCAGCATGAGCACTGTCACCATGGGCACTGGCACCCTGAGCACTGTCACCATGGACACTATCACCATGAGCACTTTCACCGTGAACACTGTCACCATGGTTATTGTCACCATTAGCAGTATCACCATGAGCACAGTCACCGTGTGCACTATAAGAGTGAAAGCGGTCACCATGGACAATATAAACATGGACACTGTCACAATGGGCACTGTCACCATGAGTACTGTCACTTTGGGCACTGTTGCCATGAGCACTGTCACCAGAGGCACTGTCACCATGAGCACTGTCACCATGAGCATGATCACCTTGGGCACTATTTCCGTGGTTATGGTTACCATGGAGAATATAAGCATGGGAATGTCACAATGGGAACTATCACCAGGAGCACTGTGACCATGACCACTGTGACCATGGTCATTGCCACCATGAGCACTGTCACAATGGGCAGTGTCACAATCGGCCCTGTCGCCATGGGCTCTGTCACCATGAGCACTGTCACCATGGGCACTGTCACCATGACCACTATCACCATGGGCACTGTCACTATGAGCACGATCAACTTGGGCACTATTTCCGTGGTTACGGTTACCATGGAGAATATAAGCATGGGAATGTCCCAATGGGAACTATCACCAGGAGCACTGTGACCATGAGCACTGTGACCATGGTCATTTTCACCATGAGCACTGTCACATTGGGCAGTGTCACAATCGGCCCTATCACCATGAGCTCTGTCACCATGAGCACTGTCACCATGGGCACTGTCACCATGAGCACTGTCACCATGTGCCCAGTCACCATGGGCACTATCACCATGAGCACTATCACAATGAGCACTGTCACCATGAGCACTGTTTCCATGGGCACTGTCACCATGAGCAGTGTCACCATGATAACGGTCACAATGGGCACTATTACCGTGATTGCGGTCACCATGGAGATTATAACCATGTGAACTGTCACAATGGACACGGTCACCATGGGCATTGTCACCATGGGCATTTTCACCTTGGGTACTGTCACCATGAGCAGGTTCACCATGGGGACTATCACCATGAGCACTGTTGCCATGGGCACTGTCGCCATGGGCACTCTCACTATGGGCACTGTCGCCATGAGCACTGTCACCATGCGCACTATTTCCATGACTGTGGTTACCATGGAGACTATAAGCATGGGAATGTCACAATGGGCACTATCACAATGAGCACTGTGACCATGAGCATTGTAACCATAGTCACTGTCACCATGAGCACTGTCACATTGGACATTGTAACAATGGACCCTGGCTCTGTCAGCATGACCACTGTCACCATGATCACAGTCACCATGCGCACTATTACTGTGATTGCGGTCACCATGGAGACTATATCCATGGGCAGTGTCACAAGAGGCAGTATCACCATGAGCACTGTCACCATGGACACTGTCACCATGGGCACTGTCACCATGGGAACTGTCACCGTGAAAAGTGTCACAAAGTGTACTATCACTATGGGTACTGTCACCACAGTATATTTCACTAAGAGCACTTTCACTTTGAGCATTATGACAATGAGCACAGTCACCATGAACACTGTCACCAAGTACACTGTCGCCATGAACACTCTCAGCATGGTCACGGTCACCATGGCCATTGTCACCATGAGCACAGTCACCGTGTGCACTATTACCTTGATTGCGGTCACCATGGAGACTATAACCATGGGACTGTCAAAATCGGCACTATATCCTTGAGCACTGTCACCATGAGAACTGTCACCAAGGGCACTGTCACCATGGGAACTATCACTATGAGCAATATCACCATGAGAACTGTCACCATGGGCAGTGTCAGCATTGCCACTGCCAACATGGGCTCTGTCACCTGGAGCACTGTCACCATGGGCCCAGTCACCATGGGCAATATCACCTTGAGCAGTGTAACCATGACCACAGTCACCATGAGCACTATTACCTTGAGCATTGCCACCATGGGAATTGTCACCATGAGCACTGTCACCATGAGCACGGTCACCATGGGCATTATTACCGTGGTAGCTGTTACCATGGAGACTATAACCATGGGACTGTCACAATGGGCAATATCACCATGGGTACGGTTATGATGGGCACTATTACCGTGATTGCAGTGACCATGGAGATTATAACCATGGGACTCTCACATCGGGGACTATCAGCATGAGCACTGTCACCATGGGCACTTTCACCCTGAGTACTGTCTCCATGGACACGATCACCATGAGCACTGTCACCGTGGCCACTGTCACCATGGTTAGTGTCACCATTCGCACTACCACCATGAGCACGGTCACCGTGTGCACTATAACAGTGAATGTGGTCACCATGGACAGTATAAACATGGACACTGTCACAATGGGCACTGTCACCTTGAGAACTGTCACTATGGTCACTGTCGCCATGAGCACTGTAACCATGAGCACGATCACCATGGGCACTATTTCCGTGGTTGCGGTTACCATGGAGAATCTAAGCATGGGAATGTCACAATGGGAACTATCACCAGGAGCACTATGACCATGAGCACTGTGACCGTGGACATTTTCACCATGAGCACTGTCACATTGGGCAGTGTCACAATCGGCCCTATCACCATGGGCTCTGTCACCATGAGCACTGTCACCATGGGCACTCTCACCAAGAGCACTATCACCATGGGCTCTGTCACTATGAGAAATATCAACATGAGAACTGTCACCATGGGCACTGTCACCATGAGCACTGTCAACATGTGCCCAGTCGCCATGGGCACTATCACCATGAGCACTATCACAATGAGCACTGTCACCATGAGCACTGTTTCCACGGGCACTGTCACCATGAGCATTGTCACCATGATAACGGTCACAATGGGCACTATTACCGTGATTGCGGTCACCATGGAGATTATAACCATGTGAACTGTCACAATGGACATTCTCACCATGGGCATTGTCACCATGGGCATTCTCACCATGGGTACTGTCACCATCAGCAGTTTCACCATGGGCACTCTCACCATGAGCACTGTCGCCATGGGCACTCTCACTATGGGCACTGTCGCCATGAGCACTGTCACCATGGGCACTATTTCCGTGATTCCACTTACCATGGAGACTATAAGCATGGGAATGTCACAATGGGCACTATCACAATGAGCACTGTGACCATGAGCATTGTGACCATAGTCACTGTCACCAAGAGCACTGTCACATTGGGCAGTGTAACAATGGACCCTGTCACCATGGGCTCTGTCACCATGAGCAATGTCACCATGGGCACTGTTACCATGAGCACTCTCACCATTAGAACTGTCACCATGGGCACTGTCAGCATTGGAACTGTCACCATGGGCTCTGTCACCATGAGCACTGTCACCATGATCACGGGCACCATGGGCAATATTACTGTGATTGCGGTCACCATGGAGACTATAACCATGGGCAGTGTCACAATGGGCAGTATCACCATGAGCACTATCACAATGAGCACTGTCACCATGAGCACTGTCACCATGGACACTGTCACCATGGGCACTGTCACCATGGGAACTGTCACCGTGAAAAGAGTCACAAAGGGTACTATCACTATGGGTAATATCACCACAGTATATTTCACTAAGAGCACTTTCACTGTCAGCATTGTGACCATGCGCACTATCACCATGAACAGTTTCACCATGAGTACTGTCACCATGGGCACTATCACCATGAGCACTGTTGCCAGGGGAACTCTCACTATGGGAACTGTCGCCATGAGCACTGTCACTGTGAATACTATCACCATGGGCACTGTTACCATGAGAACTGTCACCATGAGCACGGTCACCATGGGCCCTATTTCGGTGACTGTGGTTATCATGGAGAGTATATACATGGGAATGTCACAATGGGCACTATCCCCAATGAGCACTGTGACCATGAGCACTGTGACCATGGACACTGTTACCATGAGCACTGTCACATTGGGCAGTGTCACAATGGGAACTGTCACCATGGGAACTGTCACCAAGAGCACTGTCACCATGAGCACTGTCAGCATGAGCAATGTCACCATGGGCACTTAACGAGGAGCACTGTCACCATTGGCACTGTCACCATGACAACAGTCACCATGAGCACTATTACCATGAGCATTGTCTCAATGGGCACTGTCACCATGGGAACTGTCACCGTGAAAAGTGTCACAAAGGATAATATCACTATGGGTACTGTCACCACAGTATATTTCACAAAGAGCACTTTCACTGTGAGCATTGTGACCATGAGCACTATCACCATGAACACACTCCCCATGAGCACTGTTTCCATGGGCACTGTCACCACGAGCACTGTCACCATGGGCATTGTCACCACGGGCACTATTACCATGATTGCGGTCAACATGGTGAATATAACCATGGACACTGTCACAACGGGCACTCTCACCATGAGCACTGTCACCGTGGGCACTGTCACCATGAGCACTCTAACCATGAGCACTATCAAAAGGGGAACTATCACTGTGATAATTGTCACCATGGGCACTGTCACCGTAGGCAATATAACCATGGGTAATGTCACCATGAGCACTGTCACCTTGGGAACCGTCACCATTGGTACTATTACCATGAGCACTATCACCATGAGCATGGTCTCCATTGGCATTTTCACCGAGATTGCGGTCACCATGGTGACTATAACCATCGGCACTCTCACAAAGGGCTTTATCACGAGAACTATCACCATTAGCACTGTCACCATGAGCACTGTTACCATGGGCACTGTCACCATGAGCCCTCTCACCAAGGGAACTGTCACCGTGAACTCTGTCCCAATGGGTACTATTACCATGCGTACTGTCAGCATGGTATATTTCACTAAGAGCATTATCACTGTGAGCATTGTGACCATGAGCACGGGCACCTTGAACACTGTGAGAAAGTACAATGGCTCCATGAACACTCTCACCATGAGCACTGTCACCATGGGCTCTGTCACCATCAGAACTGTCACCATGGGCACTGTCAGCATTGCCGCTGTCACCATGAGCACTGTCACCGTGGGCCCATTTACCATGGGCACTATCAACTTGAGCATGGTCACCATGAGCACTTTCGCCATGGGCACTGTGACCATGAGCACTATCACCATGAGAACTGTCACCAAAGGCATTGTCATCATTGGAACTCTCACCATGGGCACTGTCACCATGAGCACTGTCACCATGGACACTGTCACCATGGGCACTGTCACCATGGGAACTGTCACCGTGAAAAGGGTCACAAAGGGTACTATCACTATGGGTACTGTCACCACAGTATATTTCACTAAGAGCACTTGCACTGTGAGCATTGTGACCATGAGCACTGTCACCATGAATACTGTCACTATGGGCACTATCACCATGAACACTGTTGACAGGGGCACTCTCACTATGGGCACGGTCGCCAAGAGCACTTTCACCATTGCCACTGTTACCATGAGCACTGTCACCATGAGCACGGTCACCATGGGCACTATTTCTGTGATTGCGGTTACCATGGAGACTATAGGCATGGGAATGTCACAATGGGCACCATCACAAAGGGCACTGTGACCATGAGCATTGTAACCATAGTCACTGTCACCAAGAGCACTGTCACATTGGGCAGTGTAACAATGGACCCTGTCACCATGGGCTCTGTCACCATGAGCAATGTCACCATGGGCAATGTTACCATGAGCACTACCACCATTAGAACTGTCACCATGGGCACTGTCCGCCTTGGAACTATCACCATGGGCTCTGTCACCATGAGCACTGTCACCATGATCACAGTCACCATGGCCACTCTAACTGTGATTGCGGTCACCATGGAGACTATAACCATGTGCAGTGTCACAAGAGGCAGTATCACCATGAGCACTGTCACCATGGACACTTTCACCATGGGCATTGTCACCATGGGCATTCTCAACATGGGTACTATCACCATGAGCAGTTTCACCATGGGCACTATCACCATGAGCACTGTTGCCATGGGCACTGTCGCCATGGGCACTCTCACTATGGGCACTGTCGCCATGAGCACTGTCACCATGGGCACTATTTCCGTGATTCCACTTACCATGGAGACTATAAGCATGGGAATGTCACAATGGGCACTATCACCATGAGCACTGTGAGCCTGTTCACTGTCACCATGAGCACTGTGACATTGGGCAGTGTCACAATGGAAACTGTCACCATGGGCAGTGTCACCATGAGCACTATCAGCATGAGCAATGTCACCATGGCCACTTAACCATGAGCACTGTCACCATTGGCACTGTCACCATGACCACAGTCACCATGAACACTATTACCATGTGCATTGTCACCATGACCACAGTCACCATGAGCACTATTACCATGAGCATTGTCACCATGGGAATTGTCAACAGAGCACTGTCACCATGAGCACGGTCACCATGGGCATTATTACCGTGGTAGCGGTTACCATGGAGACTATAACCATGGGACTGTCACAATGGGCACTATCACCATGGGTACGGTTACGATGGGCACTATTACCGTGATTGCAGTGACCATGGAGATTATAACCATGGGACTCTCACACCGGGCACTATCAGCATGAGCACTGTCACCATGGGCACTTTCACCCTGAGTACTGTCTCCATGGACACGATCACCATGAGCACTGTCACCGTGGCCACTGTCACCATGGTTAGTGTCACCATTCGCACTACCACCATGAGCACGGTCACCGTGTGCACTATAACAGTGAATGTGGTCACCATGGACAGTATAAACATGGACACTGTCACAATGGGCACTGTCACCTTGAGAACTGTCACTATGGGCACTGTCGCCATGAGCACTGTAACCATGAGCACGATCACCATGGGCACTATTTCCGTGGTTGCGGTTACCATGGAGAATCTAAGCATGGGAATGTCACAATGGGAACTATCACCAGGAGCACTGTGACCATGATCACTGTGACCATGGTCATTGTCACCATGAGCACTGTCACATTGGGCAGTGTCACAATCGGCCCTATCACCATGGGCTCTGTCACCATGGGCACTGTCACCATTGGCACTGTCAGCATTGGAACTGTCACCATGGGCTCTGTCAGCATGACCACTGTCACCATGATCACAGTCACCATGCGCACTATTACTGTGATTGCGGTCACCATGGAGACTATAACCATGGGCAGTGTCACAAGAGGCAGTATCACCGTGAGCCCTGTCACCATGGACACTGTCACCATGGACACTGTCACCATGGGAACTGTCACCGTGAAAAGTGTCACAAAGGGTACTATCACTATGGGTACTGTCACCACAGTATATTTCATTAAGAGCACTTTCACTTTGAGCATTATGATGATGAGCACTCTCACCAAGTACACTGTCACCATGAACACTCTCAGCATGAGCACGGTCACCATGGCCATTGTCACCATGAGCACAGTCACCGTGTGCACTATTACCTTGATTGCGGTCACCATGGAGACTATAACCATGGGACTGTCAAAATCGGCACTATATCCTTGAGCACTGTCACCATGAGAACTGTCACCAAGGGCACTGTCACCATGGGAACTATCACTATGAGCAATATCACCATGAGAACTGTCACCATGGGCAGTGTCAGCATTGCCACTGTCAACATGGGGTCTGTCACCTGGAGCACTGTCACCATGGGCCCAGTCACCATGGGCAATATCACCTTGAGCAGTGTCACCATGACCACAGTCACCATGAGCACTATTACCATGAGCATTGCCACCATGGGAATTGTCACCATGAGCACTGTCACCATGAGCACGGTCACCATGGGCACTATTCCCGTGGTAGCGGTCAACATGGAGACTATAACCTTGGGACTGTCACAATGGGCACTATCACCATGGGTACGGTTACGATGGGCACTATTACCGTGATTGCAGTGACCTTTCAGATTATAACCATGGGACTCTCACATCGGGCACTATCAGCATGAGCACTGTCACCATGGGCACTGTCACCCTTAGCACTGTCACCATGGACACTATCACCATGAGCACTGTTACCATGGGAACTGTCACCATGAGCACTATCACCATGGGCACTGTCACTATGAGCAATATCACCATGAGAACTGTCATCATGGGCACTGTCAGCCTTGCCACTGTCACCATGGGCCCAGTCACCATGGGCACTATCACCTTGATCAGTGTCACCATGATCAGTGTCGCCATGGGCACAGTCAGCATTGGAACTGTCACCATGGGCTCTGTCACCATGAACACTGTCACCATGATCACGGTCACCATGGGTACTATTACTTTGATTGCGGTCACCATGGAGACTATAACCATGGGCAGTGTCACACTGTGCAGTATCACCATGAGCACTATCACAATGAGCACTGTCACCATGAGCAATCTTTCCATGAGCACTGTCACCATGAGCACTGTCACCATGGACACTGTCACCCTGGGCACTGTCACCATGGGAACTGTCACCGTGAAAAGTGTCACAAAGGATAATATCACTATGGGTACTCTCACCACCGTATATTTCGCAAAGACCACTTTCACTGTGAGCATTGTGACTATGGGCACTGTCGCCATGCGCTCTGTCACTATGAGCACTGTCACCATGGGCACTATCACCATGAGCACTGTGACCATGGTCACTGTCACCATGAGCACTGTCACACTGGGCAGTGTCACAATGGGAACTGTCACCATTGGCACTGTCACCATGACCACAGTCACCATGAACACTATTACCATGAGGATTGTCACCATGGGAATTGTCACCATGAGCACTGTTACCATGAGCACGGTCACCATGGGCAGGATTACCGTGGTAGCAGTCACCATGGAGACTATAACCATGGGACTGTCACAATGGGCACTATCACCCTGGGGACGGTTACAATGGGCCCTATTACCGTGATGGCAGTGACCATGTAGATTATAAGCATGGGACTCTCACATCGGGCACTATCAGCATGAGCACTGTCACCATGGGCACTGGCACCCTGAGCACTGTCACCATGGACACTATCACCATGAGCACTTTCACCGTGAACACTGTCACCATGGTTATTGTCACCTTTAGCACTATCACCATGAGCACGGTCACCGTGTGCACTATAAGAGTGAAAGCGGTCACCATGGACAATATAAACATGGACACTGTCACAATGGGCACTGTCACCATGAGTACTGTCACTTTGGGCACTGTTGCCATGAGCACTGTCACCAGAGGCACTGTCACCATGAGCACTGTCACCATGAGCATGATCACCTTGGGCACTATTTCCGTGGTTACGTTTACCATGGAGAATATAAGCATGGGAATGTCACAATGGGAACTATCACCAGGAGCACTGTGACCATGACCAATGTGACCATGGTCATTGCCATCATGAGCACTGTCACATTGGGCAGTGTCACAATCGGCCCTGTCGCCATGGGCTCTGTCACCATGAGCACTGTCACCATGGGCACTGTCACCATGACCACTATCACCATGGGCACTGTCACTATGAGCACGATCACCTTGGGCACTATTTCCGTGGTTACGGTTACCATGGAGAATATAAGCATGGGAATGTCACAATGGGAACTATCACCAGGAGCACTGTGACCATGAGCACTGTGACCATGGTCATTTTCACCATGAGCACTGTCACATTGGGCAGTGTCACAATCGGCCCTATCACCATGAGCTCTGTCACCATGAGCACTGTCACCATGGGCACTGTCACCATGAGCACTGTCACCATGTGCCCAGTCACCATGGGCACTATCACCATGAGCACTATCACAATGAGCACTGTCACCATGAGCACTGTTTCCATGGGCACTGTCACCATGAGCAGTGTCACCATGATAACGGTCACAATGGGCACTATTACCGTGATTGCGGTCACCATGGAGATTATAACCATGTGAACTGTCACAATGGACACGGTCACCATGGGCATTGTCACCATGGGCATTTTCACCTTGGGTACTGTCACCATGAGCAGGTTCACCATGGGGACTATCACCATGAGCACTGTTGCCATGGGCACTGTCACCATGGGCACTCTCACTATGGGCACTGTCGCCATGAGCACTGTCACCATGGGCAGTATTTCCATGACTGTGGTTACCATGGAGACTATAAGCATGGGAATGTCACAATGGGCACTATCACAATGAGCACTGTGACCATGAGCATTGTAACCATAGTCACTGTCACCATGAGCACTGTCACATTGGGCATTGTAACAATGGACCCTGGCTCTGTCAGCATGACCACTGTCACCATGATCACAGTCACCATGCGCACTATTACTGTGATTGCGGTCACCATGGAGACTATAACCATGTGCACTGTCACAAGAGGCAGTATAACCATGAGCACTGTCACCATGGACACGTTCACCATGGGCATTGTCACCATGGGCATTCTCAACATGGGTACTATCACCATGAGCAGTTTCACCATGGGCACTATCACCATCTGCACTGTTGCCATGGGCACTCTCGCCATGGGCACTCTCACTATGGGAACTGTCGCCATGAGCACTGTCACCATGGGCACTATTTCCGTGATTCCACTTACCATGGAGACTATAAGCATGGGAATGTCACAATGGGCACTATCACCATGAGCACTGTGAGCCTGGTCACTGTCACCATGAGCACTGTGACATTGGGCAGTGTCACAATGGAAACTGTCACCATGGGCACTGTCACCATGAGCACTATCAGCATGAGCAATGTCACCATGGCCACTTAACCATGAGCACTGTCACCATTGGCACTGTCACCATGACCACAGTCACCATGAACACTATTACCATGTGCATTGTCACCATGACCACAGTCACCATGAGCACTATTACCATGAGCATTGTCACCATGGGAATTGTCAACAGAGCACTGTCACCATGAGCACGGTCACCATGGGCATTATTACCGTGGTAGCGGTTACCATGGAGACTATAACCATGGGACTGTCACAATGGGCACTATCACCATGGGTACGGTTACGATGGGCACTATTACCGTGATTGCAGTGACCATGGAGATTATAACCATGGGACTCTCACACCGGGCACTATCAGCATGAGCACTGTCACCATGGGCACTTTCACCCTGAGTACTGTCTCCATGGACACGATCACCATGAGCACTGTCACCGTGGCCACTGTCACCATGGTTAGTGTCACCATTCGCACTACCACCATGAGCACGGTCACCGTGTGCACTATACCAGTGAATGTGGTCACCATGGACAGTATAAACATGGACACTGTCACAATGGGCACTGTCACCTTGAGAACTGTCACTATGGCCACTGTCGCCATGAGCACTGTAACCATGAGCACGATCACCATGGGCACTATTTCCGTGGTTGCGGTTACCATGGAGAATCTAAGCATGGGAATGTCACAATGGGAACTATCACCAGGAGCACTGTGACCATGATCACTGTGACCATGGTCATTGTCACCATGAGCACTGTCACATTGGGCAGTGTCACTATCGGCCCTATCACCATGGGCTCTGTCACCATGAGCACTGTCACCATGGGCACTGTCACCATTGGCACTGTCAGCATTGGAACTGTCACCATGGGCTCTGTCAGCATGACCACTGTCACCATGATCACAGTCACCATGCGCACTATTACTGTGATTGCGGTCACCATGGAGACTATAACCATTGGCAGTGTCACAAGAGGCAGTATCACCTTGAGCCCTGTCACCATGGACACTGTCACCATGGACACTGTCACCATGGGAACTGTCACCGTGAAAAGTGTCACAAAGGGTACTATCACTATGGGTACTGTCACCACAGTATATTTCACTAAGAGCACTTTCACTTTGAGCATTATGATGATGAGCACTCTCACCAAGTACACTGTCACCATGAACACTCTCAGCATGAGCACGGTCACCATGGCCATTGTCACCATGAGCACAGTCACCGTGTGCACTATTACCTTGATTGCGGTCACCATGGAGACTATAACCATGGGACTGTCAAAATCGGCACTATATCCTTGAGCACTGTCACCATGAGAACTGTCACCAAGGGCACTGTCACCATGGGAACTATCACTATGAGCAATATCACCATGAGAACTGTCACCATGGGCAGTGTCAGCATTGCCACTGTCAACATGGGGTCTGTCACCTGGAGCACTGTCACCATGGGCCCAGTCACCATGGGCAATATGACCTTGAGCAGTGTCACCATGACCACAGTCACCATGAGCACTATTACCATGAGCATTGCCACCATGGGAATTGTCACCAAGAGCACTGTCACCATGAGCACGGTCACCATGGGCACTATTCCCGTGGTAGCGGTCAACATGGAGACTATAACCTTGGGACTGTCACAATGGGCACTATCACCATGGGTACGGTTACGATGGGCACTATTACCGTGATTGCAGTGACCTTTCAGATTATAACCATGGGACTCTCACATCGGGCACTATCAGCATGAGCACTGTCACCATGGGCATTGTCACCCTTAGCACTGTCACCATGGACACTATCACCATGAGCACTGTTACCATGGGAACTGTCACCATGAGCACTATCACCATGGGCACTGTCACTATGAGCAATATCACCATGAGAACTGTCATCATGGGCACTGTCAGCCTTGCCACTGTCACCATGGGCCCTGTCACCATGGGCACTATCACCTTGATCAGTGTCACCATGATCAGTGTCGCCATGGGCACAGTCAGCATTGGAACTGTCACCATGGGCTCTGTCACCATGAACACTGTCACCATGATCACGGTCACCATGGGAACTATTACTTTGATTGCGGTCACCATGGAGACTATAACCATGGGCAGTGTCACACTGTGCAGTATCACCATGAGCACTATCACAATGAGCACTGTCACCATGAGCAATCTTTCCATGAGCACTGTCACCATGAGCACTGTCACCATGGACACTGTCACCCTGGGCACTGTCACCATGGGAACTGTCACCGTGAAAAGTGTCACAAAGGATAATATCACTATGGGTACTCTCACCACCGTATATTTCGCAAAGACCACTTTCACTGTGAGCATTGTGACTATGGGCACTGTCGCCATGCGCTCTGTCACTATGAGCACTGTCACCATGGGCACTATCACCATGAGCACTGTGACCATGGTCACTGTCACCATGAGCACTGTCACACTGGGCAGTGTCACAATGGGAACTGTCACCATGGGCACTGTCACCATGAGCACTATCAGCATGAGCAATGTCACCATGGGTACTGAACCACGAGAACTTTCACCATTGGCACTGTCACCATGACCACAGTCACCATGAACACTATTACCATGAGGATTGTCACCATGGGAATTGTCACCATGAGCACTGTTACCATGAGCACGGTCACCATGGGCACTATTACCGTGGTAGCGGTCACCATGGAGACTATAACCATGGGACTGTCACAATGGGCACTATCACCCTGGGGACGGTTACAATGGGCCCTATTACCGTGATGGCAGTGACCATGTAGATTATAAGCATGGGACTCTCACATCGGGCACTATCAGCATGAGCACTGTCACCATGGGCACTGGCACCCTGAGCACTGTCACCATGGACACTATCACCATGAGCACTTTCACCGTGAACACTGTCACCATGGTTATTGTCACCATTAGCAGTATCACCATGAGCACAGTCACCGTGTGCACTATAAGAGTGAAAGCGGTCACCATGGACAATATAAACATGGACACTGTCACAATGGGCACTGTCACCATGAGTACTGTCACTTTGGGCACTGTTGCCATGAGCACTGTCACCAGAGGCACTGTCACCATGAGCACTGTCACCATGAGCATGATCACCTTGGGCACTATTTCCGTGGTTATGGTTACCATGGAGAATATAAGCATGGGAATGTCACAATGGGAACTATCACCAGGAGCACTGTGACCATGACCACTGTGACCATGGTCATTGCCACCATGAGCACTGTCACAATGGGCAGTGTCACAATCGGCCCTGTCGCCATGGGCTCTGTCACCATGAGCACTGTCACCATGGGCACTGTCACCATGACCACTATCACCATGGGCACTGTCACTATGAGCACGATCAACTTGGGCACTATTTCCGTGGTTACGGTTACCATGGAGAATATAAGCATGGGAATGTCCCAATGGGAACTATCACCAGGAGCACTGTGACCATGAGCACTGTGACCATGGTCATTTTCACCATGAGCACTGTCACATTGGGCAGTGTCACAATCGGCCCTATCACCATGAGCTCTGTCACCATGAGCACTGTCACCATGGGCACTGTCACCATGAGCACTGTCACCATGTGCCCAGTCACCATGGGCACTATCACCATGAGCACTATCACAATGAGCACTGTCACCATGAGCACTGTTTCCATGGGCACTGTCACCATGAGCAGTGTCACCATGATAACGGTCACAATGGGCACTATTACCGTGATTGCGGTCACCATGGAGATTATAACCATGTGAACTGTCACAATGGACACGGTCACCATGGGCATTGTCACCATGGGCATTTTCACCTTGGGTACTGTCACCATGAGCAGGTTCACCATGGGGACTATCACCATGAGCACTGTTGCCATGGGCACTGTCGCCATGGGCACTCTCACTATGGGCACTGTCGCCATGAGCACTGTCACCATGCGCACTATTTCCATGACTGTGGTTACCATGGAGACTATAAGCATGGGAATGTCACAATGGGCACTATCACAATGAGCACTGTGACCATGAGCATTGTAACCATAGTCACTGTCACCATGAGCACTGTCACATTGGACATTGTAACAATGGACCCTGGCTCTGTCAGCATGACCACTGTCACCATGATCACAGTCACCATGCGCACTATTACTGTGATTGCGGTCACCATGGAGACTATATCCATGGGCAGTGTCACAAGAGGCAGTATCACCATGAGCACTGTCACCATGGACACTGTCACCATGGGCACTGTCACCATGGGAACTGTCACCGTGAAAAGTGTCACAAAGTGTACTATCACTATGGGTACTGTCACCACAGTATATTTCACTAAGAGCACTTTCACTTTGAGCATTATGACAATGAGCACAGTCACCATGAACACTGTCACCAAGTACACTGTCGCCATGAACACTCTCAGCATGGTCACGGTCACCATGGCCATTGTCACCATGAGCACAGTCACCGTGTGCACTATTACCTTGATTGCGGTCACCATGGAGACTATAACCATGGGACTGTCAAAATCGGCACTATATCCTTGAGCACTGTCACCATGAGAACTGTCACCAAGGGCACTGTCACCATGGGAACTATCACTATGAGCAATATCACCATGAGAACTGTCACCATGGGCAGTGTCAGCATTGCCACTGCCAACATGGGCTCTGTCACCTGGAGCACTGTCACCATGGGCCCAGTCACCATGGGCAATATCACCTTGAGCAGTGTCACCATGACCACAGTCACCATGAGCACTATTACCTTGAGCATTGCCACCATGGGAATTGTCACCATGAGCACTGTCACCATGAGCACGGTCACCATGGGCATTATTACCGTGGTAGCTGTTACCATGGAGAC
The DNA here is from genome assembly GCF_026419965.1 of Kogia breviceps. Classification (NCBI taxonomy): domain Eukaryota; kingdom Metazoa; phylum Chordata; class Mammalia; order Artiodactyla; family Physeteridae; genus Kogia; species Kogia breviceps. Next base: position 108,363 of record NW_026711556.1, on the reverse strand, counting down.
TATAACCATGGGACTGTCACAATGGGCAATATCACCATGGGTACGGTTATGATGGGCACTATTACCGTGATTGCAGTGACCATGGAGATTATAACCATGGGACTCTCACATCGGGGACTATCAGCATGAGCACTGTCACCATGGGCACTTTCACCCTGAGTACTGTCTCCATGGACACGATCACCATGAGCACTGTCACCGTGGCCACTGTCACCATGGTTAGTGTCACCATTCGCACTACCACCATGAGCACGGTCACCGTGTGCACTATAACAGTGAATGTGGTCACCATGGACAGTATAAACATGGACACTGTCACAATGGGCACTGTCACCTTGAGAACTGTCACTATGGGCACTGTCGCCATGAGCACTGTAACCATGAGCACGATCACCATGGGCACTATTTCCGTGGTTGCGGTTACCATGGAGAATCTAAGCATGGGAATGTCACAATGGGAACTATCACCAGGAGCACTATGACCATGAGCACTGTGACCGTGGACATTTTCACCATGAGCACTGTCACATTGGGCAGTGTCACAATCGGCCCTATCACCATGGGCTCTGTCACCATGAGCACTGTCACCATGGGCACTCTCACCAAGAGCACTATCACCATGGGCTCTGTCACTATGAGAAATATCAACATGAGAACTGTCACCATGGGCACTGTCACCATGAGCACTGTCAACATGTGCCCAGTCGCCATGGGCACTATCACCATGAGCACTATCACAATGAGCACTGTCACCATGAGCACTGTTTCCACGGGCACTGTCACCATGAGCATTGTCACCATGATAACGGTCACAATGGGCACTATTACCGTGATTGCGGTCACCATGGAGATTATAACCATGTGAACTGTCACAATGGACATTCTCACCATGGGCATTGTCACCATGGGCATTCTCACCATGGGTACTGTCACCATCAGCAGTTTCACCATGGGCACTCTCACCATGAGCACTGTCGCCATGGGCACTCTCACTATGGGCACTGTCGCCATGAGCACTGTCACCATGGGCACTATTTCCGTGATTCCACTTACCATGGAGACTATAAGCATGGGAATGTCACAATGGGCACTATCACAATGAGCACTGTGACCATGAGCATTGTGACCATAGTCACTGTCACCAAGAGCACTGTCACATTGGGCAGTGTAACAATGGACCCTGTCACCATGGGCTCTGTCACCATGAGCAATGTCACCATGGGCACTGTTACCATGAGCACTCTCACCATTAGAACTGTCACCATGGGCACTGTCAGCATTGGAACTGTCACCATGGGCTCTGTCACCATGAGCACTGTCACCATGATCACGGGCACCATGGGCAATATTACTGTGATTGCGGTCACCATGGAGACTATAACCATGGGCAGTGTCACAATGGGCAGTATCACCATGAGCACTATCACAATGAGCACTGTCACCATGAGCACTGTCACCATGGACACTGTCACCATGGGCACTGTCACCATGGGAACTGTCACCGTGAAAAGAGTCACAAAGGGTACTATCACTATGGGTAATATCACCACAGTATATTTCACTAAGAGCACTTTCACTGTCAGCATTGTGACCATGCGCACTATCACCATGAACAGTTTCACCATGAGTACTGTCACCATGGGCACTATCACCATGAGCACTGTTGCCAGGGGAACTCTCACTATGGGAACTGTCGCCATGAGCACTGTCACTGTGAATACTATCACCATGGGCACTGTTACCATGAGAACTGTCACCATGAGCACGGTCACCATGGGCCCTATTTCGGTGACTGTGGTTATCATGGAGAGTATATACATGGGAATGTCACAATGGGCACTATCCCCAATGAGCACTGTGACCATGAGCACTGTGACCATGGACACTGTTACCATGAGCACTGTCACATTGGGCAGTGTCACAATGGGAACTGTCACCATGGGAACTGTCACCAAGAGCACTGTCACCATGAGCACTGTCAGCATGAGCAATGTCACCATGGGCACTTAACGAGGAGCACTGTCACCATTGGCACTGTCACCATGACAACAGTCACCATGAGCACTATTACCATGAGCATTGTCTCAATGGGCACTGTCACCATGGGAACTGTCACCGTGAAAAGTGTCACAAAGGATAATATCACTATGGGTACTGTCACCACAGTATATTTCACAAAGAGCACTTTCACTGTGAGCATTGTGACCATGAGCACTATCACCATGAACACACTCCCCATGAGCACTGTTTCCATGGGCACTGTCACCACGAGCACTGTCACCATGGGCATTGTCACCACGGGCACTATTACCATGATTGCGGTCAACATGGTGAATATAACCATGGACACTGTCACAACGGGCACTCTCACCATGAGCACTGTCACCGTGGGCACTGTCACCATGAGCACTCTAACCATGAGCACTATCAAAAGGGGAACTATCACTGTGATAATTGTCACCATGGGCACTGTCACCGTAGGCAATATAACCATGGGTAATGTCACCATGAGCACTGTCACCTTGGGAACCGTCACCATTGGTACTATTACCATGAGCACTATCACCATGAGCATGGTCTCCATGGGCATTTTCACCGAGATTGCGGTCACCATGGTGACTATAACCATCGGCACTCTCACAAAGGGCTTTATCACGAGAACTATCACCATTAGCACTGTCACCATGAGCACTGTTACCATGGGCACTGTCACCATGAGCCCTCTCACCAAGGGAACTGTCACCGTGAACTCTGTCCCAATGGGTACTATTACCATGCGTACTGTCAGCATGGTATATTTCACTAAGAGCATTATCACTGTGAGCATTGTGACCATGAGCACGGGCACCTTGAACACTGTGAGAAAGTACAATGGCTCCATGAACACTCTCACCATGAGCACTGTCACCATGGGCTCTGTCACCATCAGAACTGTCACCATGGGCACTGTCAGCATTGCCGCTGTCACCATGAGCACTGTCACCGTGGGCCCATTTACCATGGGCACTATCAACTTGAGCATGGTCACCATGAGCACTTTCGCCATGGGCACTGTGACCATGAGCACTATCACCATGAGAACTGTCACCAAAGGCATTGTCATCATTGGAACTCTCACCATGGGCACTGTCACCATGAGCACTGTCACCATGGACACTGTCACCATGGGCACTGTCACCATGGGAACTGTCACCGTGAAAAGGGTCACAAAGGGTACTATCACTATGGGTACTGTCACCACAGTATATTTCACTAAGAGCACTTGCACTGTGAGCATTGTGACCATGAGCACTGTCACCATGAATACTGTCACTATGGGCACTATCACCATGAACACTGTTGACAGGGGCACTCTCACTATGGGCACGGTCGCCAAGAGCACTTTCACCATTGCCACTGTTACCATGAGCACTGTCACCATGAGCACGGTCACCATGGGCACTATTTCTGTGATTGCGGTTACCATGGAGACTATAGGCATGGGAATGTCACAATGGGCACCATCACAAAGGGCACTGTGACCATGAGCATTGTAACCATAGTCACTGTCACCAAGAGCACTGTCACATTGGGCAGTGTAACAATGGACCCTGTCACCATGGGCTCTGTCACCATGAGCAATGTCACCATGGGCAATGTTACCATGAGCACTACCACCATTAGAACTGTCACCATGGGCACTGTCCGCCTTGGAACTATCACCATGGGCTCTGTCACCATGAGCACTGTCACCATGATCACAGTCACCATGGCCACTCTAACTGTGATTGCGGTCACCATGGAGACTATAACCATGTGCAGTGTCACAAGAGGCAGTATCACCATGAGCACTGTCACCATGGACACTTTCACCATGGGCATTGTCACCATGGGCATTCTCAACATGGGTACTATCACCATGAGCAGTTTCACCATGGGCACTATCACCATGAGCACTGTTGCCATGGGCACTGTCGCCATGAGCACTGTCACCATGGGCACTATTTCCGTGATTCCACTTACCATGGAGACTATAAGCATGGGAATGTCACAATGGGCACTATCACCATGAGCACTGTGAGCCTGGTCACTGTCACCATGAGCACTGTGACATTGGGCAGTGTCACAATGGAAACTGTCACCATGGGCACTGTCACCATGAGCACTATCAGCATGAGCAATGTCACCATGGCCACTTAACCATGAGCACTGTCACCATTGGCACTGTCACCATGACCACAGTCACCATGAACACTATTACCATGTGCATTGTCACCATGACCACAGTCACCATGAGCACTATTACCATGAGCATTGTCACCATGGGAATTGTCAACAGAGCACTGTCACCATGAGCACGGTCACCATGGGCATTATTACCGTGGTAGCGGTTACCATGGAGACTATAACCATGGGACTGTCACAATGGGCACTATCACCATGGGTACGGTTACGATGGGCACTATTACCGTGATTGCAGTGACCATGGAGATTATAACCATGGGACTCTCACACCGGGCACTATCAGCATGAGCACTGTCACCATGGGCACTTTCACCCTGAGTACTGTCTCCATGGACACGATCACCATGAGCACTGTCACCGTGGCCACTGTCACCATGGTTAGTGTCACCATTCGCACTACCACCATGAGCACGGTCACCGTGTGCACTATACCAGTGAATGTGGTCACCATGGACAGTATAAACATGGACACTGTCACAATGGGCACTGTCACCTTGAGAACTGTCACTATGGCCACTGTCGCCATGAGCACTGTAACCATGAGCACGATCACCATGGGCACTATTTCCGTGGTTGCGGTTACCATGGAGAATCTAAGCATGGGAATGTCACAATGGGAACTATCACCAGGAGCACTGTGACCATGATCACTGTGACCATGGTCATTGTCACCATGAGCACTGTCACATTGGGCAGTGTCACTATCGGCCCTATCACCATGGGCTCTGTCACCATGAGCACTGTCACCATGGGCACTGTCACCATTGGCACTGTCAGCATTGGAACTGTCACCATGGGCTCTGTCAGCATGACCACTGTCACCATGATCACAGTCACCATGCGCACTATTACTGTGATTGCGGTCACCATGGAGACTATAACCATTGGCAGTGTCACAAGAGGCAGTATCACCTTGAGCCCTGTCACCATGGACACTGTCACCATGGACACTGTCACCATGGGAACTGTCACCGTGAAAAGTGTCACAAAGGGTACTATCACTATGGGTACTGTCACCACAGTATATTTCACTAAGAGCACTTTCACTTTGAGCATTATGATGATGAGCACTCTCACCAAGTACACTGTCACCATGAACACTCTCAGCATGAGCACGGTCACCATGGCCATTGTCACCATGAGCACAGTCACCGTGTGCACTATTACCTTGATTGCGGTCACCATGGAGACTATAACCATGGGACTGTCAAAATCGGCACTATATCCTTGAGCACTGTCACCATGAGAACTGTCACCAAGGGCACTGTCACCATGGGAACTATCACTATGAGCAATATCACCATGAGAACTGTCACCATGGGCAGTGTCAGCATTGCCACTGTCAACATGGGGTCTGTCACCTGGAGCACTGTCACCATGGGCCCAGTCACCATGGGCAATATGACCTTGAGCAGTGTCACCATGACCACAGTCACCATGAGCACTATTACCATGAGCATTGCCACCATGGGAATTGTCACCAAGAGCACTGTCACCATGAGCACGGTCACCATGGGCACTATTCCCGTGGTAGCGGTCAACATGGAGACTATAACCTTGGGACTGTCACAATGGGCACTATCACCATGGGTACGGTTACGATGGGCACTATTACCGTGATTGCAGTGACCTTTCAGATTATAACCATGGGACTCTCACATCGGGCACTATCAGCATGAGCACTGTCACCATGGGCATTGTCACCCTTAGCACTGTCACCATGGACACTATCACCATGAGCACTGTTACCATGGGAACTGTCACCATGAGCACTATCACCATGGGCACTGTCACTATGAGCAATATCACCATGAGAACTGTCATCATGGGCACTGTCAGCCTTGCCACTGTCACCATGGGCCCTGTCACCATGGGCACTATCACCTTGATCAGTGTCACCATGATCAGTGTCGCCATGGGCACAGTCAGCATTGGAACTGTCACCATGGGCTCTGTCACCATGAACACTGTCACCATGATCACGGTCACCATGGGAACTATTACTTTGATTGCGGTCACCATGGAGACTATAACCATGGGCAGTGTCACACTGTGCAGTATCACCATGAGCACTATCACAATGAGCACTGTCACCATGAGCAATCTTTCCATGAGCACTGTCACCATGAGCACTGTCACCATGGACACTGTCACCCTGGGCACTGTCACCATGGGAACTGTCACCGTGAAAAGTGTCACAAAGGATAATATCACTATGGGTACTCTCACCACCGTATATTTCGCAAAGACCACTTTCACTGTGAGCATTGTGACTATGGGCACTGTCGCCATGTGCTCTGTCACTATGAGCACTGTCACCATGGGCACTATCACCATGAGCACTGTGACCATGGTCACTGTCACCATGAGCACTGTCACACTGGGCAGTGTCACAATGGGAACTGTCACCATGGGCACTGTCACCATGAGCACTATCAGCATGAGCAATGTCACCATGGGTACTGAACCACGAGAACTGTCACCATTGGCACTGTCACCATGACCACAGTCACCATGAACACTATTACCATGAGGATTGTCACCATGGGAATTGTCACCATGAGCACTGTTACCATGAGCACGGTCACCATGGGCACTATTACCGTGGTAGCGGTCACCATGGAGACTATAACCATGGGACTGTCACAATGGGCACTATCACCCTGGGGACGGTTACAATGGGCCCTATTACCGTGATGGCAGTGACCATGTAGATTATAAGCATGGGACTCTCACATCGGGCACTATCAGCATGAGCACTGTCACCATGGGCACTGGCACCCTGAGCACTGTCACCATGGACACTATCACCATGAGCACTTTCACCGTGAACACTGTCACCATGGTTATTGTCACCATTAGCAGTATCACCATGAGCACAGTCACCGTGTGCACTATAAGAGTGAAAGCGGTCACCATGGACAATATAAACATGGACACTGTCACAATGGGCACTGTCACCATGAGTACTGTCACTTTGGGCACTGTTGCCATGAGCACTGTCACCAGAGGCACTGTCACCATGAGCACTGTCACCATGAGCATGATCACCTTGGGCACTATTTCCGTGGTTATGGTTACCATGGAGAATATAAGCATGGGAATGTCACAATGGGAACTATCACCAGGAGCACTGTGACCATGACCACTGTGACCATGGTCATTGCCACCATGAGCACTGTCACAATGGGCAGTGTCACAATCGGCCCTGTCGCCATGGGCTCTGTCACCATGAGCACTGTCACCATGGGCACTGTCACCATGACCACTATCACCATGGGCACTGTCACTATGAGCACGATCAACTTGGGCACTATTTCCGTGGTTACGGTTACCATGGAGAATATAAGCATGGGAATGTCCCAATGGGAACTATCACCAGGAGCACTGTGACCATGAGCACTGTGACCATGGTCATTTTCACCATGAGCACTGTCACATTGGGCAGTGTCACAATCGGCCCTATCACCATGAGCTCTGTCACCATGAGCACTGTCACCATGGGCACTGTCACCATGAGCACTGTCACCATGTGCCCAGTCACCATGGGCACTATCACCATGAGCACTATCACAATGAGCACTGTCACCATGAGCACTGTTTCCATGGGCACTGTCACCATGAGCAGTGTCACCATGATAACGGTCACAATGGGCACTATTACCGTGATTGCGGTCACCATGGAGATTATAACCATGTGAACTGTCACAATGGACACGGTCACCATGGGCATTGTCACCATGGGCATTTTCACCTTGGGTACTGTCACCATGAGCAGGTTCACCATGGGGACTATCACCATGAGCACTGTTGCCATGGGCACTGTCGCCATGGGCACTCTCACTATGGGCACTGTCGCCATGAGCACTGTCACCATGCGCACTATTTCCATGACTGTGGTTACCATGGAGACTATAAGCATGGGAATGTCACAATGGGCACTATCACAATGAGCACTGTGACCATGAGCATTGTAACCATAGTCACTGTCACCATGAGCACTGTCACATTGGACATTGTAACAATGGACCCTGGCTCTGTCAGCATGACCACTGTCACCATGATCACAGTCACCATGCGCACTATTACTGTGATTGCGGTCACCATGGAGACTATATCCATGGGCAGTGTCACAAGAGGCAGTATCACCATGAGCACTGTCACCATGGACACTGTCACCATGGGCACTGTCACCATGGGAACTGTCACCGTGAAAAGTGTCACAAAGTGTACTATCACTATGGGTACTGTCACCACAGTATATTTCACTAAGAGCACTTTCACTTTGAGCATTATGACAATGAGCACAGTCACCATGAACACTGTCACCAAGTACACTGTCGCCATGAACACTCTCAGCATGGTCACGGTCACCATGGCCATTGTCACCATGAGCACAGTCACCGTGTGCACTATTACCTTGATTGCGGTCACCATGGAGACTATAACCATGGGACTGTCAAAATCGGCACTATATCCTTGAGCACTGTCACCATGAGAACTGTCACCAAGGGCACTGTCACCATGGGAACTATCACTATGAGCAATATCACCATGAGAACTGTCACCATGGGCAGTGTCAGCATTGCCACTGCCAACATGGGCTCTGTCACCTGGAGCACTGTCACCATGGGCCCAGTCACCATGGGCAATATCACCTTGAGCAGTGTCACCATGACCACAGTCACCATGAGCACTATTACCTTGAGCATTGCCACCATGGGAATTGTCACCATGAGCACTGTCACCATGAGCACGGTCACCATGGGCATTATTACCGTGGTAGCTGTTACCATGGAGACTATAACCATGGGACTGTCACAATGGGCAATATCACCATGGGTACGGTTATGATGGGCACTATTACCGTGATTGCAGTGACCATGGAGATTATAACCATGGGACTCTCACATCGGGGACTATCAGCATGAGCACTGTCACCATGGGCACTTTCACCCTGAGTACTGTCTCCATGGACACGATCACCATGAGCACTGTCACCGTGGCCACTGTCACCATGGTTAGTGTCACCATTCGCACTACCACCATGAGCACGGTCACCGTGTGCACTATAACAGTGAATGTGGTCACCATGGACAGTATAAACATGGACACTGTCACAATGGGCACTGTCACCTTGAGAACTGTCACTATGGGCACTGTCGCCATGAGCACTGTAACCATGAGCACGATCACCATGGGCACTATTTCCGTGGTTGCGGTTACCATGGAGAATCTAAGCATGGGAATGTCACAATGGGAACTATCACCAGGAGCACTATGACCATGAGCACTGTGACCGTGGACATTTTCACCATGAGCACTGTCACATTGGGCAGTGTCACAATCGGCCCTATCACCATGGGCTCTGTCACCATGAGCACTGTCACCATGGGCACTCTCACCAAGAGCACTATCACCATGGGCTCTGTCACTATGAGAAATATCAACATGAGAACTGTCACCATGGGCACTGTCACCATGAGCACTGTCAACATGTGCCCAGTCGCCATGGGCACTATCACCATGAGCACTATCACAATGAGCACTGTCACCATGAGCACTGTTTCCACGGGCACTGTCACCATGAGCATTGTCACCATGATAACGGTCACAATGGGCACTATTACCGTGATTGCGGTCACCATGGAGATTATAACCATGTGAACTGTCACAATGGACATTCTCACCATGGGCATTGTCACCATGGGCATTCTCACCATGGGTACTGTCACCATCAGCAGTTTCACCATGGGCACTCTCACCATGAGCACTGTCGCCATGGGCACTCTCACTATGGGCACTGTCGCCATGAGCACTGTCACCATGGGCACTATTTCCGTGATTCCACTTACCATGGAGACTATAAGCATGGGAATGTCACAATGGGCACTATCACAATGAGCACTGTGACCATGAGCATTGTGACCATAGTCACTGTCACCAAGAGCACTGTCACATTGGGCAGTGTAACAATGGACCCTGTCACCATGGGCTCTGTCACCATGAGCAATGTCACCATGGGCACTGTTACCATGAGCACTCTCACCATTAGAACTGTCACCATGGGCACTGTCAGCATTGGAACTGTCACCATGGGCTCTGTCACCATGAGCACTGTCACCATGATCACGGGCACCATGGGCAATATTACTGTGATTGCGGTCACCATGGAGACTATAACCATGGGCAGTGTCACAATGGGCAGTATCACCATGAGCACTATCACAATGAGCACTGTCACCATGAGCACTGTCACCATGGACACTGTCACCATGGGCACTGTCACCATGGGAACTGTCACCGTGAAAAGAGTCACAAAGGGTACTATCACTATGGGTAATATCACCACAGTATATTTCACTAAGAGCACTTTCACTGTCAGCATTGTGACCATGCGCACTATCACCATGAACAGTTTCACCATGAGTACTGTCACCATGGGCACTATCACCATGAGCACTGTTGCCAGGGGAACTCTCACTATGGGAACTGTCGCCATGAGCACTGTCACTGTGAATACTATCACCATGGGCACTGTTACCATGAGAACTGTCACCATGAGCACGGTCACCATGGGCCCTATTTCGGTGACTGTGGTTATCATGGAGAGTATATACATGGGAATGTCACAATGGGCACTATCCCCAATGAGCACTGTGACCATGAGCACTGTGACCATGGACACTGTTACCATGAGCACTGTCACATTGGGCAGTGTCACAATGGGAACTGTCACCATGGGAACTGTCACCAAGAGCACTGTCACCATGAGCACTGTCAGCATGAGCAATGTCACCATGGGCACTTAACGAGGAGCACTGTCACCATTGGCACTGTCACCATGACAACAGTCACCATGAGCACTATTACCATGAGCATTGTCTCAATGGGCACTGTCACCATGGGAACTGTCACCGTGAAAAGTGTCACAAAGGATAATATCACTATGGGTACTGTCACCACAGTATATTTCACAAAGAGCACTTTCACTGTGAGCATTGTGACCATGAGCACTATCACCATGAACACACTCCCCATGAGCACTGTTTCCATGGGCACTGTCACCACGAGCACTGTCACCATGGGCATTGTCACCACGGGCACTATTACCATGATTGCGGTCAACATGGTGAATATAACCATGGACACTGTCACAACGGGCACTCTCACCATGAGCACTGTCACCGTGGGCACTGTCACCATGAGCACTCTAACCATGAGCACTATCAAAAGGGGAACTATCACTGTGATAATTGTCACCATGGGCACTGTCACCGTAGGCAATATAACCATGGGTAATGTCACCATGAGCACTGTCACCTTGGGAACCGTCACCATTGGTACTATTACCATGAGCACTATCACCATGAGCATGGTCTCCATGGGCATTTTCACCGAGATTGCGGTCACCATGGTGACTATAACCATCGGCACTCTCACAAAGGGCTTTATCACGAGAACTATCACCATTAGCACTGTCACCATGAGCACTGTTACCATGGGCACTGTCACCATGAGCCCTCTCACCAAGGGAACTGTCACCGTGAACTCTGTCCCAATGGGTACTATTACCATGCGTACTGTCAGCATGGTATATTTCACTAAGAGCATTATCACTGTGAGCATTGTGACCATGAGCACGGGCACCTTGAACACTGTGAGAAAGTACAATGGCTCCATGAACACTCTCACCATGAGCACTGTCACCATGGGCTCTGTCACCATCAGAACTGTCACCATGGGCACTGTCAGCATTGCCGCTGTCACCATGAGCACTGTCACCGTGGGCCCATTTACCATGGGCACTATCAACTTGAGCATGGTCACCATGAGCACTTTCGCCATGGGCACTGTGACCATGAGCACTATCACCATGAGAACTGTCACCAAAGGCATTGTCATCATTGGAACTCTCACCATGGGCACTGTCACCATGAGCACTGTCACCATGGACACTGTCACCATGGGCACTGTCACCATGGGAACTGTCACCGTGAAAAGGGTCACAAAGGGTACTATCACTATGGGTACTGTCACCACAGTATATTTCACTAAGAGCACTTGCACTGTGAGCATTGTGACCATGAGCACTGTCACCATGAATACTGTCACTATGGGCACTATCACCATGAACACTGTTGACAGGGGCACTCTCACTATGGGCACGGTCGCCAAGAGCACTTTCACCATTGCCACTGTTACCATGAGCACTGTCACCATGAGCACGGTCACCATGGGCACTATTTCTGTGATTGCGGTTACCATGGAGACTATAGGCATGGGAATGTCACAATGGGCACCATCACAAAGGGCACTGTGACCATGAGCATTGTAACCATAGTCACTGTCACCAAGAGCACTGTCACATTGGGCAGTGTAACAATGGACCCTGTCACCATGGGCTCTGTCACCATGAGCAATGTCACCATGGGCAATGTTACCATGAGCACTACCACCATTAGAACTGTCACCATGGGCACTGTCCGCCTTGGAACTATCACCATGGGCTCTGTCACCATGAGCACTGTCACCATGATCACAGTCACCATGGCCACTCTAACTGTGATTGCGGTCACCATGGAGACTATAACCATGTGCAGTGTCACAAGAGGCAGTATCACCATGAGCACTGTCACCATGGACACTTTCACCATGGGCATTGTCACCATGGGCATTCTCAACATGGGTACTATCACCATGAGCAGTTTCACCATGGGCACTATCACCATGAGCACTGTTGCCATGGGCACTGTCGCCATGGGCACTCTCACTATGGGCACTGTCGCCATGAGCACTGTCACCATGGGCACTATTTCCGTGATTCCACTTACCATGGAGACTATAAGCATGGGAATGTCACAATGGGCACTATCACCATGAGCACTGTGAGCCTGTTCACTGTCACCATGAGCACTGTGACATTGGGCAGTGTCACAATGGAAACTGTCACCATGGGCAGTGTCACCATGAGCACTATCAGCATGAGCAATGTCACCATGGCCACTTAACCATGAGCACTGTCACCATTGGCACTGTCACCATGACCACAGTCACCATGAACACTATTACCATGTGCATTGTCACCATGACCACAGTCACCATGAGCACTATTACCATGAGCATTGTCACCATGGGAATTGTCAACAGAGCACTGTCACCATGAGCACGGTCACCATGGGCATTATTACCGTGGTAGCGGTTACCATGGAGACTATAACCATGGGACTGTCACAATGGGCACTATCACCATGGGTACGGTTACGATGGGCACTATTACCGTGATTGCAGTGACCATGGAGATTATAACCATGGGACTCTCACACCGGGCACTATCAGCATGAGCACTGTCACCATGGGCACTTTCACCCTGAGTACTGTCTCCATGGACACGATCACCATGAGCACTGTCACCGTGGCCACTGTCACCATGGTTAGTGTCACCATTCGCACTACCACCATGAGCACGGTCACCGTGTGCACTATAACAGTGAATGTGGTCACCATGGACAGTATAAACATGGACACTGTCACAATGGGCACTGTCACCTTGAGAACTGTCACTATGGGCACTGTCGCCATGAGCACTGTAACCATGAGCACGATCACCATGGGCACTATTTCCGTGGTTGCGGTTACCATGGAGAATCTAAGCATGGGAATGTCACAATGGGAACTATCACCAGGAGCACTGTGACCATGATCACTGTGACCATGGTCATTGTCACCATGAGCACTGTCACATTGGGCAGTGTCACAATCGGCCCTATCACCATGGGCTCTGTCACCATGGGCACTGTCACCATTGGCACTGTCAGCATTGGAACTGTCACCATGGGCTCTGTCAGCATGACCACTGTCACCATGATCACAGTCACCATGCGCACTATTACTGTGATTGCGGTCACCATGGAGACTATAACCATGGGCAGTGTCACAAGAGGCAGTATCACCGTGAGCCCTGTCACCATGGACACTGTCACCATGGACACTGTCACCATGGGAACTGTCACCGTGAAAAGTGTCACAAAGGGTACTATCACTATGGGTACTGTCACCACAGTATATTTCATTAAGAGCACTTTCACTTTGAGCATTATGATGATGAGCACTCTCACCAAGTACACTGTCACCATGAACACTCTCAGCATGAGCACGGTCACCATGGCCATTGTCACCATGAGCACAGTCACCGTGTGCACTATTACCTTGATTGCGGTCACCATGGAGACTATAACCATGGGACTGTCAAAATCGGCACTATATCCTTGAGCACTGTCACCATGAGAACTGTCACCAAGGGCACTGTCACCATGGGAACTATCACTATGAGCAATATCACCATGAGAACTGTCACCATGGGCAGTGTCAGCATTGCCACTGTCAACATGGGGTCTGTCACCTGGAGCACTGTCACCATGGGCCCAGTCACCATGGGCAATATCACCTTGAGCAGTGTCACCATGACCACAGTCACCATGAGCACTATTACCATGAGCATTGCCACCATGGGAATTGTCACCATGAGCACTGTCACCATGAGCACGGTCACCATGGGCACTATTCCCGTGGTAGCGGTCAACATGGAGACTATAACCTTGGGACTGTCACAATGGGCACTATCACCATGGGTACGGTTACGATGGGCACTATTACCGTGATTGCAGTGACCTTTCAGATTATAACCATGGGACTCTCACATCGGGCACTATCAGCATGAGCACTGTCACCATGGGCACTGTCACCCTTAGCACTGTCACCATGGACACTATCACCATGAGCACTGTTACCATGGGAACTGTCACCATGAGCACTATCACCATGGGCACTGTCACTATGAGCAATATCACCATGAGAACTGTCATCATGGGCACTGTCAGCCTTGCCACTGTCACCATGGGCCCAGTCACCATGGGCACTATCACCTTGATCAGTGTCACCATGATCAGTGTCGCCATGGGCACAGTCAGCATTGGAACTGTCACCATGGGCTCTGTCACCATGAACACTGTCACCATGATCACGGTCACCATGGGTACTATTACTTTGATTGCGGTCACCATGGAGACTATAACCATGGGCAGTGTCACACTGTGCAGTATCACCATGAGCACTATCACAATGAGCACTGTCACCATGAGCAATCTTTCCATGAGCACTGTCACCATGAGCACTGTCACCATGGACACTGTCACCCTGGGCACTGTCACCATGGGAACTGTCACCGTGAAAAGTGTCACAAAGGATAATATCACTATGGGTACTCTCACCACCGTATATTTCGCAAAGACCACTTTCACTGTGAGCATTGTGACTATGGGCACTGTCGCCATGCGCTCTGTCACTATGAGCACTGTCACCATGGGCACTATCACCATGAGCACTGTGACCATGGTCACTGTCACCATGAGCACTGTCACACTGGGCAGTGTCACAATGGGAACTGTCACCATTGGCACTGTCACCATGACCACAGTCACCATGAACACTATTACCATGAGGATTGTCACCATGGGAATTGTCACCATGAGCACTGTTACCATGAGCACGGTCACCATGGGCAGGATTACCGTGGTAGCAGTCACCATGGAGACTATAACCATGGGACTGTCACAATGGGCACTATCACCCTGGGGACGGTTACAATGGGCCCTATTACCGTGATGGCAGTGACCATGTAGATTATAAGCATGGGACTCTCACATCGGGCACTATCAGCATGAGCACTGTCACCATGGGCACTGGCACCCTGAGCACTGTCACCATGGACACTATCACCATGAGCACTTTCACCGTGAACACTGTCACCATGGTTATTGTCACCTTTAGCACTATCACCATGAGCACGGTCACCGTGTGCACTATAAGAGTGAAAGCGGTCACCATGGACAATATAAACATGGACACTGTCACAATGGGCACTGTCACCATGAGTACTGTCACTTTGGGCACTGTTGCCATGAGCACTGTCACCAGAGGCACTGTCACCATGAGCACTGTCACCATGAGCATGATCACCTTGGGCACTATTTCCGTGGTTACGTTTACCATGGAGAATATAAGCATGGGAATGTCACAATGGGAACTATCACCAGGAGCACTGTGACCATGACCAATGTGACCATGGTCATTGCCATCATGAGCACTGTCACATTGGGCAGTGTCACAATCGGCCCTGTCGCCATGGGCTCTGTCACCATGAGCACTGTCACCATGGGCACTGTCACCATGACCACTATCACCATGGGCACTGTCACTATGAGCACGATCACCTTGGGCACTATTTCCGTGGTTACGGTTACCATGGAGAATATAAGCATGGGAATGTCACAATGGGAACTATCACCAGGAGCACTGTGACCATGAGCACTGTGACCATGGTCATTTTCACCATGAGCACTGTCACATTGGGCAGTGTCACAATCGGCCCTATCACCATGAGCTCTGTCACCATGAGCACTGTCACCATGGGCACTGTCACCATGCGCCCAGTCACCATGGGCACTATCACCATGAGCACTATCACAATGAGCACTGTCACCATGAGCACTGTTTCCATGGGCACTGTCACCATGAGCAGTGTCACCATGATAACGGTCACAATGGGCACTATTACCGTGATTGCGGTCACCATGGAGATTATAACCATGTGAACTGTCACAATGGACACGGTCACCATGGGCATTGTCACCATGGGCATTTTCACCTTGGGTACTGTCACCATGAGCAGGTTCACCATGGGGACTATCACCATGAGCACTGTTGCCATGGGCACTGTCACCATGGGCACTCTCACTATGGGCACTGTCGCCATGAGCACTGTCACCATGGGCAGTATTTCCATGACTGTGGTTACCATGGAGACTATAAGCATGGGAATGTCACAATGGGCACTATCACAATGAGCACTGTGACCATGAGCATTGTAACCATAGTCACTGTCACCATGAGCACTGTCACATTGGGCATTGTAACAATGGACCCTGGCTCTGTCAGCATGACCACTGTCACCATGATCACAGTCACCATGCGCACTATTACTGTGATTGCGGTCACCATGGAGACTATATCCATGGGCAGTGTCACAAGAGGCAGTATCACCATGAGCACTGTCACCATGGACACTGTCACCATGGGCACTGTCACCATGGGAACTGTCACCGTGAAAAGTGTCACAAAGGGTACTATCACTATGGGTACTGTCACCACAGTATATTTCACTAAGAGCACTTTCACTTTGAGCATTATGACGATGAGCACAGTCACCATGAACACTGTCACCAAGTACACTGTCGCCATGAACACTCTCAGCATGAGCACGGTCACCATGACAATTGTCACCATGAGCACAGTCACCGTGTGCACTATTACCTTGATTGCGGTCACCATGGAGACTATAACCATGGGACTGTCAAAATCGGCACTATATCCTTGAGCACTGTCACCATGGGAACTATCACTATGAGCAATATCACCATGAGAACTGTCACCATGGGCAGTAGCAGCATTGCCACTGCCAACATGGGCTCTGTCACCTGGAGCACTGTCACCATGGGACCAGTCACCATGGGCAATATCACCTTGAGCAGTGTCACCATGACCACAGTCACCATGAGCACTATTACCTTGAGCATTGCCACCATGGGAATTGTCACCATGAGCACTGTCACCATGAGCATGGTCACCATGGGCACTATTCCCGTGGTAGCGGTCAACATGGAGACTATAACCTTGGGACTGTCACAATGGGCACTATCACCATGGGTACGGTTACGATGGGCACTATTACCGTGATTCCAGTGACCTTTCAGATTATAACCATGGGACTCTCACATCGGGCACTATCAGCATGAGCACTGTCACCATGGGCACTGTCACCCTTAGCACTTTCACCATGGACACTATCACCATGAGCACTGTCACCATGGGAACTGTCACCATGAGCACTATCACCATGGGCACTGTCACTATGAGCAATATCACCATAAGAACTGTCATCATGGGCAATGTCAGCCTTGCCACTGTCACCATGGGCCCAGTCACCATGGGCACTATCACCTTGATCAGTGTCACCATGATCAGTGTCGCCATGGGCACAGTCAGCATTGGAACTGTCACCATGGGCTCTGTCACCATGAGCACTGTCACCATGATCACGGTCACCATGGGAACTATTACTTTGATTGCGGTCACCATGGAGACTATAACCATGGGCAGTGTCACAATGTGCAGTATCACCATGAGCACTATCACAATGAGCACTGTCACCATGAGCAATCTTTCCATGAGCACTCTCACCATGAGCACTGTCACCGTGGACACTGTCACCCTGGGCACTGTCACCATGGGAACTGTCACCGTGAAAAGTGTCACAAAGGATAA
Organism: Kogia breviceps; assembly: GCF_026419965.1. Taxonomy (NCBI): domain Eukaryota; kingdom Metazoa; phylum Chordata; class Mammalia; order Artiodactyla; family Physeteridae; genus Kogia; species Kogia breviceps. Next base: position 89,757 of record NW_026711556.1, on the reverse strand, counting down.
TATCACTATGGGTACTGTCACCACCGTATATTTCACAAAGACCACTTTCACTGTGAGCATTGTGACTATGGGCACTGTCGCCATGCGCTCTGTCACTATGAGCACTGTCACCATGGGCACTATCACCATGAGCACTGTGACCATGGTCACTGTCACCATGAGCACTGTCACACTGGGCAGTGTCACAATGGGAACTGTCACCATGGGCACTGTCACCATGAGCACTATCAGCATGAGCAATGTCACCATGGGTACTGAACGATGAGCACTGTCACCATTGGCACTGTCACCATGACCACAGTCACCATGAACACTATTACCATGAGGATTGTCACCATGGGAATTGTCACCATGAGGACTGTTACCATGAGCACGGTCACCATGGGCACTATTACCGTGGTAGCGGTCACCATGGAGACTATAACCATGGGACTGTCACAATGGGCACTATCACCCTGGGGACGGTTACGATGGGCCCTATTACCGTGATGGCAGTGACCATGTAGATTATAAGCATGGGACTCTCCCATCGGGCACTATCAGCATGAGCACTGTCACCAAGGGCACTGGCACCATGGACACTATCACCATGGACACTATCACCATGAGCACTGTCACCGTGGACACTGTCACCATGGTTATTGTCACCATTAGCACTATCACCATGAGCACGGTCACCGTGTGCACTATAAGAGTGAAAGCGGTCACCATGGACAATATAAACATGGACACTGTCACAATGGGCACTGTCACCATGAGTACTGTCACTTTGGGCACTGTTGCCATGAGCACTGTCACCAGAGGCACTGTCACCATGAGCACTGTCACCATGAGCACGATCACCTTGGGCACTATTTCCGTGGTTACGGTTACCATGGAGAATATAAGCATGGGAATGTCACAGTGGGAACTATCACCAGGAGCACTGTGACCATGACCACTGTGACCATGGTCATTGTCACCATGAGCACTGTCACATTGGGCAGTGTCACAATCGGCCCTGTCTCCATGGGCTCTGTCACCATGAGCACTGTCACCATGGGCACTGTCACCATGACCACTATCACCATGGGCACTGTCACTATGAACAATATCACCATGAGTACTGTCACCATGAGCACGATCACCATGGGCACTATTTCCGTGGTTGCGGTTACCATGGAGAATATAAGCATGGGAATGTCACACTGGGAAATATCACCAGGAGCACTCTGACCACGGTCATTGTCACCATGAGCACTGTCACATTGGGCAGTGTCACAATCGGCCCTATCACCATGGGCTCTGTCACCATGAGCACTTTCACCATGGGCACTGTCACTATGAGCAATATTACCATGAGAACTGTCTCCTTCCGCACTGTCAGCATTGCCACTGTCACCATGAGCACTGTCACCATGTGCCCAGTCACCATGGGCAGTATCACCATGAGCAATATTACAATGATCTCTGTCACCATGAGCACTGTTTCCATGGGCACTGTCACCGTGAGCATTGTCACCATGATAACGGTCACAATGGGCACTATTACCGTGATTGCGGTCACCAATGAGATTATAACCATGTGAACTGTCACAATGGACACGGTCACTATGAGCACTGTCACCGTGGATACTGTCACGATGGTAACTGTCACCATAAACACTATCACCATGAGCACGGTCACCGTGTGCACCTTAACAGTGATGGCGGACACCATGGACAATATAACCATGGACACTGTCACAATGGGCACTGTCGCCATGAGCACTGTCACCATGAGCACTGTCACCGTGAGCATGATCACCATGGACACTATTTCCGTGGTTACAGTTACGATGGAGAATATAAGCATGGGAGTGTCACAATGGGAACTATCATTAGGAGCACTGTGACCATGACCAATGTGACCATGTCACATTGGGCAGTGTCACAATCGGGCCTGTCGCCATGGGCTCTGTCACCATGAGCCCTGTCACCATGGGCACTGTCACCATGACAACTATCACCATGGGCATTGTCACTATGAACAATATCACCATGAGATATGTCACCATGGGCACTGTCACCATGTGCCCAGTCCCCATGGGAACTATCACTTTGATTGCGGTCACCATGGAGACTATAACCCTCGGCAGTGTCACAATGTGCAGTATCACCATGAGCACTATCACAATGAGCACTGTCACCATGAGCAATCTTTCCGTGAGCACGGTCACCATGAGCACTGTCACCATGAGCACTGTCACCATGGACACTGTCACCATGGGCACTGTCACCATGGGAACTGTCACCGTGAAAAGTGTCACAAAGGGTCATATCACTATGGGTAATGTCACCACAGTATATTTCACAAAGAGAACTTTCACTGTGAGCATTGCGACCATGAGCACTATCACCATGAACACTGTCACCATGAGTACTGTCACCATGAGTACTATCACCATGAGCACTGTTTCCAGGGGCACTCTCACTATGGGCACTGTCGCCATGAGCACTGTCACTACGAGCACTGCCACCATGGGCACTGTTACCATGAGCACTGTAACCATGAGCACGGTCACCATGGGCACTATTTCCGTGATTGCGGTTACCTTGGAGACTATAAGGATGGGAATGTCACAATGGGCACTATCACTATGAGCACTGTGAGCCTGGTCACCATGAGAACTGTGACATTGGGCAGTGTCACAATGGAAACTGTCACCATGGGCACTGTCGCCATGAGCACTGTAACCATGAGCACGATCACCATGGGCATGATCACCATGGACACTATTTCCGTGGTTGCGGTTACCATGGAGAATCTAAGCATGGGAATGTCACAATGGGAACTATCACCAGGAGCACTGTGACCATGAGCACTGTGACCATGGTCATTGTCACCATGAGCACTGTCACATTGGGGAGTGTCACAATCGGCCCTATCACCATGGGCTCTGTCACCATGAGCACTGTCACCTTGGGGACTGTCACCATGAGCATTATCACCATGGGCACTGTCACTATGAGAAATATCACAATGAGAACTGTCACCATGGGCACTGTCATCATGAGCACTGTCAACATGTGCCCAGTCGCCATGGGCACTATCACCATGAGCACTATCACAATGAGCACTGTCACCATGAGCACTGTTTCCACGGGCACTGTCACCATGAGCATTGTCACCATGATAACGGTCACAATGGGCACTATTACCGTGATTGCGGTCACCATGGAGATTATAACCATGTGAACTGTCACAATGGACATTCTCACCATGGGCAGTGTCACCATGGGCATTCTCACCATGGGTACTGTCACCATGAGCAGTTTTACCATGGGCACTCTCACCATGAGCACTGTCGCCATGGGCACTCTCACTATGGGCACTGTCGCCATGAGCACTGTCACCATGGGCACTATTTCCGTGATTCCACTTACCATGGAGACTATAAGCATGGGAATGTCACAATGGGCACTATCACAATGAGCACTGTGACCATGAGCATTGTGACCATAGTCACTGTCACCAAGAGCACTGTCACATTGGGCAGTGTAACAATGGACCCTGTCACCATGGGCTATGTCACCATGAGCAATGTCACCATGGGCACTGTTACCATGAGCACTCTCACCATTAGAACTGTCACCATGGGCACTGTCAGCATTGGAAATGTCACCATGGGCTCTGTCACCATGAGCACTGTCACCATGATCACGGGCACCATGGGCAATATTACTGTGATTGCGGTCACCATGGAGACTATAACCATGGGCAGTGTCACAATGGGCAGTATCACCATGAGCACTATCACAATGAGCACTGTCACCATGAGCACTGTAACCGTGGACACTGTCACCATGGGCATTGTCACCATGGGAACTGTCACCGTGAAAAGAGTCACAAAGGGTACTATCACTATGGGTAATATCACCACAGTATATTTCACTAAGAGCACTTTCACTGTCAGCATTGTGACCATGCGCACTATCACCATGAACAGTTTCACCATGAGTACTGTCACCATGGGCACTATCACCATGAGCACTGTTGGCAGGGGAACTCTCACTATGGGAACTGTCGCCATGAGCACTGTCACTGTGAGTACTATCACCATGGGCACTGTTACCATGAGAACTGTCACCATGAGCACGGTCACCATGGGCCCTATTTCGGTGACTGTGGTTATCATGGAGAGTATATACATGGGAATGTCACAATGGGCACTATCCCCAATGAGCACTGTGACCATGAGCACTGTGACCATGGACACTGTTACCATGAGCACTGTCACTTTGTGCAGTGTCACAATTTGAACTGTCACCATGGGAACTGTCACCAAGAGCACTGTCACCATGAGCACTGTCAGCATGAGCAATATCACCATGGGAACTTAACGAGGAGCACTGTCACCATTGGCACTGTCACCATGACCACAGTCACCATGAGCACTATTACCATGAGAATTGTCACAATGGGCACTGTCACCATGGGAACTGTCACCGTGAAAAGTGTCACAAAGGATAATATCACTATGGGTACTGTCACCACAGTATATTTCACAAAGAGCACTTTCCCTGTGAGCATTGTGACCATGAGCACTATCACCATGAACACACTCCCCATGAGCACTGTTTCCATGGGCACTGTCACCACGAGCACTGTCACCATGGGCATTGTCACCACGGGCACTATTACCATGATTGCGGTCAACATGGTGAATATAACCATGGACACTGTCACAACGGGCACTCTCACCATGAGCACTGTCACCGTGGGCACTGTCACCATGAGCACTCTAACCCTGAGCACTATCAAAAGGGGAACTATCACTGTGATAATTGTCACCATGGGCACTGTCACCGTAGGCAATATAACCATGGGTACTGTCACCATGAGCACTGTCACCTTGGGAACCGTCACCATTGGTACTATTACCATGAGCACTATCACCATGAGCACGGTCTCCATGGGCATTTTCACCGAGATTGCGGTCACCATGGTGACTATAACCATCGGCACTCTCACAAAGGGCTTTATCACGAGAACTATCACCATTAGCACTGTCACCATGAGCACTGTTACCATGGGCACTGTCACCATGAGCCCTCTCACCAAGGGAACTGTCACCGTGAACTCTGTCCCAATGGGTACTATTACCATGCGTACTGTCAGCATGGTATATTTCACTAAGAGCATTATCACTGTGAGCATTGTGACCATGAGCACGGGCACCTTGAACACTGTGAGAAAGTACACTGGCTCCATGAACACTCTCACCATGAGCACTGTCACCATGGGCTCTGTCACCATCAGAACTGTCACCATGGGCACTGTCAGCATTGCCGCTGTCACCATGAGCACTGTCACCATGGGCCCATTTACCATGGGCACTATCAACTTGAGCATGGTCACCATGAGCACTTTCGCCATGGGCACTGTGACCATGAGCACTATCACCATGAGAACTGTCACCAAAGGCATTGTCATCATTGGAACTCTCACCATGGGCACTGGCACCATGAGCACTGACACCATGGACACTGTCACCATGGGCACTGTCACCATGGGAACTGTCACCGTGAAAAGGGTCACAAAGGGTACTATCACTATGGGTACTGTCACCACAGTATATTTCACTAAGAGCACTTGCACTGTGAGCATTGTGACCATGAGCACTGTCACCATGAATACTGTCACTATGGGCACTATCACCATGAACACTGTTGACAGGGGCACTCTCACTATGGGCACGGTCGCCAAGAGCACTTTCACCATTGCCACTGTCACCATGAGCACTGTCACCATGAGCACGGTCACCATGGGCACTATTTCTGTGATTGCGGTTACCATGGAGACTATAGGCATGGGAATGTCACAATGGGCACCATCACAAAGGGCACTGTGACCATGAGCATTGTAACCATAGTCACTGTCACCAAGAGCACTGTCACATTGGGCAGTGTAACAATGGACCCTGTCACCATGGGCTCTGTCACCATGAGCAATGTCACCATGGGCAATGTTACCATGAGCACTACCACCATTAGAACTGTCACCATGGGCACTGTCCGCCTTGGAACTATCACCATGGGCTCTGTCACCATGAGCACGGTCACCATGATCACAGTCACCATGGCCACTCTAACTGTGATTGCGGTCACCATGGAGAATATAACCATGTGCAGTGTCACAAGAGGCAGTATCACCATGAGCACTGTCACCATGGACACTTTCACCATGGGCATTGTCACCATGGGCATTCTCAACATGGGTACTATCACCATGAGCACTGTTGCCATGGGCACTGTCGCCATGGGCACTCTCACTATGGGCACCGTCGCCATGAGCACTGTCACCATGGGCACTATTTCCGTGATTCCACTTACCATGGAGACTATAAGCATGGGAATGTCACAATGGGCACTATCACCATGAGCACTGTGAGCCTGGTCACTGTCACCATGAGCACTGTGACATTGGGCAGTGTCACAATGGAAACTGTCACCATGGGCACTGTCACCATGAGCAGTATCAGCATGAGCAATGTCACCATGGCCACTTAACCATGAGCACTGTCACCATTGGCACTGTCACCATGACCACAGTCACCATGAACACTATTACCATGTGCATTGTCACCATGAACACAGTCACCATGAGCACTATTACCATGAGCATTGTCACCATGGGAATTGTCAACAGAGCACTGTCACCATGAGCACGGTCACCATGGGCATTATTACCGTGGTAGCGGTTACCATGGAGACTATAACCATGGGACTGTCACAATGGGCACTATCACCATGGGTACAGTTACGATGGGCACTATTACCGTGATTGCAGTGACCATGGAGATTATAACCATGGGACTCTCACACCGGGCACTATCAGCATGAGCACTGTCACCATGGGCACTTTCACCCTGAATACTGTCTCCATCGACACGATCACCATGAGCACTGTCACCGTGGCCACTGTCACCATGGTTAGTGTCACCATTCGCACTACCACCATGAGCACAGTCACCATGTGCACTATAACAGTGAATGTGGTCACCATGGACAGTATAAACATGGACACTGTCACAATGGGCACTGTCACTTTGAGAACTGTCACTATGGGCACTGTCGCCATGAGCACTGTAACCATGAGCACGATCACCATGGGCACTATTTCCGTGGTTGCGGTTACCATGGAGAATCTAAGCATGGGAATGTCACAATGGGAACTATCACCAGGAGCACTGTGACCATGATCACTGTGACCATGGTCATTGTCACCATGAGCACTGTCACATTGGGCAGTGTCACAATCGGCCCTATCACCATGGGCTCCGTCACCATGAGCACTGTCACCATGGGCACTGTCACCATTGGCACTGTCAGCATTGGAACTGTCACCATGGGCTCTGTCAGCATGACCACTGTCACCATGATCACAGTCACCATGCGCACTATTACTGTGATTGCGGTCACCATGGAGACTATAACCATGGTCAGTGTCACAAGAGGCAGTATCACCGTGAGCCCTGTCACCATGGACACTGTCACCATGGACACTGTCACCATGGGAACTGTCACCGTGAAAAGTGTCACAAAGGGTACTATCACTATGGGTACTGTCACCACAGTATATTTCACTAAGAGCACTTTCACTTTGAGCATTATGATGATGAGCACTCTCACCAAGTACACTGTCACCATGAACACTCTCAGCATGAGCACGGTCACCATGGCCATTGTCACCATGAGCACAGTCACCGTGTGCACTATTACCTTGATTGCGGTCACCATGGAGACTATAACCATGGGACTGTCAAAATCGGCACTATATCCTTGAGCACTGTCACCATGAGAACTGTCACCAAGGGCACTGTCACCATGGGAACTATCACTATGAGCAATATCACCATGAGAACTGTCACCATGGGCAGTGTCAGCATTGCCACTGTCAACATGGGGTCTGTCACCTGGAGCACTGTCACCATGGGCCCAGTCACCATGGGCAATATCACCTTGAGCAGTGTCACCATGACCACAGTCACCATGAGCACTATTACCATGAGCATTGCCACCATGGGAATTGTCACCATGAGCACTGTCACCATGAGCACGGTCACCATGGGCACTATTCCCGTGGTAGCGGTCAACATGGAGACTATAACCTTGGGACTGTCACAATGGGCACTATCACCATGGGTACGGTTACGATGGGCACTATTACCGTGATTGCAGTGACCTTTCAGATTATAACCATGGGACTCTCACATCGGGCACTATCAGCATGAGCACTGTCACCATGGGCACTGTCACCCTTAGCACTGTCACCATGGACACTATCACCATGAGCACTGTTACCATGGGAACTGTCACCATGAGCACTATCACCATGGGCACTGTCACTATGAGCAATATCACCATGAGAACTGTCATCATGGGCACTGTCAGCTTTGCCACTGTCACCATGGTCCCAGTCACCATGGGCACTATCACCTTAATCAGTGTCACCATGATCAGTGTCGCCATGGGCACAGTCAGCATTGGAACTGTCACCATGGGCTCTGTCACCATGAACACTGTCACCATGATCACGGTCACCATGGGAACTATTACTTTGATTGCGGTCACCATGGAGACTATAACCATGGGCAGTGTCACAATGTGCAGTATCACCATGAGCACTATCACAATGAGCACTGTCACCATGAGCAATCTTTCCATGAGCACTGTCACCATGAGCACTGTCACCGTGGACACTGTCACCCTGGGCACTGTCACCATGGGAACTGTCACCGTGAAAAGTGTCACAAAGGATAATATCACTATGGGTACTCTCACCACCGTATATTTCGCAAAGACCACTTTCACTGTGAGCATTGTGACTATGGGCACTGTCGCCATGCGCTCTGTCACTATGAGCACTGTCACCATGGGCACTATCACCATGAGCACTGTGACCATGGTCACTGTCACCATGAGCACTGTCACACTGGGCAGTGTCACAATGGGAACTGTCACCATGGGCACTGTCACCATGAGCACTATCAGCATGAGCAATGTCACCATGGGTAGTGAACGATGAGCACTGTCACGATTGGCACTGTCACCATGACCACAGTCACCATGAACACTATTACCATGAGGATTGTCACCATGGGAATTGTCACCATGAGCACTGTTACCATGAGCACGGTCACCATGGGCACTATTACCGTGGTAGCGGTCACCATGGAGACTATAACCATGGGACTGTCACAATGGGCACTATCACCCTGGGGACGGTTACAATGGGCCCTATTACCGTGATGGCAGTGACCATGTAGATTATAAGCATGGGACTCTCACATCGGGCACTATCAGCATGAGCACTGTCACCATGGGCACTGGCACCATGGACACTATCACCATGGACACTATCACCATGAGCACTGTCACCGTGGACACTGTCACCATGGTTATTGTCACCATTAGCACTATCACCATGAGCACGGTCACGGTGTGCACTATAAGAGTGAAAGCGGTCACCATGGACAATATAAACATGGACACTGTCACAATGGGCACTGTCACCATGAGTACTGTCACTTTGGGCACTGTTGCCATGAGCACTGTCACCAGAGGCACTGTCACCATGAGCACTGTCACCATGAGCACGATCACCTTGGGCACTATTTCCGTGGTTACTGTTACCATGGAGAATATAAGCATGGGAATGTCACAATGGGAACTATCACCAGGAGCACTGTGACCATGACCACTGTGACCATGGTCATTGTCACCATGAGCACTGTCACATTGGGCAGTGTCACAATCGGCCCTGTCGCCATGGGCTCTGTCACCATGAGCACTGTCACCATGGGCACTGTCACCATGACCACTATCACCATGGGCACTGTCACTATGAACAATATCACCATGAGTACTGTCACCATGAGCACGATCACCATGGGCACTATTTCCGTGGTTGCGGTTACCATGGAGAATATAAGCATGGGAATGTCACACTGGGAAATATCACCAGGAGCACTGTGACCACGGTCATTGTCATCATGAACACTGTCACATTGGGCAGTGTCACTATGAGCAATATTACCATGAGAACTGTCTCCATCGGCACTGTCAGCATTGCCACTGTCACCATGAACACTGTCACCATGTGCCCAGTCACCATGGGCAGTATCACCATGAGCAATATTACAATGAGCTCTGTCACCATGAGCACTGTTTCGATGGGCACTGTCACCGTGAGCATTGTCACCATGATAACGGTCACAATGGGCACTATTACCGTGATTGCGGTCACCAATGAGATTATAACCATGTGAACTGTCACAATGGACACGGTCACCATGGGCATTGTCACCATGGGCATTTTCACCTTGGGTACTGTCACCATGAGCAGGTTCACCATGGGGACTATCACCATGAGCACTGTTGCCATGGGCACTGTCGCCATGGGCACTCTCACTATGGGCACTGTCGCCATGAGCACTGTCACCATGGGCACTATTTCCATGACTGTGGTTACCATGGAGACTATAAGCATGGGAATGTCACAATGGGCACTATCACAATGAGCACTGTGACCATGAGCATTGTAACCATAGTCACTGTCACCATGAGCACTGTCACATTGGACATTGTAACAATGGACCCTGGCTCTGTCAGCATGACCACTGTCACCATGATCACAGTCACCATGCGCGCTATTACTGTGATTCCGGTCACCATGGAGACTATATCCATGGGCAGTGTCACAAGAGGCAGTATCACCATGAGCACTATCACAATGAGCACTGTCACCATGAGCAATCTTTCCATGAGCACTCTCACCATGAGCACTGTCACCATGGACACTGTCACCCTGGGCACTGTCACCATGGGAACTGTCACCGTGAAAAGTGTAACAAAGGATAATACCACTATGGGTACTGTCACCACTGTATATTTCACAAAGACCACTTTCACTGTGAGCATTGTGACTATGGGCACTGTCGCCATGAGCTCTGTCACTATGAGCACTGTCACCATGGGCACTATCACCATGAGCACTGTGACCATGGTCACTGTCACCATGGGCACTGTCACACTGAGCACTGTCACCATGGAAATGATCGCTATGAGCACTGTAACCGTGGACACTGTCACGATGGTAATTGTCACCATTAACACTATCACCATGAGCACAGTCACCGTGTGCACTCTAACAGTGATGGCGGTCACCATGGACAATATAAACATGGACACTGTCACAATTGGCACTGTCGCCATGATCACTGTCACTATGGGCACTGTCGCCATGAGCAATGTCACCATGAGCACTGTCACCATGAGCATGATCACCATGGACACTATTTCCGTGGTTACAGTTACCATGGAGAATATAAGCATGGGAATGTCACAATGGGAACTATCACTAGGAGCACTGTGACCATGACCAATGTGACCATGTCACATTGGGCAGTGTCACAATCGGGCCTGTCGCCATGGGCTCTGTCACCATGAGCACTGTCACCATGGGCACTGTCACCATGACAACTATCACCATGGGCATTGTCACTATGAACAATATCACCATGAGAAATGTCACCATGGGCACTGTCACCATGTGCCCAGTCCCCATGGGAACTATCACTTTGAATGCGGTCACCATGGAGACTATAACCCTCGGCAGTGTCACAATGTGCAGTATCACCATGAGCACTATCACAATGAGCACTGTCACCATGAGCAATCTTTCCGTGAGCACGGTCACCATGAGCACTGTCACCATGAGCACTGTCACCATGGGAACTGTCACCGTGAAAAGTGTCACAAAGGGTCATATCACTATGGGTAATGTCACCACAGTATATTTCACAAAGAGCACTTTCACTGTGAGCATTGCGACCATGAGCACTATCACCATGAACAGTGTGACCATGAGTACTGTCACCATGAGTACTATCACCATGAGCACTGTTTCCAGGGGCACTCTCACTATGGGCACTGTCGCCATGAGCACTGTCACTATGAGCACTGTCACCATGGGCACTGTTACCATGAGCACTTTCACCATGAGCACGGTCACCATGGGCACTATTTCCGTGATTGCGGTTACCTTGGAGACTATAAGGATGGGAATGTCACAATGAGCACTATCACCATGAGCACTGTGAGCCTGGTCACTGTCACCATGAGAACTGTGACATTGGGCAGTGTCACAATGGAAACTGTCACCATGGGCACTGTCACCATGAGCACTATCAGCATGAGCAATATCACCATGGCCACTTAATCATGAGCACTCTCACCATTGGCACTGTCACCATGACCACAGTCACCATGAACACTATTACCATGTGCATTGTCACCATGACCACAGTCACCATGAGCACTATTACCATGAGCATTGTCACCATGGGAATTGTCAACAGAGCACTGTCACCATGAGCACGGTCACCATGGGCATTATTACCGTGGTAGCGGTTACCATGGAGACTATAACCATGGGACTGTCACAATGGGCACTATCACCATGGGTACGGTTACGATGGGCACTATTACCGTGATTGCAGTGACCATGGAGATTATAACCATGGGACTCTCACACCGGGCACTATCACCATGAGCACTGTCACCGTGGCCACTGTCACCATGGTTAGTGTCACCATTCGCACTATCACCATGAGCACGGTCACCGTGTGCACTACAACAGTGAATGTGGCCACCATGGACAGTATAAACATGGACACTGTCACAATGGGCACTGTCACCTTGAGAACTGTCACTATGGGCACTGTCGCCTTGAGGACTGTAACCATGAGCATGATCACCATGGGCACTATTTCCGTGGTTGCGGTTACCATGGAGAATCTAAGCAAGGGAATGTCACAATGGGAACTATCACCAGGAGCACTGTGACCATGACCACTGTGACCATGGTCATTGTCACCATGAGCACTGTCACATTGGGCAGTGTCACAATCGGCCCTGTCGCCATGGGCTCTGTCACCATGAGCACTGTCACCATGGGCACTGTCACCATGACCACTATCACCATGGGCACTGTCACTATGAACAATATCACCATGAGTACTGTCACCATGAGCACGATCACCATGGGCACTATTTCCGTGGTTGCGGTTACCATGGAGAATATAACATGGGAATGTCACACTGGGAAATATCACCAGGAGCACTGTGACCACGATCATTGTCATCATGAGCACTGTTCACATTGGGCAGTGTCACTATGAGCAATATTACCATGAGAACTGTCTCCATCGGCACTGTCAGCATTGCCACTGTCACCATTAACACTGTCACCATGTGCCAAGTCACCATGGGCAGTATCACCATGAGCAATATTACAATGAGCTCTGTCACCATGAGCACTGTTTCCATGGGCACTGTCACCGTGAGCATTGTCACCATGATAACGGTCACAATGGGCACTATTACCGTGATTGCGGTCACCAATGAGAATATAACCATGTGAACTGTCACAATGGACACGGTCACCATGGGCATTGTCACCATGGGCATTTTCACCTTGGGTACTGTCACCATGAGCAGGTTCACCATGGGGACTATCACCATGAGCACTGTTGCCATGGGCACTGTCGCCATGGGCACTCTCACTATGGGCACTGTCGCCATGAGCACTGTCACCATGGGCACTATTTCCATGACTGTGGTTACCATGGAGACTATAAGCATGGGAATGTCACAATGGGCACTATCACAATGAGCACTGTGACCATGAGCATTGTAACCATAGTCACTGTCACCATGAGCACTGTCACATTGGACATTGTAACAATGGACCCTGGCTCTGTCAGCATGACCACTGTCACCATGATCACAGTCACCATGCGCACTATTACTGTGATTGCGGTCACCATGGAGACTATATCCATGGGCAGTGTCACAAGAGGCAGTATCACCATGAGCACTGTCACCATGGACACTGTCACCATGGGCAATGTCACCATGGGAACTGTCACCGTGAAAAGTGTCACAAAGGGTACTATCACTATGGGTACTGTCACCACAGTATATTTCACTAAGAGCACTTTCACTTTGAGCATTATGACAATGAGCACAGTCACCATGAACACTGTCACCAAGTCCACTGTCGCCATGAACACTCTCAGCATGGGCACGGTCACCATGACGATTGTCACCATGAGCACAGTCACCGTGTGCACTATTACCTTGATTGCGGTCACCATGGAGACTATAACCATGGGACTGTCAAAATCGGCACTATATCCTTGAGCACTGTCACCATGAAAACTGTCACCAAGGGCACTGTCACCATGGGAACTATCACTATGAGCAATATCACCATGAGAACTGTCACCATGGGCAGTGTCAGCATTGCCACTGTCAACATGGGGTCTGTCACCTGGAGCACTGTCACCATGGGCCCAGTCACCATGGGCAATATGACCTTGAGCAGTGTCACCATGACCACAGTCACCATGAGCACTATTACCATGAGCATTGCCACCATGGGAATAGTCACCATGAGCACTGTCACCATGAGCACGGTCACCATGGGCACTATTCCCGTGGTAGCGGTCAACATGGAGACTATAACCTTGGGACTGTCACAATGGGCACTATCACCATGGGTACGGTTACGATGGGCACTATTACCGTGATTGCAGTGACCTTTCAGATTATAACCATGGGACTCTCACATCGAGCACTATCAGCATGAGCACTGTCACCATGGGCACTGTCACCCTTAGCACTTTCACCATGGACACTATCACCATGAGCACTGTCACCATGGGAACTGTCACCATGAGCACTATCACCATGGGCACTGTCACTATGAGCAATATCACCATGAGAACTGTGATCATTGGCACTGTCAGCCTTGCCACTGTCACCATGGGCCCAGTCACCATGGGCACTATCACCTTGATCAGTGTCACAATGATCAGTGTCGCCATGGGCACAGTCAGCATTGGAACTGTGACCATGGGCTCTGTCACCATGAGCACTGTCACCATGATCACGGTCACCATGGGAACTATTACTTTGATTGCGGTCACCATGGAGACTATAACCATGGGCAGTGTCACAATGTGCAGTATCACCATGAGCACTATCACAATGAGCACTGTCACCATGAGCAATCTTTCCATGAGCACTCTCACCATGAGCACTGTAACCATGGACACTGTAACCCTGGGCACTGTCACCATGGGAACTGTCACCGTGAAATGTGTAACAAAGGATAATACCACTATGGGTACTGTCACCACTGTATATTTCACAAAGACCACTTTCACTGTGAGCATTGTGACTATGGGCACTGTCGCCATGAGCTCTGTCACTATGAGCACTGTCACCATGGGCACTGTTACCATGAGCACTGTCACCATGAGCACGGTCACCATGGGCACTATTTCCGTGATTGCGGTTACCTTGGAGACTATAAGGATGGGAATGTCACAATGGGCACTATCACCATGAGCACTGTGAGCCTGGTCACTGTCACCATGAGAACTGTGACATTGGGCATTGTCACAATGGAAACTGTCACCATGGGCACTGTCACCATGAGCACTATCAGCATGAGCAATGTCACCATGGCCACTTAACCATGAGCACTGTCACCATTGGCACTGTCACCATGACCACAGTCACCATGAACACTATTACCATGTGCATTGTCACCATGACCACAGTCACCATGAGCACTATTACCATGAGCATTGTCACCATGGGAATTGTCAACAGAGCACAGTCACCATGAGCACGGTCACCATGGGCATTATTACCGTGGTAGCGGTTACCATGGAGACTATAACCATGGGACTGTCACAATGGGCACTATCACCATGGGTACGGTTACGATGGGCACTATTACCGTGATTGCAGTGACCATGGAGATTATAACCATGGGACTCTCACACCGGGCACTATCAGCATGAGCACTGTCACCATGGGCACTTTCACCCTGAGTACTGTCTCCATGGACACGATCACCATGAGCACTGTCACCGTGGCCACTGTCACCATGGTTAGTGTCACCATTTGCACTATCACCATGAGCACGGTCACCGTGTGCACTACAACAGTGAATGTGGCCACCATGGACAGTATAAACATGGACACTGCCACAATGGGCACTGTCACCTTGAGAACTGTCACTATGGGCACTGTCGCCATGAGCACTGTAACCATGAGCACGATCACCATGGGCACTAGTTCCGTGGTTGCGGTTACCATGGAGAATCTAAGCATGGGAATGTCACAATGGGAACTATCACCAGGAGCACTGTGACCATGACCACTGTGACCATGGTCATTGTCACCATGAGCACTGTCACATTGGGCAGTGTCACAATCGGCCCTGTCGCCATGGGCTCTGTCACCATGAGCACTGTCACCATGGGCACTGTCACCATGACCACTATCACCATGGGCACTGTCACTATGAACAATATCACCATGAGTACTGTCACCATGAGCACGATCACCATGGGCACTATTTCCGTGGTTGCGGTTACCATGGAGAATATAAGCATGGGAATGTCACACTGGGAAATATCACCAGGAGCACTGTGACCACGGTCATTGTCATCATGAGCACTGTCACATTCGGCAGTGTCACTATGAGCAATATTACCATGAGAACTGTCTCCATCGGCACTGTCAGCATTGCCACTGTCACCATGAACACTGTCACCATGTGCCCAGTCACCATGGGCAGTATCACCATGAGCAATATTACAATGAGCACTGTCACCATGAGCACTATTTCCATGGGCACTGTCACCGTGAGCATTGTCACCATGATAACGGTCACAATGGGCACTATTACCGTGATTGCGGTCACCAATGAGATTATAACCATGTGAACTGTCACAATGGACACGGTCACCATGGGCATTGTCACCATGGGCATTTTCACCTTGGGTACTGTCACCATGAGCAGGTTCACCATGGGGACTATCACCATGAGCACTGTTGCCATGGGCACTGTCGCCATGGGCACTCTCACTATGGGAACTGTCGCCATGAGCACTGTCACCATGGGCACTATTTCCATGACTGTGTTTACCATGGAGACTATAAGCATGGGAATGTCACAATGGGCACTATCACCATGAGCACTGTGAGCCTGGTCACTGTCACCATGAGCACTGTGACATTGGGCAGTGTCACAATGGAAACTGTCACCATGGGCACTGTCACCATGAGCACTATCAGCATGAGCAATGTCACCATGGCCACTTAACCATGAGCACTGTCACCATTGGCACTGTCAACATGACCACAGTCACCATGAACACTATTACCATGTGCATTGTCACCATGACCACAGTCACCATGAGCACTATTACCATGAGCATTGTCACCATGGGAATTGTCAACAGAGCACTGTCACCATGAGCACGGTCACCATGGGCATTATTACCGTGGTAGCGGTTACCATGGAGACTATAACCATGGGACTGTCACAATGGGCACTATCACCATGGGTACGGTTACGATGGGCACTATTACCGTGATTGCAGTGACCATGGAGATTATAACCATGGGACTCTCACACCGGGCACTATCAGCATGAGCACTGTCACCATGGGCACTTTCACCCTGAGTACTGTCTCCATGGACACGATCACCATGAGCACTGTCACCGTGGCCACTGTCACCATGGTTAGTGTCACCATTCGCACTACCACCATGAGCACGGTCACCGTGTGCACTATAACAGTGAATGTGGTCACCATGGACAGTATAAACATGGACACTGTCACAATGGGCACTGTCACCTTGAGAACTGTAACCATGAGCACGATCACCATGGGCACTATTTCCGTGGTTGCGGTTACCATGGAGAATCTAAGCATGGGAATGTCACAATGGGAACTATCACCAGGAGCACTGTGACCATGATCACTGTGACCATGGTCATTGTCACCATGAGCACTGTCACATTGGGCAGTGTCACAATCGGCCCTATCACCATGGGCTCTGTCACCATGAGCACTGTCACCATGGGCACTGTCACCATTGGCACTGTCAGCATTGGAACTGTCACCATGGGCTCTGTCAGCATGACCACTGTCACCATGATCACAGTCACCATGCGCACTATTACTGTGATTGCGGTCACCATGGAGACTATAACCATGGGCAGTGTCACAAGAGGCAGTATCACCGTGAGCCCTGTCACCATGGACACTGTCACCATGGACACTGTCACCATGGGAACTGTCACTGTGAAAAGTGTCACAAAGGGTACTATCACTATGGGTACTGTCACCACAGTATATTTCACTAAGAGCACTTTCACTTTGAGCATTATGATGATGAGCACTCTCACCAAGTACACTGTCACCATGAACACTCTCAGCATGAGCACGGTCACCATGGCCATTGTCACCATGAGCACAGTCACCGTGTGCACTATTACCTTGATTGCGGTCACCATGGAGACTATAACCATGGGACTGTCAAAATCGGCACTATATCCTTGAGCACTGTCACCATGAGAACTGTCACCAAGGGCACTGTCACCATGGGAACTATCACTATGAGCAATATCACCATGAGAACTGTCACCATGGGCAGTGTCAGCATTGCCACTGTCAACATGGGGTCTGTCACCTGGAGCACTGTCACCATGGGCCCAGTCACCATGGGCAATATCACCTTGAGCAGTGTCACCATGACCACAGTCACCATGAGCACTATTACCATGAGCATTGCCACCATGGGAATTGTCACCAAGAGCACTGTCACCATGAGCACGGTCACCATGGGCACTATTCCCGTGGTAGCGGTCAACATGGAGACTATAACCTTGGGACTGTCACAATGGGCACTATCACCATGGGTACGGTTACGATGGGCACTATTACCGTGATTGCAGTGACCTTTCAGATTATAACCATGGGACTCTCACATCGGGCACTATCAGCATGAGCACTGTCACCATGGGCATTGTCACCCTTAGCACTGTCACCATGGACACTATCACCATGAGCACTGTTACCATGGGAACTGTCACCATGAGCACTATCACCATGGGCACTGTCACTATGAGCAATATCACCATGAGAACTGTCATCATGGGCACTGTCAGCCTTGCCACTGTCACCATGGGCCCTGTCACCATGGGCACTATCACCTTGATCAGTGTCACCATGATCAGTGTCGCCATGGGCACAGTCAGCATTGGAACTGTCACCATGGGCTCTGTCACCATGAGCACAGTCACCATGATCACGGGCACCATGGGCAATATTACTGTGATTGCGGTCACCATGGAGACTATAACCATGGGCAGTGTCACAATGGGCAGTATCACCATGAGCACTATCACAATGAGCACTGTCACCATGAGCACTGTCACCATGGACACTGTCACCATGGGCACTGTCACCATGGGAACTGTCACCGTGAAAAGAGTCACAAAGGGTACTATCACTATGGGTAATGTCACCACAGTATATTTCACTAAGAGCACTTTCACTGTCAGCATTGTGACCATGAGCACTATCACCATGAACAGTTTCACCATGAGTACTGTCACCATGGGCACTATCACCATGAGCACTGTTGCCAGGGGAACTCTCACTATGGGAACTGTCGCCATGAGCACTGTCACTGTGAGTACTGTCACCATGGGCACTATTACCATGAGAACTGTCACCATGAGCACGGTCACCATGGGCCCTATTTCGGTGACTGTGGTTATCATGGAGAGTATATACATGGGAATGTCACAATGGGCACTATCCCCATGAGCACTGTGACCATGAGCACTGTGACCATGGACACTGTTACCATGAGCACTGTCACATTGGGCAGTGTCACAATGTGAACTGTCACCATCGGCACTGTCACCAAGAGCACTGTCACCATGAGCACTGTCAGCATGAGCAATGTCACCATGGGCACTTCACCAGGAGCACTGTCACCATTGGCACTGTCACCATGACCACAGTCACCATGAGCACTATTACCATGAGCATTGTCACCATGGGCACTGTCACCATGGGAACTGTCACCGTGAAAAGTGTCACAAAGGATAATATCACTATGGATACTGTCACCACAGTATATTTCACAAAGAGCACTTTCACTGTGAGCATTGTGACCATGAGCACTATCACCATGAACACACTCCCCATGAGCACTGTTTCCATGGGCACTGTCACCACGAGCACTGTCACCATGGGCATTGTCACCACGGGCACTATTACCATGATTGCGGTCAACATGGTGAATATAACCATGGACACTGTCACAACGGGCACTCTCACCATGAGCACTCTCACCGTGGTCCCTGTCACCATGAGCACTCTAACCATGAGCACTATCAAAAGGGGAACTATCACTGTGATAATTGTCACCATGGGCACTGTCACCGTAGGCAATATAACCATGGGTACTGTCACCATGAGCACTGTCACCTTGGGAACCGTCACCATTGGTACTATTACCATGAGCACTATCACCATGAGAACGGTCTCCATGGGCATTTTCACCGAGATTGCGGTCACCATGGTGACTATAACCATCGGCACTCTCACAAAGGGCTTTATCACGAGAACTATCACCATTAGCACTGTCACCATGAGCACTGTTATCATGGGCACTGTCACCATGAGCCCTCTCACCAAGGGAACTGTCACCGTGAACTCTGTCCCAATGGGTACTATTACCATGCGTACTGTCAGCATGGTATATTTCACTAAGAGCATTATCACTGTGAGCATTGTGACCATGAGCACGGGCACCTTGAACACTGTGAGAAAGTACACTGGCTCCATGAACACTCTCACAATGAGCACTGTCACCATGGGCTCTGTCACCATCAGAACTGTCACCATGGGCACTGTCAGCATTGGAACTGTCACCATGGGCTCTGTCAGCATGACCACTGTCACCATGATCACAGTCACCATGCGCACTATTACTGTGATTGCTGTAACCATGGAGACTTTAACCATGGGCAGTGTCACAAGAGGCAGTATCACCGTGAGCCCTGTCACCATGGACACTGTTACCATGGACACTGTCACCATGGGAACTGTCACCGTGAAAAGTGTCACCAAGGGTACTATCACTATGGGTACTGTCACCACAGTATATTTCACTAAGAGCACTTTCACTTTGAGCATTATGACGATGAGCACAGTCACCATGAACACTGTCACCAAGTACACTGTCACCATGAACACTCTCAGCATGAGCACGGTCACCATGGCCATTGTCACCATGAGCACAGTCACTGTGTGCACTAATACCTTGATTGCGGTCACCATGGAGACTATAACCATGGGACTGTCAAAATCGGCACTATATCCTTGAGCACTGTCACCATGAGAACTGTCACCAAGGGCACTGTCACCATGGGAACTATCACTATGAGCAATATCACCATGAGAACTGTCACCATGGGCAGTGTCAGCATTGCCACTGTCAACATGGGGTCTGTCACCTGGAGCACTGTCACCATGGGCCCAGTCACCATGGGCAATATCACCTTGAGCAGTGTCACCATGACCACAGTCACCATGAGCACTATTACCATGAGCATTGCCACCATGGGAATTGTCACCAAGAGCACTGTCACCATGAGCACGGTCACCATGGGCACTATTCCCGTGGTAGCGGTCACCATGGAGACTATAACCATGGGACTGTCAAAATCGGCACTATATCCTTGAGCACTGTCACCATGAGAACTGTCACCAAGGGCACTGTCACCATGGGAACTATCACTATGAGCAATATCACCATGAGAACTGTCACCATGGGCAGTGTCAGCATTGCCACTGCCAACATGGGCTCTGTCACCTGGAGCACTGTCACCATGGGCCCAGTCACCATGGGCAATATCACCTTGAGCAGTGTCACCATGACCACAGTCACCATGAGCACTATTACCATGAGCATTGCCACCATGGGAATTGTCACCATGAGCACTGTCACCATGAGCACGGTCACCATGGGCACTATTCCCGTGGTAGCGGTCAACATGGAGACTATAACCTTGGGACTGTCACAATGGGCACTATCACCATGGGTACGGTTACGATGGGCACTATTCCCGTGATTGCAGTGACCTTTCAGATTATAACCATGGGACTCTCACATCGGGCACTATCAGCATGAGCACTGTCACCATGGGCATTGTCACCCTTAGCACTGTCACCATGGACACTATCACCATGTGCACTGTTACCATGGGAACTGTCACCATGAGCACTATCACCATGGGCACTGTCAGCCTTGCCACTGTCACCATGGGCCCTGTCACCATGGGCACTATCTCTTTGATGAGTGTCACCATGATCAGTGAAGCCATGGGCACAGTCAGCATTGGAACTGTCACCATGGGCTCTGTCACCATGAGCATTGTCACCATGATCACGGTCACCATGGGAACTATTACTTTGATTGCGGTCACCATGGAGACTATAACCATGGGCAGTGTCACAATGTGCAGTATCACCATGAGCACTATCACAATGAGCACTGTCACCATGAGCAATCTTTCCATGAGCACTCTCACCATGAGCACTGTCACCGTGGACACTGTCACCCTGGGCACTGTCACCATGGGAACTGTCACCGTGAAAAGTGTCACAAAGGATAATATCACTATGGGTACTGTCACCACCGTATATTTCACAAAGACCACTTTCACTGTGAGCATTGTGACTATGGGCACTGTCGCCATGCGCTCTGTCACTATGAGCACTGTCACCATGGGCACTATCACCATGAGCACTGTGACCATGGTCACTGTCACCATGAGCACTGTCACACTGGGCAGTGTCACAATGGGAACTGTCACCATGGGCACTGTCACCATGAGCACTATCAGCATGAGCAATGTCACCATGGGTACTGAACGATGAGCACTGTCACCATTGGCACTGTCACCATGACCACAGTCACAATGAACACTTTTACCATGAGGATTGTCACCATGGGAATTGTCACCATGAGCACTGTTACCATGAGCACGGTCACCATGGGCACTATTACCGTGGTAGCGGTCACCATGGAGACTATAACCATGGGACTGTCACAATGGGCACTATCACCCTGGGGACGGTTACGATGGGCCCTATTACCGTGATGGCAGTGACCATGTAGATTATAAGCATGGGACTCTCACATCGGGCACTACCAGCATGAGCACTGTCACCAAGGGCACTTGCACCATGGACACTATCACCATGGACACTATCACCATGAGCACTGTCACTGTGGACACTGTCACCATGGTTATTGTCACCATTAGCACTATCACCATGAGCACGGTCACCGTGTGCACTATAAGAGTGAAAGCGGTCACCATGGACAATATAAACATGGACACTGTCACAATGGGCACTGTCACCATGAGTACTGTCACTTTGGGCACTGTTGCCATGAGCACTGTCACCATGAGCACTGTCACCATGAGCACGATCACCTTGGGCACTATTTCCGTGGTTATGGTTACCATGGAGAATATAAGCATGGGAATGTCACAATGGGAACTATCACCAGGAGCACTGTGACCATGACCACTGTGACCATGGTCATTGTCACCATGAGCACTGTCACATTGGGCAGTGTCACAATCGGCCCTGTCGCCATGGGCTCTGTCACCATGAGCACTGTCACCATGGGCACTGTCACCATGACCACTATCACCATGGGCACTGTCACTATGAACAATATCACCATGAGTACTGTCACCATGAGCACGATCACCATGGGCACTATTTCTGTGGTTGCGGTTACCATGGAGAATATAAGCATGGGAATGTCACCCTGGGAAATATCACCAGGAGCACTCTGACCACGGTCATTGTCACCATGAGCTCTGTCACATTGGGCAGTGTCACAATCGGCCCTATCACCATGGGCTCTGTCACCATGAGCACTTTCACCATGGGCACTGTCACTATGAGCATAATTACCATGAGAACTGTCTCCATCGGCACTGTCGTCATTGCCACTGTCACCATGAGCACTGTCACCATGTGCCCAGTCACCATGGGCAGTATCACCATGAGCAATATTACAATGAGCTCTGTCACCATGAGCACTGTTTCCATGGGCACTGTCACCGTGAGCATTGTCACCATGATAACGGTCACAATGGGCACTATTACCGTGATTGCGGTCACCAATGAGATTATAACCATGTGAACTGTCACAATGGACACGGTCACCATGGGCATTGTCACCATGGGCATTTTCACCTTGGGTACTGTCACCATGAGCATTTTCACCATGGGCACTCTCACCATGAGCACTGTTGCCATGGGCACTGTCGCCATGGGCACTCTCACTATGGGCACTGTCTCCATGAGCACTGTCACCATGGGCACTATTTCCATGACTGTGGTTACCATGGAGACTATAAGCATGGGAATGTCACAATGGGCACTATCACAATGAGCACTGTGACCATGAGCATTGTAACCATAGTCACTGTCACCATGAGCACTGTCACATTGGGCATTGTAACAATGGACCCTGGCTCTGTCAGCATGACCACTGTCACCATGATCACAGTCACCATGCGCACTATTACTGTGATTGCGGTCACCATGGAGACTATATCCATGGGCAGTGTCACAAGAGGCAGTATCACCATGAGCACTGTCACCATGGACACTGTCACCATGTGCACTGTCACCATGGGAACTGTCACCGTGAAAAGTGTCACAAAGGGTACTATCACTATGGGTACTGTCACCACAGTATATTTCACTAAGAGCACTTTCACTTTGAGCATTATGACGATGAGCACAGTCACCATGAACACTGTCACCAAGTACACTGTCGCCATGAACACTCTCAGCATGAGCACGGTCACCATGAGCACAGTCACCGTGTGCACTATTACCTTGATTGCGGTCACCATGGAGACTATAACCATGGGACTGTCAAAATCGGCACTATATCCTTGAGCACTGTCACCATGAGAACTGTCACCAAGGGCACGGTCACCATGGGAACTATCACTATGAGCAATATCACCATGAGAACTGTCACCATGGGCAGTGTCAGCATTGCCACTGTCAACATGGGGTCTGTCACCTGGAGCACTGTCACCATGGGCCCAGTCACCATGGGCAATATCACCTTGAGCAGTGTCACCATGACCACAGTCACCATGAGCACTATTACCATGAGCATTGCCACCATGGGAATTGTCACCATGAGCACTGTCACCATGAGCACGGTCACCATGGGCACTATTCCCGTGGTAGCGGTCAACATGGAGACTATAACCTTGGGACTGTCACACTGGGCACTATCACCATGGGTACGGTTACGATGGGCACTATTACCGTGATTGCAGTGACCTTTCAGATTATAACCATGGGACTCTCACATCGGGCACTATCACCATGAGCACTGTCACCATGGGCACTGTCACCCTTAGCACTTTCACCATGGACACTATCACCATGAGCACTGTCACCATGGGAACTGTCACCATGAGCACTATCACCATGGGCACTGTCACTATGAGCAATATCACCATGAGAACTGTCATCATGGGCACTGTCAGCCTTGCCACTGTCACCATGGGCCCAGTCACCATGGGCACTATCACCTTGATCAGTGTCACCATGATCAGTGTCGCCATGGGCACAGTCAGCATTGGAACTGTCACCATGGGCTCTGTCACCATGAGCACTGTCACCATGATCACGGTCACCATGGGAACTATTACTTTGATTGCGGTCACCATGGAGACTATAACCATGGGCAGTGTCACAATGTGCAGTATCACCATGAGCACTATCACAATGAGCACTGTCACCATGAGCAATGTTTCCATGAGCACTCTCACCATGAGCACTGTCACCGTGAACACTGTCACCCTGGGCACTGTCACCATGGGAACTGTCACCGTGAAAAGTGTCACAAAGGATAATATCACTATGGGTACTGTCACCACCGTATATTTCACAAAGACCACTTTCACTGTGAGCATTGTGACTATGGGCACTGTCGCCATGAGCTCTGTCACTATGAGCACTGTCACCATGGGCACTATCACCATGAGCACTGTGACCATGGTCACTGTCACCATGAGCACTGTCACACTGGGCAGTGTCCAATGGGAACTGTCACCATGGGCACTGTCACCGAGAGCACTGTCACCATGAGCACTATCAGCATGAGCAATGTCACCATGGGTACTGAACGATGAGCACTGTCACCATTGGCACTGTCACCATGACCACAGTCACCATGAACACTATTACCATGAGGACTGTCACCATGGGAATTGTCACCATGAGCACTGTTACCATGAGCATGATCACCATGGGCACTGTCACCATGGGAACTGTCACCGTGAAAAGTGTCACAAAGGGTCATATCACTATGGGTACTGTCACCACAGTATATTTCACTAAGAGCACTTTCACTGTCAGCATTGTGACCATGCGCACTATCACCATGAACAGTTTCACCATGAGTACTGTCACCATGGGCACTATCACCATGAGCACTGTTGCCAGGGGAACTCTCACTATGGTAACTGTCGCCATGAGCACTGTCACTGTGAATACTATCACCATGGGCACTGTTACCATGAGAACTGTCACCATGAGCACGGTCACCATGGGCCCTATTTCGGTGACTGTGGTTATCATGGAGAGTATATACATGGGAATGTCACAATGGGCACTATCCCCAATGAGCACTGTGACCATGAGCAATGTGACCATGGACACTGTTACCATGAGCACTGTCACATTGGGCAGTGTCACAATGTGAACTGTCACCATGGGAACTGTCACCAAGAGCACTGTCACCATGAGCACTGTCAGCATGAGCAATGTCACCATGGGCACTTAACGAGGAGCACTGTCACCATTGGCACTGTCACCATGACCACAGTCACCATGAGCACTATTACCATGAGCATTGTCACAATGGGCACTGTCACCATGGGAACTGTCACCGTGAAAAGTGTCACAAAGGATAATATCACTATGGGTACTGTCACCACAGTATATTTCACAAAGAGCACTTTCACTGTGAGCATTGTGACCATGAGCACTATCACCATGAACACACTCCCCATGAGCACTGTTTCCATGGGCACTGTCACCACGAGCACTGTCACCATGGGCATTGTCACCACGGGCACTATTACCATGATTGCGGTCAACATGGTGAATATAACCATGGACACTGTCACAACGGGCACTCTCACCATGAGCACTGTCCCCGTGGGCACTGTCACCATGAGCACTCTAACCATGAGCACTATCAAAAGGGGAACTATCACTGTGATATTTGTCACCATGGGCACTGTCACCGTAGGCAATATAACCATGGGTACTGTCACCATGAGCACTGTCACCTTGGGAACCGTCACCATTGGTACTATAACCATGAGCACTATCACCATGAGCACGGTCTCCATGGGCATTTTCACCGAGATTGCGGTCACCATGGTGACTATAACCATCGGCACTCTCACAAAGGGCTTTATCACGAGAACTCTCACCATTAGCACTGTCACCATGAGCACTGTTACCATGGGCACTGTCACCATGAGCCCTCTCACCAAGGGAACTGTCACCGTGAACTCTGTCCCAATGGGTACTATTACCATGCGTACTGTCAGCATGGTATATTTCACTAAGAGCATTATCACTGTGAGCATTGTGACCATGAGCACGGGCACCTTGAACACTGTGAGAAAGTACACTGGCTCCATGAACACTCTCACAATGAGCACTGTCACCATGGGCTCTGTCACCATCAGAACTGTCACCATGGGCACTGTCAGCATTGCCGCTGTCACCATGAGCACTGTCACCATGGGCCCATTTACCATGGGCACTATCAACTTGAGCATGGTCACCATGAGCACTTTCGCCATGGGCACTGTGACCATGAGCACTATCACCATGAGAACTGTCACCAAAGGCATTGTCATCATTGGAACTCTCACCATGGGCACTGTCACCATGAGCACTGTCACCATGGACACTGTCACCATGGGCACTGTCACCATGGGAACTGTCACCGTGAATAGGGTCACAAAGGGTACTATCACTATGGGTACTGTCACCACAGTATATTTCACTAAGAGCACTTGCACTGTGAGCATTGTGACCATGAGCACTGTCACCATGAATACTGTCACTATGGGCACTATCACCATGAACACTGTTGACAGGGGCACTCTCACTATGGGCACGGACGCCAAGAGCACTTTCACCATTGCCACTGTTACCATGAGCACTGTCACCATGAGCACGGTCACCATGGGCACTATTTCTGTGATTGCGGTTACCATGGAGACTATAGGCATGGGAATGTCACAATGGGCACCATCACAAAGGGCACTGTGACCATGAGCATTGTAACCATAGTCACTGTCACCAAGAGCACTGTCACATTGGGCAGTGTAACAATGGACCCTGTCACCATGGGCTCTGTCACCATGAGCAATGTCACCATGGGCAATGTTACCATGAGCACTACCACCATTAGAACTGTCACCATGGGCACTGTCCGCCTTGGAACTATCACCATGGGCTCTGTCACCATGAGCACTGTCACCATGATCACAGTCACCATGGCCACTCTAACTGTGATTGCGGTCACCATGGAGACTATAACCATGTGCAGTGTCACAAGAGGCAGTATCACCATGAGCACTGTCACCATGGACACTTTCACCATGGCCATTGTCACCATGGGCATTCTCAACATAGGTACTATCACCATGAGCAGTTTCACCATGGGCACTATCACCATGAGCACTGTCACCATGGGCACTGTCGCCATGGGCACTGTCAGCATTGGAACTGTCACCATGGGCTCTGTCAGCATGACCACTGTCACCATGATCACAGTCACCATGCGCACTATTACTGTGATTGCTGTCACCATGGAGACTTTAACCATGGGCAGTGTCACAAGAGGCAGTATCACCGTGAGCCCTGTCACCATGGACACTGTCACCATGGACACTGTCACCATGGGAACTGTCACCGTGAAAAGTGTCACAAAGGGTACTATCACTATGGGTACTGTCACCACAGTATATTTCACTAAGAGCACTTTCACTTTGAGCATTATGATGATGAGCACTCTCACCAAGTACACTGTCACCATGAACACTCTCAGCATGAGCACGGTCACCATGGCCATTGTCACCATGAGCACAGTCACCGTGTGCACTATTACCTTGATTGCGGTCACCATGGAGACTATAACCATGGGATTGTCCAAATCGGCACTATATCCTTGAGCACTGTCACCATGAGAACTGTCACCAAGGGCACTCTCACCATGGGAACTATCACTATGAGCAATATCACCATGAGAACTGTCACCATGGGCAGTGTCAGCATTGCCACTGTCAACATGGGTTCTGTCACCTGGAGCACTGTCACCATGGGCCCAGTCACCATGGGCAATATCACCTTGAGCAGTGTCACCATGACCACAGTCACCATGAGCACTATTACCATGAGCATTGCCACCATGGGAATAGTCACCATGAGCACTCTCACCATGAGCACGGTCACCATGGGCACTATTCCCGTGGTAGCGGTCAACATGGAGACTATAACCTTGGGACTGTCACAATGGGCACTATCACCATGGGTACGGTTACGATGGGCACTATTACCGTGATTGCAGTGACCTTTCAGATTATAACCATGGGACTCTCACATCGGGCACTATCAGCATGAGCACTGTCACCATGGGCACTGTCACCCTTAGCACTTTCACCATGGACACTATCACCATGAGCACTGTCACCATGGGAACTGTCACCATGAGCACTATAACCATGGGCACTGTCACTATGAGCAATATCACCATGAGAACTGTCATCATGGGCACTGTCAGCCTTGCCACTGTCACCATGGGCCCAGTCACCATGGGCACTATCACCTTGATCAGTGTCACCATGATCAGTGTCGCCATGGGCACAGTCAGCATTGGAACTGTCACCATGGGCTCTGTCACCATGAGCACTGTCACCATGATCACGGTCACCATGGGAACAATTACTTTGATTGCGGTCACCATGGAGACTATAACCATGGGCAGTGTCACAATGTGCAGTATCACCATGAGCACTATCACAATGAGCACTGTCACCATGAGCAATCTTTCCATGAGCACTCTCACCATGAGCACTGTCACCATGGACACTGTCACCCTGGGCACTGTCACCATGGGAACTGTCACCGTGAAAAGTGTAACAAAGGATAATATCACTATGGGTACTGTCACCACTGTATATTTCACAAAGACCACTTTCACTGTGAGCATTGTGACTATGGGCACTGTCGCCATGAGCTCTGTCACTATGAGCACTGTCACCATCGGCACTATCACCATGAGCACTGTGACCATGGTCACTGTCACCATGGGCACTGTCACACTGAGCACTGTCACCATGGAAATGATCGCTATGAGCACTTTCACCGTGGACACTGTCACGATGGTAATTGTCACCATTAACACTATCACCATGAGCACGGTCACCGTGTGCACTCTAACAGTGATCGCGGTCACCATGGACAATATAAACATGGACACTGTCACAATGGGCACTGTCGCCATGAGCACTGTCACTATGGGCACTGTCGCCATGGGCCCATTTACCATGGGCACTATCAACTTGAGCATGGTCACCATGAGCACTTTCGCCATGGGCACTGTGACCATGAGCACTATCACCATGAGAACTGTCACCAAAGGCATTGTCATCATTGGAACTCTCACCATGGGCACTGTCACCATGAGCACTGTCACCAAGGACACTGTCACCATGGGCACTGTCACCATGGGAACTGTCACCGTGAAAAGGGTCACAAAGGGTACTATCACTATGGGTACTGTCACCACAGTATATTTCACTAAGAGCACTTGCACTGTGAGCATTGTGACCATGAGCACTGTCACCATGAATACGGTCACTATGGGCACTATCACCATGAACACTGTTGCCAGGGGCACTCTCACTATGGGCACGGTCGCTAAGAGCACTTTCACCATTGCCACTGTTACCATGAGCACTTTCACCATGAGCACGGTCACCATGGGCACTATTTCTGTGATTGCGGTTACCATGGAGACTGTAGGCATGGGAATGTCACAATGGGCACCATCACAAAGGGCACTGTGACCATGAGCATTGTAACCATACTCACTGTCACCAAGAGCACTGTCACATTGGGCAGTGTAACAATGCACCCTGTCACCATGGGCTCTGTCACCATGAGCAATGTCACCATGGGCAATGTTACCATGAGCACTACCACCATTAGAACTGTCACCATGGGCAGTGTCCGCCTTTGAACTATCACCATGGTCTCTGTCACCATGAACACTGTCACCATGATCACGTTCACCATGGCCACTCTAACTGTGATTGCGGTCACCATGGAGACTATAACCATGTGCAGTGTCACAAGAGGCAGTATCACCATGAGCACTGTCACCATGTACACTTTCACCATGGGCATTGTCACCATGGGCATTCTCAACATGGGTACTATCACCATGAGCAGTTTCACCATGGGCACTATCACCATGAGCACTGTTGCCATGGGCACTGTCGCCATGGGCACTCTCACTATGGGCACTGTCGCCATGAGCACTGTCACCATGGGCACTATTTCCGTGATTCCACTTACCATGGAGACTATAAGCATGGGAATGTCACAATGGGCACTATCACCATGAGCACTGTGAGCCTGGTCACTGTCACCATGAGCACTGTGACATTGGGCAGTGTCACAATGGAAACTGTCACCATGGGCACTGTCACCATGAGCACTATCAGCATGAGCAATGTCCCCATGGCCACTTAACCATGAGCACTATCACCATTGGCACTGTCACCATGAACACAGTCACCATGAACACTATTACCATGTGCATTGTCACCATGACCACAGTCACCATGAGCACTATTACCATGAGCATTGTCACCATGGGAATTGTCAACAGAGCACTGTCACCATGAGCACGGTCACCATGGGCATTATTACCGTGGTAGCGGTTACCATGGAGACTATAACCATGGGACTGTCACAATGGGCACTATCACCATGGGTACGGTTACGATGGGCACTATTACCGTGATTGCAGTGACCATGGAGATTATAACCATGGGACTCTCACATCGGGCACTATCAGCATGAGCACTCTCACCATGAGCACTGTTGCCATGGGCACTCTCAGTATGGGCACTGTCGCCATCAGCACTGTCACCATGGGCACTATTTCTGTGATTGCGGTTACCATGGAGACTATAAGCATGGGAATATCACAATGGGCACTATTACAATGAGCACTGTGACCATGTGCATTGTGACCATAGTCATTGTCACCAAGAGCACTGTCACATTGGGCAGTGTAACAATGGACCCTTTCACCATGGGTTCTGTCACCATGAGCAATGTCACCATGGGCACTGTCAGCATTGGAACTGTCACTATGGGCTGTGTCACCATGAGCACTGTCACCATGAGCACTGTCACAATGAGCACGATCACCATGGGCACTATTTCCGTGGTTACAGTTACCATGGAGAATATAAGCATGGGAATGTCACAATGGGAACTATCACCAGGAGCACTGTGACCATGACGACTGTGACCATGGTCATTGTCACCATGAGCACTTTCGCCATGGGCACTGTCACCATGAGCACTATCACCATGGGCACTGTCACTATGAACAATATCAACATGAGAATTGTCACCATGGGCACTGTCAGCATTGCCACTATCACCATGGGCTCTGTCACCATGAGCACTGTCACCATGATCACGGTCACCATGGGCACTATTACTGTGATTGCGGTCACCATGGAGACTATAACTATGGGCAGTGTCACAATGGGCAGTATCACCATGAGCACTATCACAATGAGCACTGTCACCATGAGCACTGTCACCATGGACACTGTCACCATAGGCACTGTCACCATGGGAAGTGTCACCGTGAAAAGTGTCACAAAGGGTAATACCACTATGGGTACTGTCACCACAGTATATTTCACAAAGAGCACTTTCACTGTGAGCATTGTGACCATGAGCACTATCACCATGAACACTGTCACCATGAGTACTGTCACCATGGGCACTATCACCATGAGCACTGTTGCCAGGGGCACTCTCACTATGGGCACTGTCGCCATGAGCACTGTCACCATGAGCACGGTCACCATGGGCACTATTTCCGTGATTGCGGTTACCATGGAGACTATAAGCATGGGAATGTCACAATGGGCACGATCACCATGAGCACTGTGACCATGTTCACTGTCACCATGAGCATTGTCACATTGGGGAGTGTCACAGTGGGAACTATCACCATGGGCACTGTCAGCAAGAGCACTGTCACCATGAGCACTCTCAACATGAGCATTGTCACCATGGGCACATAACCATGAGCACTGTCACCAGTTGCACTGTCACCATGACCACAGTCACCATGAGCACTATTACCATGAGCATTGTCACCATGGGAATTGTCACCATGAGCACTGTCACCATGAGCACCTTCACCATGAGCAATATTACTGTGGTAGCGGTCACCATGGAGCCTATAACCATGGGACTGCCACAATGGGCACTATCACCTTGGGTATGGTTTACGATGGGCACTATTACCATGATTGCAGTGACCATGGAGATTATAAGCAGGGGACTCTCACATCGGGCACTATCAGCATGAGCACAGTCACCATGGGCACTGTTACACTGAGCACTGTTACCATGGACACGATCACCATGAGCACTGTCACTGTGGACACTGTCACGATGGTAATTGTCACCATTAACACTATCACCATGAGCACGGTCACCGTGTGCACTCTAACAGTGATGGCGGTCACCATGGACAATATAAACATGGGCATTGTCACAATGGGCACTGTCGCCATGAGCACTGTCACTATGGGCACTGTCGCCATGAGCACTGTCACCATGAGCACTGTCACCATGAGCATGATCACCATGGACACTATTTCCGTGGTTAAAGTTACCATGGAGAATATAAGCATGGGAATGTCACAATGGGAACTATCACTAGGAGCACTGTGACCATGACCAATGTGACCATGTCACATTGGGCAGTGTCACAATCGGGCCTATCGCCATGGGCTCTGTCACCATGAGCACTGTCACCATGGGCACTGTCACCATGACAACTATCACCATGGGCATTGTCACTATGAACAATATCACCATGAGAAATGTCACCATGGGCACTGTCACCATGTGCCCAGTCCCCATGGGAACTATCACTTTGATTGTGGTCACCATGGAGACTATAACCCTCGTCAATGTCACAATGTGCAGAATCACCGTGAGCACTATCACAATGAGCACTGTCACCATGAGAAATCTTTCCATGAGAACGGTCACCATGAGCACTGTCACCATGAGCAGTGTCACCATGGACACTGTCACCATGGGCACTGTCACCATGGGAACTGTCACCGTGAAAAGTTTCACAAAGGGTAATATCACTATGGGTAATGTCACCACAGTATATTTCACAAAGAGCACTTTCACGGTGAGCATTGTGACCATGAGCACTATCACCAAGAACACTCACCATGAGAACTGTCACCATGAGTACTATCACCATGAGAACTGTTTCCAGGGGCACTCTCACTATGGGCACTGTCGCCATGAGCACTGTCACTATGAGCACTGTCACCATGGGCACTGTTCCCATGAGCACTGTCACCATGAGCATGGTCACCATGGGCACTATTTCCATGATTGCGGTTACCTTGGATACTATAAGGATGGGAATGTCACAATGGGCACTATCACCATGAGAACTGTGAGGCTGGTCACTGTCACCATGAGCACTGTGACATTGGGCAGTGTCACAATGGAAACGGTCACCATGGGCACTGGCACCATGAGCACTATCAGCATGAGCATTGTCACCATGGGCACTTAAGCATGAGCACTGTCACCATTGGCACTGTCACAATGACCACAGTCACCATGAACACTATTACCATGTGCATTGTCACCATGACCACAGTCACCATGAGCACTATTACCATGAGCATTGTCACCATGGGAATTGTCAACAGAGCACTGTCACCATGAGCACGGTCACCATGGGCATTATTACCGTGGTAGCTGTTACCATGGAGACTATAACCATGGGACTGTCACAATGGGCAATATCAACATGGGTACGGTTATGATGGGCACTATTACCATGATTGCAGTGACCATGGAGATTATAACCATGGGATTCTCACATCGGGCACTATCAGCATGAGCACTGTCACCATGGGCACTTTCACCCTGAGTACTGTCTCCATGGACACGATCACCATGAGCACTGTCACCGTGGCCACTGTCACCATGTTTAATGTCACCATTCGCACTATCACCATGAGCACGGTCACCGTGTGCACTATAACAGTGAATGTGGTCACCATGGACAGTATAAACATGGACACTGTCACAATGGGCACTGTCACCTTGAGAACTGTCACTGTGGGCACTGTCGCCATGAGCACTGTAACCATGAGCACGATCACCATGGGCACTATTTCCGTGGTTGCGGTTACCATGGAGAATCTAAGCATGGGAATGTCACAATGGGAACTATCACCAGGAGCACTGTGACCATGAGCACTGTGACCATGGACATTTTCACCATGAGCACTGTCACATTGGGCAGTATCACAATCGGCCCTATCACCATGGGCTCTGTCACCATGAGCACTGTCACCATGGGGACTGTCACCATGAGCACTATCACCATGGGCACTGTCACTATGAGAAATATCACCATGAGAACTGTCACCATGGGCACTGTCACCATGAGCACTGTCAACATGTGCCCAGTCGCCATGGGCACTCTCACCATGAGCACTATCACAATGAGCACTGTCACCATGAGCACTGTTTCCACGGGCACTGTCACCATGAGCATTGTCACCATGATAACGGTCACAATGGGCACTATTACCGTGATTGCGGTCACCATGGAGATTATAACCATGTGAACTGTCACAATGGACATTCTCACCATGGGCATTGTCACCATGGGCATTCTCACCATGGGTACTGTCACCATGAGCAGTTTCACCATGGGCACTCTCACCATGAGCCCTGTCGCCATGGGCACTCTCACTATGGGCACTGTCGCCATGAGCACTGTCACCATGGGCACTATTTCCGTGATTCCACTTACCATGGAGACTATAAGTATGGGAATGTCACAATGGGCACTATTACAATGAGCACTGTGACCATGAGCATTGTGACCATAGTCACTGTCACCAAGAGCAATGTCACATTAGGCAGTGTAACAATGGACCCTGTCACCATGGGCTCTGTCACCATGAGCAATGTCACCATGGGCACTGTTACCATGAGCACTCTCACCATTAGAACTGTCACCATGAGCACTGTCACCATGATCACGTGCACCATGGGCAATATTACTGTGATTGCGGTCACCATGGAGACTATAACCATGGGCAGTGTCACAATGGGCAGTATCACCATGAGCACTATCACAATGAGCACTGTCACCATGAGCACTGTCACCATGGACACTGTCACCATGGGCACTGTCACCATGGGAACTGTCACCGTGAAAAGAGTCACAAAGGGTACTATCACTATGGGTAATGTCACCACAGTATATTTCACTAAGAGCACTTTCACTGTCAGCATTGTGACCATGAGCACTATCACCATGAACAGTTTCACCATGAGTACTGTCACCATGGGCACTATCACCATGAGCACTGTTGCCAGGGGAACTCTCACTATGGGAACTGTCGCCATGAGCACTGTCACTGTGAGTACTGTCACCATGGGCAGTGTTAACATGAG
Source organism: Kogia breviceps (assembly GCF_026419965.1). NCBI lineage: Eukaryota > Metazoa > Chordata > Mammalia > Artiodactyla > Physeteridae > Kogia > Kogia breviceps. Next base: position 52,915 of record NW_026711556.1, on the reverse strand, counting down.
AACTGTCACCATGAGCACGGTCACCATGGGCACTATTTCCGTGACTGTGGTTATCATTGAGAGTATATACATGGGAATGTCACAATGGGCACTATCCCCATGAGCACTGTGACCATGAGCAGTGTGACCATGGACACTGTTACCATGAGCACTGTCACATTGGGCAGTGTCACAGTGTGAACTGTCACCATGGGCACTGTCACCAAGAGCACTGTCACCATGAGCACTGTCAGCATGAGCAATGTCACCATGGGCACTTAACCAGGAGCACTGTCACCATTGGCACTGTCACCATGACCACAGTCACCATGAGCACTATTACCATGAGCATTGTCACCATGGGCACTGTCACCATGGGAACTGTCACCGTGAAAAGTGTCACAAAGGATAATATCACTATGGGTACTGTAACCACAGTATATTTCACAAAGAGCACTTTCACTGTGAGCATTGTGACCATGAGCACTATCACCATGAACACACTCCCCATGAGCACTGTTTCCATGGGCACTGTCACCACGAGCACTGTCACCATGGGCATTGTCACCACGGGCACTATTACCATGATTGCGGTCAACATGGTGAATATAACCATGGACACTGTCACAACGGGCACTCTCACCATGAGCACTGTCATCGTGGGCACTGTCACCTTGAGCACTCTAACCATGAGCACTATCAAAAGGGGAACTATCACTGTGATAATTGTCACCATGGGCACTGTCACCGTAGGCAATATAACCATGGGTACTGTCACCATGAGCACTGTCACCTTGGGAACCGTCACCATTGGTACTATTACCATGAGCACTATCACCATGAGCACGGTCTCCATGGGCATTTTCACCGAGATTGCGGTCACCATGGTGACTATAACCATCGGCACTCTCACAAAGGGCTTTATCACGAGAACTATCACCATTACCACTGTCACCATGCGCACTGTTACCATGGGCACTGTCACCATGAGCCCTCTCACCAAGGGAACTGTCACCGTGAACTCTGTCCCAATGGGTACTATTACCATGCGTACTGTCAGCATGGTATATTTCACTAAGAGCATTATCACTGTGAGCATTGTGACCATGAGCACGGGCACCTTGAACACTGTGAGAAAGTACACTGGATCCATGAACACTCTCACCATGAGCACTGTCACCATGCGCTCTGTCACCATCAGAACTGTCACCAAGGGCACTGTCAGCATTGTCGCTGTCACCATGAGCACTGTCACCATGGGCCCATTTACCATGGGCACTATCAACTTGAGCATGGTCACCATGAGCACTTTCACCATGGGCACTGTGACCATGAGCACTATCACCATGAGAACTGTCACCAAAGTCATTGTCATCATTGGAACTCTCACCATGGGCACTGTCACCATGAGCACTGTCACCATGGACACTGTCACCATGGGCACTGTCACCATGGGAACTGTCACCGTGAAAAGGGTCACAAAGGGTACTATCACTATGGGTACTGTCACCACAGTATATTTCACTAAGAGCACTTGCACTGTGAGCATTGTGACCATGAGCACTGTCACCATGAATACTGTCACTATGGGCACTATCACCATGAACACTGTTGACAGGGGCACTCTCACTATGGGCACGGTCGCCAAGAGCACTTTCACCATTGCCACTGTTACCATGAGCACTGTCACCATGAGCACGGTCACCATGGGCACTATTTCTGTGATTGCGGTTACCATGGAGACTATAGGCATGGGAATGTCACAATGGGCACCATCACAAAGGGCACTGTGACCATGAGCATTGTAACCATAGTCACTGTCACCAAGAGCACTGTCACATTGGGCAGTGTAACAATGGACCCTGTCACCATGGGCTCTGTCACCATGAGCAATGTCACCATGGGCAATGTTACCATGAGCACTACCACCATTAGAACTGTCACCATGGGCACTGTCCGCCTTGGAACTATCACCATGGGCTCTGTCACCATGAGCACTGTCACCATGATCACAGTCACCATGGCCACTCTAACTGTGATTGCGGTCACCATGGAGACTATAACCATGTGCAGTGTCACAAGAGGCAGTATCACCATGAGCACTGTCACCATGGACACTTTCACCATGGGCATTGTCACCATGGGCATTCTCAACATGGGTACAATCACCATGAGCAGTTTCACCATGGGCACTATCACCATGAGCACTGTTGCCATGGGCACTGTCGCCATGGGCACTCTCACTATGGGTACTGTCGCCATGAGCACTGTCACCATGGGCACTATTTCCGTGATTCCACTTACCATGGAGACTATAAGCATGGGAATGTCACAATGGGCACTATCACCATGAGCACTGTGAGCCTGGTCACTGTCACCATGAGCACTGTGACATTGGGCAGTGTCACAATGGAAACTGTCACCATGGGCACTGTCACCATGAGCACTATCAGCATGAGCAATGTCACCATGGCCACTTAACCATGAGCACTGTCACCATTGGCACTGTCACCATGACCACAGTCACCATGAACACTATTACCATGTGCATTGTCACCATGACCACAGTCACCATGAGCACTATTACCATGAGCATTGTCATCATGGGAATTGTCAACAGAGCACTGTCACCATGAGCACGGTCACCATGGGCATTATTACCGTGGTAGCGGTTACCATGGAGACTATAACCATGGGACTGTCACAATGGGCACTATCACCATGGGTACGGTTACGATGGGCACTATTACCGTGATTGCAGTGACCATGGAGATTATAACCATGGGACTCTCACACCGGGCACTATCAGCATGAGCACTGTCACCATGGGCACTTTCACCCTGAGTGCTCTCTCCATGGACACGATCACCATGAGCACTGTCACCGTGGCCACTGTCACCATGGTTAGTGTCACCATTCGCACTATCACCATGAGCACGGTCACCATGTGCACTACAACAGTGAATGTGGTCACCATGGACAGTATAAACATGGACACTGTCACAATGGGCACTGTCACCTTGAGAACTGTCACTATGGGCACTGTCGCCATGAGCACTGTAACCATGAGCACGATCACCATGGGCACTATTTCCGTGGTTGCGGTTACCATGGAGAATCTAAGCATGGGAATGTCACAATGGGAACTATCACCAGGAGCACTGTGACCATGATCACTGTGACCATGGTCATTGTCACCATGAGCACTGTCACATTGGGCAGTGTCACAATCGGCCCTATCACCATGGGCTCTGTCACCATGAGCACTGTCACCATGGGCACTGTCACCATGGGCACTGTCAGCATTGGAACTGTCACCATGGGCTCTGTCAGCATGACCACTGTCACCATGATCACAGTCACCATGCGCACTATTACTGTGATTGCGGTCACCATGGACACTGTCACCATGGGCAGTGTCACCATGGGAACTGTCACCGTGAAAAGTGTCACAAAGGGTACTATCACTATGGGTACTGTCACCACAGTATATTTCACTAAGAGCACTTTCACTTTGAGCATTATGATGATGAGCACAGTCACCATGAACACTGTCACCAAGTACACTGTCACCATGAACACTCTCACCATGAGCACGGTCACCATAGCCATTGTCACCATGAGCACAGTCACCGTGTTGACTATTACCTTGATTGCGGTCACCATGGAGACTATAACCATGGGACTGTCAAAATCGGCACTATATCCTTGAGCACTGTCACCATGAGAACTGTCACCAAGGGCACTGTCACCATGGGAACTATCAGTATGAGCAATATCACCATGACAACTGTCACCATGGGCAGTGTCAGCATTGCCACTGTCAACATGGGGTCTGTCACCTGGAGCACTGTCACCATGGGCCCAGTCACCATGGGCAATATCACCTTGAGCAGTGTCACCATGACCACAGTCACCATGAGCACTATTACCATGAGCATTGCCACCATGGGAATTGTCACCATGAGCACTGTCACCATGAGCACGGTCACCATGGGCACTATTCCCGTGGTAGCGGTCAACATGGAGACTATAACCTTGGGACTGTCACAATGGGCACTATCACCATGGGTACGGTTACGATGGGCACTATTACCGTGATTGCAGTGACCTTTCAGATTATAACCAAGGGACTCTCACATCGGGCACTATCAGCATGAGCACTGTCACCATGGGCACTGTCACCCTTAGCACTGTCACCATGGACACTATCACCATGAGCACTGTTACCATGGGAACTGTCACCATGAGCACTATCACCATGGGCACTGTCACTATGAGCAATATCACCATGAGAACTGTCTCCATCGGCACTGTCAGCATTGCCACTGTCACCATGAGCACTGTCACCATGTGCCCAGTCACCATGGGCCGTATCACCATGAGCAATATTACAATGAGCTCTGTCACCATGAGCACTGTTTCCATGGGCACTGTCACCGTGAGGAGTGTCACCATGATAACGGTCACAATGGGCACTATTACCGTGATTGCGGTCACCAATGAGATTATAACCATGTGAAATGTCACAATGGACACGGTCACCATGGGCATTGTCACCATGGGCATTTTCACCTTGGGTACTGTCACCATGAGCAGGTTCACCATGGGGACTATCACCATGAGCACTGTTGCCATGGGCACTGTCGCCATGGGCACTCTCACTATGGGCACTGTCGCCATGAGCACTGTCACCATGGGCACTATTTCCATGACTGTGGTTACCATGGAGACTATAAGCATGGGAATGTCACAATGGGCACTATCACAATGAGCACTGTGACCATGAGCATTGTAACCATAGTCACTGTCACCATGAGCACTGTCACATTGGGCATTGTAACAATGGACCCTGGCTCTGTCAGCATGATCACTGTCACCATGATCACAGTCACCATGCGCACTATTACTGTGATTGCGGTCACCATGGAGACTATATCCATGGGCAGTGTCACAAGAGGCAGTATCACCATGAGCACTGTCACCATGGACCCTGTCACCATGGGCACTGTCACCTTGAGAAATGTCACTATGGGCACTGTCACCATGAGCACTGTAACCATGAGCACTATCACCATGGGCACTATTTCCGTGGTTGCCGTTACCATGGAGAATCTAAGCATGGGAATGTCACAATGGGAACTATCACCAGGAGCACTGTGACCATGATCACTGTGACCATGGTCATTGTCACCATGAGCACTGTCACATTGGGCAGTGTCACAATCGGCCCTATCACCATGGGCTCTGTCACCATGAGCACTGTCACCATGGGCAATGTCACCATGGGCACTGTCAGCATTGGAACTGTCACCATGGGCTCTGTCAGCATGACCACTGTCACCATGATCACAGTCACCATGCGCACTATTACTGTGATTGCGGTCACCATGGAGACTATAACCATGGGCAGTGTCACAAGAGGCAGTATCACCGTGAGCCCTGTCACCAAGGACACTGTCACCATGGGCACTGTCACCATGGGAACTGTCACCGTGAAAAGTGTCACAAAGGGTACTATCACTATGGGTACTGTCACCACAGTATATTTCACTAAGAGCACTTTCACTTTGAGCATTATGATGATGAGCACAGTCACCATGAACACTGTCACCAAGTACACTGTCACCATGAACACTCTCAGCATGAGCACGGTCACCATAGCCATTGTCACCATGAGCACAGTCACCGTGTTGACTATTACCTTGATTGCGGTCACCATGGAGACTATAACCATGGGACTGTCAAAATCGGCACTATATCCTTGAGCACTGTCACCATGAGAACTGTCACCAAGGGCACTGTCACCATGGGAACTATCAGTATGAGCAATATCACCATGACAACTGTCACCATGGGCAGTGTCAGCATTGCCACTGTCAACATGGGGTCTGTCACCTGGAGCACTGTCACCATGGGCCCAGTCACCATGGGCAATATCACCTTGAGCAGTGTCACCATGACCACAGTCACCATGAGCACTATTACCATGAGCATTGCCACCATGGGAATTGTCACCATGAGCACTGTCACCATGAGCACGGTCACCATGGGCACTATTCCCGTGGTAGCGGTCAACATGGAGACTATAACCTTGGGACTGTCACAATGGGCACTATCACCATGGGTACGGTTACGATGGGCACTATTACCGTGATTGCAGTGACCTTTCAGATTATAACCAAGGGACTCTCACATCGGGCACTATCAGCATGAGCACTGTCACCATGGGCATTGTCACCCTTAGCACTGTCACCATGGACACTATCACCATGAGCACTGTTACCATGGGAACTGTCACCATGAGCACTATCACCATGGGCACTGTCACTATGAGCAATATCACCATGAGAACTGTCTCCATCGGCACTGTCAGCATTGCCACTGTCACCATGAGCACTGTCACCATGTGCCCAGTCACCATGGGCAGTATCACCATGAGCAATATTACAATGAGCTCTGTCACCATGACCACTGTTTCCATGGGCACTGTCACCGTGAGCAGTGTCACCATGATAACGGTCACAATGGGCACTATTACCGTGATTGCGGTCACCAATGAGATTATAACCATGTGAAATGTCACAATGGACACGGTCACCATGGGCATTGTCACCATGGGCATTTTCACCTTGGGTACTGTCACCATGAGCAAGTTCACCATGGGGACTATCACCATGAGCACTGTTGCCATGGGCACTGTCGCCATGGGCACTCTCACTATGGGCACTGTCGCCATGAGCACTGTCACCATGGGCACTATTTCCATGACTGTGGTTACCATGGAGACTATAAGCATGGGAATGTCACAATGGGCACTATCACAATGAGCACTGTGACCATGAGCATTGTAACCATAGTCACTGTCACCATGAGCACTGTCACATTGGGCATTGTAACAATGGACCCTGGCTCTGTCAGCATGATCACTGTCACCATGATCACAGTCACCATGCGCACTATTACTGTGATTGCGGTCACCATGGAGACTATAACCATGGGCAGTGTCACAAGAGGCAGTATCACCGTGAGCCCTGTCACCAAGGACACTGTCACCATGGGCACTGTCACCATGGGAACTGTCACCGTGAAAAGTGTCACAAAGGGTACTATCACTATGGGTACTGTCACCACAGTATATTTCACTAAGAGCCCTTTCACTTTGAGCATTATGACGATGAGCGCAGTCACCATGAACACTGTCACCAAGTACACTGTCACCATGAACACTCTCAGCATGAGCACGGTCACCATGTCCATTGTCACCATGAGCACAGTCACCGTGTGCACTATTACCTTGATTGCGGTCACCATGGAGACTATAACCATGGGACTGTCAAAATCGGCACTATATTCTTGAGCACTGTCACCATGATAACTGTCACCAAGGGCACTGTCACCATGGGAACTATCACTATGAGCAATATCACCATGAGAACTGTCACCATGGGCAGTGTCGGCATTGCCACTGCCAACATGGGATCTGTCGCCTGGAGCACTGTCACCATGGGCCCAGTCACCATGGGCAATATCACCTTGAGCAGTGTCACCATGACCACAGTCAGCATGAGCACTATTACCATGAGCATTGCCACCATGGGAATTGTCACCAAGAGCACTGTCACCATGAGCACGGTCACCATGGGCACTATTCCCGTGGTAGCGGTCAACATGGAGACTATAACCTTGGGACTGTCACAATGGGCACTATCACCATGGGTACGGTTACGATGGGCACTATTACTGTGATTCCAGTGACCTTTCAGATTATAACCATGGGACTCTCACATCGGGCACTATCAGCATGAGCACTGTTACCATGGGCACTGTCACCCTTAGCCCTTTCACCATGGACACTATCACCATGAGCACTGTCACCATGGGAACTGTCACCATGAGCACTATCACCATGGGCACTGTCACTATGAGCAGTATCACCATGAGAACTGTCATCATGGGCACTGTCAGCCTTGCCACTGTCACCATGGGCCCAGTCACCATGGGCACTATCACCTTGATCAGTGTCACCATGATCAGTGTCGCCATGGGCACAGTCAGCATTGGAACTGTCACCATGGGCTCTGTCACCATGAGCACTGTCACCATGATCACGGTCACCATGGGAACTATTACTTTGATTGCGGTCACCATGGAAACTATAACCATGGGCAGTGTCACAATGTGCAGTATCACCATGAGCACTATCACAATGAGCACTGTCACCATGAGCAATCTTTCCATGAGCACTCTCACCATGAGCACTGTCACATTGGACACTGTCACCCTGAGCACTGTCACCATGGGAACTGTCACCGTGAAAAGTGTCACAAAGGATAATATCACTATGGGTACTGTCACCACCGTATATTTCACAAAGACCACTTTCACTGTGAGCATTGTGACTATGGGCACTGTCGCCATGAGCTCTGTCACTATGAGCACTGTCACCATGGGCACTATCACCATGAGCACTGTGACCATGGTCACTGTCACCATGAGCACTGTCACACTGGGCAGTGTCACAATGGGAACTGTCACCATGGGCACTGTCACCGAGAGCACTGTCACCATGAGCACTATCAGCATGAGCAATGTCACCATGGGTACTGAACGATGAGCACTGTCACCATTGGCACTGTCACCATGACCACAGTCACCATGAACACTATTACCATGAGGACTGTCACCATGGGAATTGTCACCATGAGCACTGTTACCATGAGCATGGTCACCATGGGCACTATTACCGTGGTAGCGGTAACCATGGAGACTATAACCATAGGACTGTCACAATGGTCACTATCACCATGGGTATGGTTACGATGGGCACTATTACCCTGATTGCAGTGACCATGGATATTATACGCAGGGGACTCTCACATCGGGCACTATCAGCATGAGCACAGTCATCATGGGCACTGTCACACTGAGCACTGTCACCATGGAAACGATCACTATGTGCACTGTCACCGTGGACACTGTTACGATGGTAACTGTCACCATTAACACTATCACCATGAGCACGGTCACCGTGTGCACTCTAACAGTGATGGCGGTCACCATGGACAATATAAACATGGACACTGTCACAATGGGCACTGTCGCCATGAGTACTGTCACTATGGGCACTGTCGCCATGAGCACTGTCACCATGAGCACTGTCACCATGAGCATGATCACCATGGACACTATTTCCGTGGTTACAGTTACCATGGAGAATATAAGCATGGGAATGTCACAATGGGAACTATCACTAGGAGCACTGTGACCATGACCAATGTGACCATGTCACATTGGGCAGTGTCACAATCGGGCCTGTCGCCATGGGCTCTGTCACCATAAGCACTGTCACCATGGGCACTGTCACCATGACAACTATCACCATGGGCATTGTCACTATGAACAATATCACCATGAGAAATGTCACCATGGGCACTGTCACCATGTGCCCAGTCCCCATGGGAACTATCACTTTGATTGCGGTCACCATGGAGACTATAACCCTCTTCAGTGTCAAATTGTGCAGTGTCACCATGAGCACTATCACAATGAGCACTGTCACCATGAGCAATCTTTCCATGAGCACGGTCACCATGAGCACTGTCACCATGAGCACTGTCACCATGGACACTGTCACCATGGGCACTGTCACCATGGGAACTGTCAACGTGAAAAGTGTCACAAAGGGTCATATCACTATGGGTAATGTCACCACAGTATATTTCACAAAGAGCACTTTCACTGTGAGCATTGCGACCATGAGCACTATCACCATGAACACTGTCACCATGAGTACTGTCACCATGAGTACTATCACCATGAGCACTGTTTCCAGGGGCACTCTCACTATGGGCACTGTCGCCATGAGCAGTGCCACTATGAGCACTGTCACCATGGGCACTGTTACCATGAGCACTGTCACCATGAGCACGGTCACCATGGGCACTATTTCCGTGATTGCGGTTACCTTGGAGACTATAAGGATGGGAATGTCACAATGGGCACTATCACCATGAGCACTGTGAGCCTGGTCACTGTCACCATGAGAACTGTGACATTGGGCAGTGTCACAATGGAAACTGTCAACATGGGCACTGTCACCATGAGCAGTATCAGCATGAGCATGGTCACCATGGTCACTTAACCATGAGCACTCTCACCATTGGCACTGTCACAATGACCACAGTCACCATGAACACTATTACCATGTGCATTGTCACCATGACCACAGTCACCATGAGCACTATTACCATGAGAATTGTCACCATGGGAATTGTCAACAGAGCACTGTCACCATGAGCACGGTCACCATGGGCATTATTACCGTGGTAGCTGTTACCATGGAGACTATAACCATGGGACTGTCACAATGGGCAATATCACCATGGGTACGGTTATGATGGGCACTATTACCATGATTGCAGTGACCATGGAGATTATAACCATGGGATTCTCACATCCGGCACTATCAGCATGAGCACTGTCACCATGGGCACTTTCACCCTGAGTACTGTCTCCATGGACACGATCACCATGAGCACTGTCACCGTGGCCACTGTCACCATGGTTAATGTCACCATTCGCACTATCACCATGAGCACGGTCACCGTGTGCACTATAACAGAGAATGTGGTCACCATGGACAGTATAAACATGGTCACTGTCACAATGGGCACTGTCACCTTGAGAACTGTCACTGTGGGCACTTTCACCATGAGCACTGTAACCATGAGCACGATCACCATGGGCACTATTTCCGTGGTTGTGGTTACCATGGAGAATCTAAGCATGGGAATGTCACAATGGGAACTATCACCAGGAGCACTGTGACCATGAGCACTGTGACCATGGACATTTTCACCATGAGCACTGTCACATTGGGCAGTGTCACAATCGGCCCTATCACCATGGGCTCTGTCACCATGAGCACTGTCACCATGGGGACTGTCACCATGAGCACTATCACCATGGGCACTGTCACTATGAGAAATATCACCATGAGAACTGTCACCATGGGCACTGTCACCATGAGCACTGTCAACATGTGCCCAGTCGCCATGGGCACTATCACCATGAGCACTATCACAATGAGCACTGTCACCATGAGCACTGTTTCCACGGGCACTATCACCATGAGCATTGTCACCATGATAACGGTCACAATGGGCACTATTACCGTGATTGCGGTCACCATGGAGATTATAACCATGTGAACTGTCACAATGGACATTCTCACCATGGGCATTGTCACCATGGGCATTCTCACCATGGGTACTGTCACCATGAGCAGTTTCACCAAGGGCACTCTCACCATGAGCACTGTCGCCATGGGCACTCTCACTATGGGCACTGTCGCCATGAGCACTGTCACCATGGGCACTATTTCCGTGATTCCACTTACCATGGAGACTATAAGCATGGGAATGTCACAATGGGCACTATCACAATGAGCACTGTGACCATGAGCATTGTGACCATAGTCACTGTCACCAAGAGCACTGTCACATTGGGCAGTGTAACAATGGAACCTGTCACCATGGGCTCTGTCACCATGAGCAATGTCACCATGGGCACTGTTACCATGAGCACTCTCACCATTAGAACTGTCACCATGGGCACTTTCAGCATTGGAACTGTCACCATGGGCTCTGTCACCATGAGCACTGTAACCATGATCACGGGCACCATGGGCAATATTACTGTGATTGCGGTCACCATGGAGACTATAACCATGGGCAGTGTCACAATGGGCAGTATCACCATGAGCACTATCACAATGAGCACTTTCACCATGAGCACTGTCACCATGGACACTGTCACCATGGGCACTGTCACCATGGGAACTGTCACCGTGAAAAGAGTCACAAAGGGTACTATCACTATGGGTAATGTCACCACAGTATATTTCACTAAGAGCACTTTCACTGTCAGCATTGTGACCATGAGCACTATCACCATGAACAGTTTCACCATGAGTACTGTCACCATGGGCACTATCACCATGAGCACTGTTGCCAGGGGAACTCTCACAATGGAAACTGTCACCATGGGCACTGGCACCATGAGCACTATCAGCATGAGCAATGTCACCATGGCCACTTAACCATGAGCACTCTCACCATTGGCACTGTCACCATGACCACAGTCACCATGAACACTATTACCATGTGCATTGTCACCATGACCACAGTCACCATGAGCACTATTACCATGAGCATTGTCACCATGGGAATTGTCAACAGAGCACTGTCACCATGAGCACGGTCACCATGGGCATTATTACCATGGTAGCGGTTACCATGGAGACTATAACCATGGGACTGTCACAATGGGCACTATCACCATGGGTACGGTTACGATGGGCACTATTACCGTGATTGCAGTGACCATGGAGATTATAACCATGGGACTCTCACATCGGGCACTATCAGCATGAGCACTCTCACCATGAGCACTGTTGCCATGGGCACTCTCAGTATGGGCACTGTTGCCATGAGCACTGTCACCATGGGCACTATTTCTGTGATTGCGGTTACCATGGAGACTATAGGCATGGGAATGTCACAATGGGCACCATCACAAAGGGCACTGTGACCATGAGCATTGTAACCATAGTCACTGTCACCAAGAGCACTGTCACATTGGGCAGTGTAACAATGGACCCTGTCACCATGGGCTCTGTCACCATGAGCAATGTCACCATGGGCAATGTTACCATGAGCACTACCACCATTAGAACTGTCACCATGGGCACTGTCCGCCTTGGAACTATCACCATGGGCTCTGTCACCATGAGCACTGTCACCATGATCACAGTCACCATGGCCACTCTAACTGTGATTGCGGTCACCATGGAGACTATAACCATGTGCAGTGTCACAAGGGGCAGTATCACCATGAGCACTGTCACCATGTACACTTTCACCATGGGCATTGTCACCATGGGCATTCTCAACATGGGTACTATCACCATGAGCAGTTTCACCATGGGCACTATCACCATGAGCACTGTTGCCATGGGCACTGTCGCCATGGGCACTCTCACTATGGGTACTGTCGCCATGAGCACTGTCACCATGGGCACTATTTCCGTGATTCCACTTACCATGGAGACTATAAGCATGGGAATGTCACAATGGGCACTATCACCATGAGCACTGTGAGCCTGGTCACTGTCACCATGAGCACTGTGACATTGGGCAGTGTCACAATGGAAACTGTCACCATGGGCACTGTCACCATGAGCACTATCAGCATGAGCAATGTCACCATGGCCACTTAACCATGAGCACTGTCACCATTGGCACTGTCACCATGACCACAGTCACCATAACACTATTACCATGTGCATTGTCACCATGACCACAGTCACCATGAGCACTATTACAATGAGCATTGTCATCATGGGAATTGTCAACAGAGCACTGTCACCATGAGCACGGTCACCATGGGCATTATTACCGTGGTAGCGGTTACCATGGAGACTATAACCATGGGACTGTCACAATGGGCACTATCACCATGGGTACGGTTACGATGGGCACTATTACCGTGATTGCAGTGACCATGGAGATTATAACCATGGGACTCTCACACCGGGCACTATCAGCATGAGCACTGTCACCATGGGCACTTTCACCCTGAGTGCTCTCTCCATGGACACGATCACCATGAGCACTGTCACCGTGGCCACTGTCACCATGGTTAGTGTCACCATTCGCACTATCACCATGAGCACGGTCACCGTGTGCACTACAACAGTGAATGTGGTCACCATGGACAGTATAAACATGGACACTGTCACAATGGGCACTGTCACCTTGAGAACTGTCACTATGGGCACTGTCGCCATGAGCACTGTAACCATGAGCACGATCACCATGGGCACTATTTCCGTGGTTGCGGTTACCATGGAGAATCTAAGCATGGGAATGTCACAATGGGAACTATCACCAGGAGCAGTGTGACCATGAGCACAGTGACCATGGTCATTGTCACCATGAGCACTGTCACATTGGGCAGTGTCACAATCGGCCCTATCACCATGGGCTCTGTCACCATGAGCACTGTCACCATGGGCACTGTCACCATGGGCACTGTCAGCATTGGAACTGTCACCATGGGCTCTGTCAGCATGACCACTGTCACCATGATCACAGTCACCATGCGCACTATTACTGTGATTGCGGTCACCATGGAGACTATAACCATGGGCAGTGTCACAAGAGGCAGTATCACCGTGAGCCCTGTCACCATGGACACTGTCACCATGGGCACTGTCACCATGGGAACTGTCACCGTGAAAAGTGTCACAAAGGGTACTATCACTATGGGTACTGTCACCACAGTATATTTCACTAAGAGCACTTTCACTTTGAGCATTATGATGATGAGCACAGTCACCATGAACACTGTCACCAAGTACACTGTCACCATGAACACTCTCACCATGAGCACGGTCACCATAGCCATTGTCACCATGAGTACAGTCACCGTGTTGACTATTACCTTGATTGCGGTCACCATGGAGACTATAACCATGGGACTGTCAAAATCGGCACTATATCCTTGAGCACTGTCACCATGAGAACTGTCACCAAGGGCACTGTCACCATGGGAACTATCAGTATGAGCAATATCACCATGACAACTGTCACCATGGGCAGTGTCAGCATTGCCACTGTCAACATGGGGTCTGTCACCTGGAGCACTGTCACCATGGGCCCAGTCACCATGGGCAATATCACCTTGAGCAGTGTCACCATGACCACAGTCACCATGAGCACTATTACCATGAGCATTGCCACCATGGGAATTGTCACCATGAGCACTGTCACCATGAGCACGGTCACCATGGGCACTATTCCCGTGGTAGCGGTCAACATGGAGACTATAACCTTGGGACTGTCACAATGGGCACTATCACCATGGGTACGGTTACGATGGGCACTATTACCGTGATTGCAGTGACCTTTCAGATTATAACCAAGGGACTCTCACATCGGGCACTATCAGCATGAGCACTGTCACCATGGGCATTGTCACCCTTAGCACTGTCACCATGGACACTATCACCATGAGCACTGTCACCATGGGAACTGTCACCATGAGCACTATCACCATGGGCACTGTCACTATGAGCAATATCACCATGAGAACTGTCATCATGGGCACTGTCAGCCTTGCCACTGTCACCATGGGCCCAGTCACCATGGGCACTATCACCTTGATCAGTGTCACCATGATCAGTGTCGCCATGGGCACAGTCAGCATTGGAACTGTCACCATGGGCTCTGTCACCATGAGCACTGTCACCATGATCACGGTCACCATGGGAACTATTACTTTGATTGCGGTCACCATGGAAACTATAACCATGGGCAGTGTCACAATGTGCAGTATCACCATGAGCACTATCACAATGAGCACTGTCACCATGAGCAATCTGTCCATGAGCACTCTCACCATGAGCACTGTCACATTGAACACTGTCACCCTGGGCACTGTCACCATGGGAACTGTCACCGTGAAAAGTGTCACAAAGGATAATATCACTATGGGTACTGTCACCACTGTATATTTCACAAAGACCACTTTCACTGTGAGCATTGTGACTATGGGCACTGTCGCCATGAGCTCTGTCACTATGAGCACTGTCACCATGGGCACTATCACCATGAGCACTGTGACCATGGTCACTGTCACCATGAGCATTGTCACACTGGGCAGTGTCACAATGGGAACTGTCACCATGGGCACTGTCACCATGAGCACTATCAGCATGAGCAATGTCACCATGGGTACTGAACGATGAGCACTGTCACCATTGGCACTGTCACCATGACCACAGTCACCATGAACACTATTACCATGAGGACTGTCACCATGGGAATTGTCACCATGAGCACTGTTACCATGAGCATGGTCACCATGGGCACTATTACCGTGGTAGCGGTAACCATGGAGACTATAACCATAGGACTGTCACAATGGGCACTATCACCATGGGTATGGTTACGATGGGCACTATTACCCTGATTGCAGTGACCATGGATATTATACGCAGGGGACTCTCACATCGGGCACTATCAGCATGAGCACAGTCATCATGGGCACTGTCACACTGAGCACTGTCACCATGGAAACGATCACTATGTGCACTGTCACCGTGGACACTGTTACGATGGTAACTGTCACCATTAACACTATCACCATGAGCACGGTCACCGTGTGCACTCTAACAGTGATGGCGGTCACCATGGACAATATAAACATGGACACTGTCACAATGGGCACTGTCGCCATGAGCACTGTCACTATGGGCACTGTCGCCATGAGCACTGTCACCATGAGCACTGTCACCATGAGCATGATCACCATGGACACTATTTCCGTGGTTACAGTTACCATGGAGAATATAAGCATGGGAATGTCACAATGGGAACTATCACTAGGAGCACTGTGACCATGACCAATGTGACCATGTCACATTGGGCAGTGTCACAATCGGGCCTGTCGCCATGGGCTCTGTCACCATGAGCACTGTCACCATGGGCACTGTCAACATGACAACTATCACCATGGGCATTGTCACTATGAACAATATCACCATGAGAAATGTCACCATGGGCACTGTCACCATGTGCCCAGTCCCCATGGGAACTATCACTTTGATTGCGGTCACCATGGAGACTATAACCCTCGGCAGTGTCACAATGTGCAGTGTCACCATGAGCACTATCACAATGAGCACTGTCACCATGAGCAATCTTTCCATGAGCACGGTCACCATGAGCACTGTCACCATGAGCACTGTCACCATGGACACTGTCACCATGGGCACTGTCACCATGGGAACTGTCACCGTGAAAAGTGTCACAAAGGGTCATATCACTATGGGTAATGTCACCACAGTATATTTCACAAAGAGCACTTTCACTGTGAGCATTGCAACCATGAGCACTATCACAATGAACACTGTCACCATGAGTACTGTCACCATGAGTACTATCACCATGAGCACTGTTTCCACGGGCACTCTCACTATGGGCACTGTCGCCATGAGTACTGCCACTATGAGCACTGTCACCATGGGCACTGTTACCATGAGCACTGTCACCATGAGCACGGTCACCATGGGCACTATTTCCGTGATTGCGGTTACCTTGGAGACTATAAGGATGGGAATGTCACAATGGGCACTATCACCATGAGCACTGTGAGGCTGGTCACTGTCACCATGAGAACTGTGACATTGGGCAGTGTCACAATGGAAACTGTCACCATGGGCACTGTCACCATGAGCAGTATCAGCATGAGCATTGTCACCATGGTCACTTAACCATGAGCACTCTCACCATTGGCACTGTCACAATGACCACAGTCACCATGAACACTATTACCATGTGCATTGTCACCATGACCACAGTCACCATGAGCACTATTACCATGAGAATTGTCACCATGGGAATTGTCAACAGAGCACTGTCACCATGAGCACGGTCACCATGGGCATTATTACCGTGGTAGCTGTTACCATGGAGACTATAACCATGGGACTGTCACAATGGGCAATATCACCATGGGTACGATTATGATGGGCACTATTACCATGATTGCAGTGACCATGGAGATTATAACCATGGGATTCTCACATCGGGCACTATCAGCATGAGCACTGTCACCATGGGCACTTTCACCCTGAGTACTGTCTCCATGGACACGATCACCATGAGCACTGTCACCGTGGCCACTGTCACCATGGTTAATGTCACCATTCGCACTATCACCATGAGCACGGTCACCGTGTGCACTATAACAGAGAATGTGGTCACCATGGACAGTATAAACATGGACACTGTCACAATGGGCACTGTCACCTTGAGAACTGTCACTGTGGGCACTTTCACCGTGAGCACTGTAACCATGAGCACGATCACCATGGGCACTATTTCCGTGGTTGTGGTTACCATGGAGAATCTAAGCATGGGAATGTCACAATGGGAACTATCACCAGGAGCACTGTGACCATGAGCACTGTGACCATGGACATTTTCACCATGAGCACTGTCACATTGGGCAGTGTCACAATCGGCCCTATCACCATGGGCTCTGTCACCATGAGCACTGTCACCATGGGGACTGTCACCATGAGCACTATCACCATGGGCACTGTCACTATGAGAAATATCACCATGAGAACTGTCACCATGGGCACTGTCACCATGAGCACTGTCAACATGTGCCCAGTCGCCATGGGCACTATCACCATGAGCACTATCATAATGAGCACTGTCACCATGAGCACTGTTTCCACGGGCACTATCACCATGAGCATTGTCACCATGATAACGGTCACAATGGGCACTATTACCGTGATTGCGGTCACCATGGAGATTATAACCATGTGAACTGTCACAATGGACATTCTCACCATGGGCATTGTCACCATGGGCATTCTCACCATGGGTACTGTCACCATGAGCAGTTTCACCAAGGGCACTCTCACCATGAGCACTGTCTCCATGGGCACTCTCACTATGGGCACTGTCGCCATGAGCACTG
Source organism: Kogia breviceps (assembly GCF_026419965.1). Lineage (NCBI taxonomy): Eukaryota > Metazoa > Chordata > Mammalia > Artiodactyla > Physeteridae > Kogia > Kogia breviceps. Next base: position 34,372 of record NW_026711556.1, on the reverse strand, counting down.
TCACCATGGGCACTATTTCCGTGATTCCACTTACCATGGAGACTATAAGCATGGGAATGTCACAATGGGCACTATCACAATGAGCACTGTGACCATGAGCATTGTGACCATAGTCACTGTCACCAAGAGCACTGTCACATTGGGCAGTGTAACAATGGACCCTGTCACCATGGGCTCTGTCACCATGAGCAATGTCACCATGGGCACTGTTACCATGAGCACTCTCACCATTAGAACTGTCACCATGGGCACTTTCAGCATTGGAACTGTCACCATGGGCTCTGTCACCATGAGCACTGTCACCATGATCACGGGCACCATGGGCAATATTACTGTGATTGCGGTCACCATGGAGACTATAACCATGGGCAGTGTCACAATGGGCAGTATCACCATGAGCACTATCACAATGAGCACTTTCACCATGAGCACTGTCACCATGGACACTGTCACCATGGGCACTGTCACCATGGGAACTGTCACCGTGAAAAGAGTCACAAAGGGTACTATCACTATGGGTAATGTCACCACAGTATATTTCACTAAGAGCACTTTCACTGTCAGTATTGTGACCATGAGCACTATCACCATGAACAGTTTCACCATGAGTACTGTCACCATGGGCACTATCACCATGAGCACTGTTGCCAGGGGAACTCTCACTATGGGAACTGTCGCCATGAGCACTGTCACTGTGAGTACTGTCACCATGGGCACTGTTACCATGAGAACTGTCACCATGAGCACGGTCACCCTGGGCACTATTTCCGTGACTGTGGTTATCATGGAGAGTATATACATGGGAATGTCACAATGAGCACTATCCCCATGAGCACTGTGACCATGGACACTGTTAACATGAGCACTGTCACATTGGGCAGTGTCACAATGTGAACTGTCACCATGGGCACTGTCACCAAGAGCACTGTCACCATGAGCACTGTCAGCATGAGCAATGTCACCATGGGCACTGAACCATGAGCACTGTCACCATTGGCACTGTCACCATGACCACAGTCATCATGAGCACTATTACCATGAGCATTGTCACCATGGGAATTGTCACCATGAGCACTGTCACCATGAGCATGGTCACCGTGGTCCATATTACCGTGGTTGCGGTCACCATGGAGACTATAACCATGGGACTGTCACAATGGGCACTATCACCATGGGTATGGTTACGATGGGCACTATTACCGTGATGGCAGTGACCATGTAGATTATAACCATGGGATTTTCACATCGGGCACTATCAGCATGAACACTGTCACGACGAGCACTGTCACCATGGACACTATCACCATGAGCACTGTCACCGTGGACATTGTCACCATGGGCATTGTCACCATTAGCACTAGCACCATGAGCACCGTCACCATGTGCACTATAACAGTGATTGCGGTCACAATGGACAATATAAACATGGACTCTGTCACAATGGGCACAGTCACCAAGGGCACTGTAACCATGAGCACCCTCACCATTGACTCTGTCACCATGGGGAGTGTCACCATGAGCACTCTCACCGTAGGCACTGTCACCTTGAGCACTGTCACCATGGGCACTGTCGCCATGAGAACTCTCACCATGGGCATTATCACCATGAGCACTGCCACAATGGGCACTGTCACCATAAGCACTATCAACATCGGCACTGTCACCATGAGCAATATCAAGATCACAAGGGTAACTAAGGGCAATATTAGTGTGATTACCATCACCATGGAGACTATAACCATGGGCACTGTCACAATGGGCACTATCACCATGAGCACGATCGCCATGAGCACTCTCACCATGGGCACTGTCACCATAAGCACTGTCACCATGGGTACTATCACTCTCATCACTCTCACCATGAACAGTATCACTATGAGCACGGTCACAATAGGCAGTATCACCATGAGCACTGTTGCCATGGCCACTGTTGCCATGGGCACTCTCACAAAGGGCACTGTCGCCATGAGCACTGTCTCCATGGGCACTATTTCCGTGATTGCGGTTACCATGGAGTGTATAAGCATGGGAATGTCTCAATGGGCACTATCACAATGAGCACTGTGACCATAGTCACTGTCACCATGAGCACTGTCACATTCGGCAGTGTAACAATGGGCCCTGTCACCATCGGCTCTGTCACCATGAGCACTGTCACCATGATCACAGTCACCATGAACACACTATTACTGTGATTGCGGTCACCATGGAGACTATAACCATGGGCAGTGTCGCAATGGGCAGTATCACCATGAGCACTATCACAATGAGCACTGTCACCAGAGCACTGTCACCATGGACACTGTCACCATGGGAACTGTCACCATGGGAACTGTCACCATGAAAAGAGTCACAAAGGGTACTATCACTATGGGTAATGTGGTAATGTCACCACAGTATATTTCACTAAGAGCACTTTCACTGTCAGCATTGTGACCATGAGCACTATCACCATGAACAGTTTCACTATGAGTACTGTCACCATGGGCACTATCACCATGAGCACTGCTGCCAGGGGAACTCTCACTATGGGAACTGTCGCCATGAGCACTGTCACTGTGAGTACTGTCACCATGGGCACTGTTACCATGAGAACTGTCACCATGAGCATGGTCACCATGGGCACTATTTCCGTGACTGTGGTTATCATGGAGAGTATATACATGGGAATGTCACAATGGGCACTATCCCCGTGAGCACTGTGACCATGAGCACTGTGACCATGGACACTGTTACCATGAGCACTGTCACATTGGGCAGTGTCACAATGGGAACTATCACCATGGGCACTGTCACCAAGAGCACTGTCACCATGAGCACTGTCAGCATGAGCAATGTCACCATGGGCACTTAACCAGGAGCACTGTCACCATTGGCACTGTCACCATGACCACAGTCACCATGAGCACTATTACCATGAGCATTGTCACCATGGGCACTGTCACCATGGGAACTGTCACCGTGAAAAGTGTCACAAAGGATAATATCACTATGGGTACTGTCACCACAGTATATTTCACAAAGAGCACTTTCACTGTGAGCATTGTGACCATGAGCACTTTCACCATGAACTCACTCCCCATGAGCACTGATTCCATGGGCACTGTCAACACGAGCACTGTCACCATGGGCATTGTCACCACGGGCACTATTACCATGATTGCAGTCAACATGGTGAATATAACCATGGACACTGTCACAACGGGCACTCTCACCATGAGCACTGTCACCGTGGGCACTGTCACCATGAGCACTCTAACCATGAGCACTATCAAAAGGGGAACTATCACTGTGATAATTGTCACCATGGGCACTGTCACCGTAGGCAATATAACCATGGGCACTGTCACCATGAGCACTGTCACCTTGTGAACCGTCACCATTGGTACTATTACCATGAGCACTATCACCATGAGCACGGTCTCCATGGGCATTTTCACCGAGATTGCAGTCACCATGGTGACTATAACCATCAGCACTCTCACAAAGGGCTTTATCACGAGAACTCTCACCATTAGCACTGTCACCATGAGCACTGTTACCATGGGCACTGTCACCATGAGCCCTCTCACCAAGGGAACTGTCACCGTGAACTCTGTCCCAATGGGTACTATTGCCATGCATACTGTCACCATGGTATATTTCACTAAGAGCATTATCACTGTGAGCATTGTGACCATGAGCAGGGGCACCTTGAACACTGTGAGAAAGTACACTGGCTCCATGAACACTCTCACCATGAGCACTGTGACCATGGGCTCTGTCACCATCAGATCTGTCACCATGGGCACTGTCAGCATTGCCGCTGTCACCATGAGCACTGTCACCATGGGCCCATTTACCATGGGCACTATCAACTTGAGCATGGTCACCATGAGCACTTTCGCCATGGGCACTGTGATCATGAGCACTATCACCATGAGAACTGTCACCAAAGGCATTGTCATCATTGGAACTCTCACCATGGGCACTGTCACCATGAGCACTGTCACCAAGGACACTGTCACCATGGGCACTGTCACCATGGGAACTGTCACCGTGAAAAGGGTCACAAAGGGTACTATCACTATGGGTACTGTCACCACAGTATATTTCACAAAGAGCACTTGCACTGTGAGCATTGTGACCATGAGCACTGTCACCATGAATACGGTCACTATGGGCACTATCACCATGAACACTGTTGCCAGGGGCACTCTCACTATGGGCACGGTCGCTAAGAGCACTTTCACCATTGCCACTGTTACCATGAGCACTGTCACCATGAGCACGGTCACCATGGGCACTATTTCTGTGATTGTGGTTACCATGGAGACTGTAGGCATGGGAATGTCACAATGGGCACCATCACAAAGGGCACTGTGACCATGAGCATTGTAACCATAGTCACTGTCACCAAGAGCACTGTCACATTGGGCAGTGTAACAATGGACCCTGTCACCATGGGCTCTGTCACCATGAGCACTGTCACCATGAGCACGGTCACCATGGGCACTATTACCGTGGTAGCGGTCACCATAGAGACTATAACCATGGGACTGTCACAATGGGCACTATCACCATGGGTATGGTTACGATGGGCACTATTACCGTGATGGCAGTGACCATGTAGATTATAACCATGGGAATTTCACATCGGGCACTATCAGCATGAACACTGTCACGATGGGCACTGTCACCATGGACACTATCACCATGAGCATTGTCACTGTGGACATTGTCACCATGGGCATTGTCACCATTAGCACTAGCACCATGAGCACCGTCACCATGTGCACTATAACAGTGATTGCGGTCACAATGGACATTATAAACATGGACTGTGTCACAATGGGCACAGTCACCAAGGGCACTGTAACCATGAGCACCCTCACCATTGACTCTGTCACCATGGGGAGTGTCACCATGAGCACTCTCACAGTAGGCACTGTCACCTTGAGCACTGTCACCATGGGCACTGTCGCCATGAGAACTCTCACCATGGGCACTGTCACCATGGACACTGTCACCCTGGGCACTGTCACCATGGGAACTGTCACCGTGAAAAGTGTCACAAAGGATAATATCACTATGGGTACTGTCACCACCGTATATTTCACAAAGACCACTTTCACTGTGAGCATTGTGACTCTGGGCACTGTCGCCATGAGATCTGTCACTATGAGCACTGTCACCATGGGCACTATCACCATGAGCACTGTGACCATGGTCACTGTCACCATGAGCACTGTCACACTGGGCAGTGTCACAATGGGAACTGTCACCATGGGCACTGTCACCATGAGCACTATCAGCATGAGCAATGTCACCATGGGTACTGAACGATGAGCACTGTCACCATTGGCACTGTCACCATGACCACAGTCACCATGAACACTATTACCATGAGGACTGTCACCATGGGAATTGTCACCATGAGCACTGTTACCATGAGCATGGTCACCATGGGCACTATTACCGTGGTAGCGGTAACCATGGAGACTATAACCATAGGACTGTCACAATGGGCACTATCACCCTGCGTATGGTTACGATGGGCACTATTACCGTGATTGCAGTGACCATGGAGATTATACGCAGGGGACTCTCACATCGGGCACTATCAGCATGAGCACAGTCACCATGGGCACTGTCACACTGAGCACTGTCACCATGGAAACGATCACTATGAGCACTGTCACCGTGGATACTGTCACGATGGTAACTGTCACCATTAACACTATCACCATAAGCACGGTCACCGTGTGCACTCTAACAGTGATGGCGGTCACCATGGACAATATAAACATGGACACTGTCACAATGGGCACTGTCGCCATGAGCACTGTCACTATGGGCACTGTCGCCATGAGCACTGTCACCATGAGCACTGTCACCATGAGCATGATCACCATGGACACTATTTCCGTGGTTACATTTACCATGGAGAATATAAGCATGGGAATGTCACAATGGGAACTATCACTAGGAGCACTGTGACCATGACCAATGTGACCATGTCACATTGGGCAGTGTCACAATCGGGCCTGTCGCCATGGGCTCTGTCACCATGAGCACTGTCACCATGGGCACTGTCACCATGACAACTATCACCATGGGCATTGTCACTATGAACAATATCACCATGAGAAATATCACCATGGGCACTGTCACCATGTGCCCAGTCCCCATGGGAACTATCACTTTGATTGCGGTCACCATGGAGACTATAACCCTCGGCAGTGTCACAATGTGCAGTATCACCATGAGCACTATCACAATGAGCACTGCCACCATGAGCAATCTTTCCATGAGCACGGTCACCATGAGCACTGTCACCATGAGCACTGTCACCATGGACACTGTCACCATGGGCACTGTCACCATGGGAACTGTCACCGTGAAAAGTGTCACAAAGGGTCATATCACTATGGGTAATGTCACCACAGTATATTTCACAAAGAGCACTTTCACTGTGAGCATTGCGACCATGAGCACTATCACCATGAACACTATCACCATGAGTACTGTCACCATGAGTACTATCACCATGAGCACTGTTTCCAGGGGCACTCTCACTATGGGCACTGTCGCCATGGGCACTGTTACCATGAGCACTGTCACCATGAGCACGGTCACCATGGGCACTATTTCCGTGATTGCGGTTACCTTGGAGACTATAAGGATGGGAATGTCACAATGGGCACTATCACCATGAGCACTGTGAGCCTGGTCACTGTCACCATGAGAACTGTGACATTGGGCAGTGTCACAATGGAAACTGTCACCATGGGCACTGTCACCATGAGCAGTATCAGCATGAGCATTGTCACCATGGGAACTTAACCATGAGCACTCTCACCATTGGCACTGTCACCATGACCACAGTCACCATGAACACTATTACCATGTGCATTGTCACCATGACCACAGTCACCATGAGCACTATTACCATGAGCATTGTCACCATGGGAATTGTCAACAGAGCACTGTCACCATGAGCACGGTCACCATGGGCATTATTACCGTGGTAGCTGTTACCATGGAGACTATAACCATGGGACTGTCACAATGGGCAATATCACCATGGGTACGGTTATGATGGGAACTATTACCGTGATTGCAGTGACCATGGAGATTATAACCATGGGTCTCTCACATCGGGCACTATCAGCATGAGCACTGTCACCATGGGCACTTTCACCCTGAGTACTGTCTCCATGGACACGATCACCATGAGCACTGTCACCGTGGCCACTATCATCATGGTTAATGTCACCATTCGCACTATCACCATGAGCACGGTCACCGTGTGCACCATAACAGTGAATGTGGTCACCATGGACAGTATAAACATGGACACTGTCACAATGGGCACTGTCACCTTGAGAACTGTCACTATGGGCACTGTCGCCATGAGCACTGTAACCATGAGCACGATCACCATGGGCACTATTTCCGTGGTTGCGGTTACCATGGAGAATCTAAGCATGGGAATGTCACAATGGGAACTATCACCAGGAGCACTGTGACCATGAGCACTGTGACCATGGACATTTTCACCATGAGCACTGTCACATTGGGCAGTGTCACAATCGGCCCTATCACCATGGGCTCTGTCACCATGAGCACTGTCACCATGGGGACTGTCACCATGAGCACTATCACCATGGGCACTGTCACTATGAGAAATATCACCATGAGAACTGTCACCATGGGCACTGTCACCATGAGCACTGTCAACATGTGCCCAGTCGCCATGGGCACTATCACCATGAGCACTATCACAATGAGCACTGTCACCATGAGCACTGTTTCCACGGGCACTGTCACCATGAGCATTGTCACCATGATAACGGTCACAATGGGCACTATTACCGTGATTGCGGTCACCATGGAGATTATAACCATGTGAACTGTCACAATGGACATTCTCACCATGGGCAGTGTCACCATGGGCATTCTCACCATGGGTACTGTCACCATGAGCAGTTTCACCATGGGCACTCTCACCATGAGCACTGTCACCATGGGCACTATTTCCGTGATTCCACTTACCATGGAGACTATAAGTATGGGAATGTCACAATGGGCACTATTACAATGAGCACTGTGACCATGAGCATTGTGACCATAGTCACTGTCACCAAGAGCACTGTCACATTGGGCAGTGTAACAATGGACCCTGTCACCATGGGCTCTGTCACCATGAGCAATGTCACCATGGGCACTGTTACCATGAGCACTATCACCATTAGAACTGTCACCATGGGCACTGTCAGCATTGGAACTGTCACCATGGGCTCTGTCACCATGAGCACTGTCACCATGATCACGGGCACCATGGGCAATATTACTGTGATTGCGGTCACCATGGAGACTATAACCATGGGCAGTGTCACAATGGGCAGTATCACCATGAGCACTATCACAGTGAGCACTGTCACCATGAGCTCTGTCACCATGGACACTGTCACCATGGGCACTGTCACCATGGGAACTGTCACCGTGAAAAGGGTCACAAAGGGTACTATCACTATGGGTAATATCACCACAGTATATTTCACTAAGAGCACTTTCACTGTCAGCATTGTGACCATGAGCACTATCACCATGAACAGTTTCACCATGAGTACTGTCACCATGGGTACTATCACCATGAGCACTGTTTCCAGGGGCACTCTCACTATGGGCACTGTCGCCATGAGCACTGTCACGATGAGCACTATCACCATGGGCACTGTCACTATGAGCAGTATCACCATGACAACTGTCACCATCGGCACTGTTAGCATTGCCACTGTCACCATGAGCACTGTCACCATTTTCCCAGTCACCATGAGCACTATCACCTTGATCAGTGTCACCATGAGCAGTGTCGCCATGGGCATAGTCAGCATTGGAACTGTCACCATGGGCTCTGTCACCGTGAGCACTGTCACCATGATCACCGTCACCATGGGAACTATTACTTTGATTGCGGTCACCATGGATTCTATAACCATGGGCAGTGTCACAATGGGCAGTATCACCATGAGCAGTATCACAATGAGCACTGTCACCATGAGCAATCTTTCCATGAGCACTCTCACCATGGACACTGTCACCATGTGCACTGTCACCATGGGAACTGTCACCATGGGAACTGTCACCGTGAAAAGTGTCACAAAGGATAATATCACTATGGGTACTGTCACCACAGTATATTTCACAAGGAGCACTTTCACTGTGAGCATTGTGACCATGGGCACTCTCACCATGAGCACTATCACCATGGGAACTGTCACTATGAGCAATATCACCATGAGAACTCTCACCATGGGCACTGTCAGCATTGCCACTGTCACCATGAGCACTGTCACCATGTGCCCAGTCACCATGGACACTATCACCATGAGCACTATCACAATGAGCACTGTCACCATGAGCACTGTTTTCATGGGCACTGTCACCATGAGCATTGTCAGCATGATAACGGACACAATGGGCACTATTACCGTGATTGCGGTCACCATGGAGATTATAACCATGGGACTCTCACATCGGGCACTATGAGCATGAGCACTGTTTCCATGGGCACTGTCACCCTGAGCACTGTCACCATGGACACGATCACCATGAGCACTGTCACCGTGGACACTGTCACCATCGTTATTGTCACCATTCACACTATCACCATGAGCACGGTCACCGTGTGCACTATAACAGTGAATGCGGTCACCATGGACAATATAAACATGGACACTCTCACAATGGGCACTGTCACCATGAGCACGATCACCATGGGCACTATTTCCGTGGATGCGGTTACCATGGAGAATATAAGCATGGGAATGTCACAATGTGAACTATCACCAGGAGCACTTTAACCATGAGCACTGTGACCATGGTCATTGTCACCATGAACACTGTTTCCAAAGCAGTGTCGCCATGTACACAGTCACCATGAGCACTATCACCATGAGCACAGTCACCATGGGCACTATTACCATGATTGCTGTCACCATGGTGAGTATAACCATGGGCACTGTCACTATGAACGATATCACGATGAGCATTATCACCATGGCCACTGTCACCATGAGCACTAGCACCATGAGCAGGGTCATCAAGTGCAGTATTACCGTGATTGCAGTCAACATTTAGTCTATAACCATGGGCACTGTCACAATGGGCGCTATCACTGTGAGCACAGTCACCATGAGCATTATTACCATGATCAGTGTCACCATGGGGATTGTCACCATGATCACTGTCACCATGAGCACGGTCACCATGGGCACTATTCCCGTGGTAGCGGTCACCATGGAGACTATAACCCTGGGACTGTCACAATGGGCACTATCACCATGGGTACAGTCACAATGGGCACTATTAACGTGATTGCGGTCACCATGGTGATTATAATCATGGCGTGTGTTCTCATGGCAGCTCAGACAAGGCCCTTCCACGACAGCCATGAAAGCACCAGGTGTAGCTAGAGAAAACCCATTTTCCTCCCAGACCCTTGCATACGGTGGCTAGAGGCCAGTCAAGAGCACGTTATTCATTGGTTTCAAGGCAGCATGAATGCAGCTTTCACACGGGTAAGGCATAGTACCGTCAGGACCCCGATTCCACTGGCAAACACAACATATATCCCTGAGGTTTCTCACAAGTCAAAAGAGACACTTATTCCATGGTGGTTCCTTCCCTGAATCAACTTCTCAAAGCAGGGTGTTCGGCATCTAGCGAACTGCCTCAAACATGAAATGACCTTTATAACGATCCGGGCCAGTGCCTCTTCAAAACCCTCCTGTGCTACATGAAGAAAAGGGCTTTTGTTGCAGTAGGTGTGCAAGCCAGCTTTCTCCTCAGGTAGTAGGTCCTAGATGGAATGCGAAACCGAGTGTTTTTCTAAGAGCAGCTCAGAGTAGGTCAAAGAGTCCGACTTCCACAGCATGTTGGAACTGCCTAGAACGGTGTTCCTGAAGTGGTGAGTGGGCTGGGGAAATCAAGCTCTCCCAGCGAACAGGGTAACGTGTTCCCCTAAACTCGACATACACAGAGTGACTCGGCAGGCTACGGGCCTGGATGATGCTTAGCAGACCCAGGGGAGCCAGGCGGTACGCAGTGTTCTTTCAGGGAATACGGGGCCCAGGCGAGGCTCCTCGGAGTCCTGAGAAGACATGCAGAGCAGTGACTAAGGCCTCGTGGAAACTGCTGCCGCCTCCGCCTCTGCATAGGAATTCAGGGCCTTACCTCCAGGTCAATGGTCACGCTGGCTTGCCCGTGAGCGCACACCACGTTAGTATGCTGAATTTCACCTGAAGTAGAGTGACTTCAGGTACGAGACCCTCGATGAATTGTAAGCAGCGTGTCTTCTCATGGCAGCTCCGATGAGGGCCTTCCACGACAGCCATGGAAGCACCGGGTGTAGCTAGAGAAAACCCATTTTCCACCCAGAGCCATGCCTACAGTGCCTAGAGGCCTGTCAAAAGCACGGATTTCAGTAGGTTTCAAGGCAGCATGAATGCAGCTTTCACACGGGTAAGGCATAGTACCGTCAGGACCCCGTTTCCACTGGCAAACGCAACATATATCCCTCAGGTTTCTCACAAGTCAAAAGAGACACTGATTCCACGGTGGTTCCTTCCCTGAATCAACTTCTCGAAGCAGGGTGTGCGGCATCTAGCAAACTGCCTCAAACATGGAACGCCCTGGACAGGGCTCCGGGCCAGTGCCTCTTCAAAAGCCTGCTGTGCTCCATGAAGAAACGGGCTTTCGTTGCAGTAGGAACGCAAGCCACCTTTCTCCTCCTAGAGGCAGGGTCACTTCAGGTAGTAGGTCCTAGATGGAATGCGAAACCGTGTGTTTTTCTCAGAGTAGCTCAGACTAGGTCTAAGAGTCCGACTTCCTCGGCGTGTTGGAACTGCCTAGAACAGTGTTCTGCAAGCGGTGAGTGGGCTGGGGAAACAAGCTCTCCCAGTGAAAAGTGTAACGTGCTCCCCTAAACTCGGCATACACAGAGTGACTCGGAAGGCTACGGGCCTGGATGTTGCTTAGCGGACCCAGGGGAGCCAGGGGCTGTGCAGTGTTCTTTCAGGGAATACGGGGCCCAGGCGAGGCTCCTCGGAGTCCTGAGAAGACATGCAGAGCAGTGACTAAGGCCTCGTGGAAACTGCTGCCGCCTCCGCCTCTGCATAGGAATTCAGGGCCTTACCTCCAGGTCAATGGTCACCTTGGCTTGCCCGTGAGCGCCACACCATGTTAGTACGCTGAATTTCACCTGAAGTAGAGTGACTTCAGGTACGAGGTCCTCAAAGAATTGTAAGCAGCGTGTGTTCTCATGGCAGCTCAGACGAGGGCCTTACACGACAGCCATGCAAGCACCTCGTGTAGCTAGAGAAAACCCATCAGCTCCACACTCCCTCACCTCCACAATCACCTCAAACCTCACTCACCTCCATATTCATCTCCACCCTCCATCCCCTCCTCCCTCACCTCTACCCTCCCTCTTCTCCACACTAACCTCCACACTCACTCACCTCCACCCTACCACATCTCAATCCTCACCTCCAATCTCACTCACACCCACACTCACCTCCACCCTCACACTTCCATACTCCCCTCCACACTATGTCACCTCCAACCTCACCTCTATCCTCACTCACTTCCATATTAACCTCCACCGTCACTCACCTCCGTCCTCACCTCCACCCTCCCTCACCAAACCCATTAAACTCCTTACTCACCTACACACAACCTCAAACCCACCCTCACCTCCACGATCACCTGAAGCCTCACACCTCCATAATCACCTACATCGTACCTCACTTCCACAATCACCTACAGCCACACTCACCTACACCCTCACCTCCAACTTCACTCACCTCCATACTCACATCCAACCACCCTCACCCCCACACTCAGCTCCACCGTCGCACTTCCATACTCACCTCCAACCTCCGACACCTTCACCCTCACTTCTACCCTCACTCACCTCCAACGTCACCTCCACCTTCCCTCACCAGCCTCACTCTACTCCATACTCACCTCTACCCAACCTCACCGTCACCACCCCTCACCTCCATCCTCACCTCTACCCTCACTCACCTCGATACTCACCTCCACACTCACACCTCCATACTCACCTCCACCCTCTGACACCTCCACACTCACCCCCACCCTCACTCACCACCCTCCAGAACCTCCACACTCATTTCCACCATCACACACCTCCATTCTCACCTCTACCCTCAGTCACTTCCATACTCACCTCCACCCTCTCTCACCTCAACACTCACCTCCACCAGTACATTTCCATACTCACCTACACCCTCCCTCACTTCCACAATCACCTCCACCCTCCCTCACCTCCACCCTTGTCTTCACACTCCCTCCCCTCCCCCTTCACCCGCACCCTCACTCACCCACATACTCACCTCCAACTTCCCTCACATCCACCCTCAGCTTCACCGTCCCTCACCTCCACCCTCAGCTCCATCCTCACTCACCTCCATACTCACCTCGATCCTCACCTCCACACTCACCCACCTCCATACACATCACCAACCACACTCACCTCGATATTCACCTCCACCCTCAAACCTCGACATTCACCTTCACCTCACACACCACCACACTCACCACCAGTCTCACCCCTCCACACTCACGGCCACCCTCACTCATATCCATACTTACCTCCACCCTCACTCACATCCACCATAACGTTCATCCTCACACCTCCAAACTCACCTCCACACTTCGTCACCTCCTCTCTCATCTCCATCCTCCCTCAACTCCACCCACAACTCGACTCTCACTCACCTCCATACTCACCTGGACCCTCCCTCACCTCCACCCTCACCTTCACACTCCCCACCTCAATAGTCACCTCCACCCTCCCTCACCTACACCCTCACCTTCACACTCCCTAACCTCCACCCTCACCTCCACCCTTCCTCACCTCCACCCTCACCTCCTCCCTGACTCACCTCCGTAGTATCCTACAACCTCACACACCACCACACGCACCTCCAACCTGTCTCAGTTCTACCGACACCTCCAGCTTCACACCTCCATATAAACCTACATCCTCACCCCCCAACTCCATGAACTCCACACTCAACTCCACCATCACTCACCTCCATATTCACCTGCACCCTCCATCCCCTCCACCCTCACTCACCTCTGTACTCACGTCCATCCTGACTTCCACCTTCCCTCACTTCCACAATCACCTCCACCCTCCCTCACCTCCACAATCACCTCCACCCTCCCTCACTTCTACAATCACCTCAAACCTCACTCACCTCCGTATTTACCTCCACCCTCCATCCCCTCCTCCCTCACCTCCACCCTCCCTCTTCTCCACACTAACCTCCACACTCACTCACCTCCACCCTACCTCACCTCAATACTCACCTCCAATCTCACTCACCCCCACACTCACCTCCACCCTCACACGTCCATACTCCCCTCCACACTACCTCACCTCCAACCTCACCTCTACCCTCACTCACTTCAGTATTAACCTCCACTGTCACTCACCTCCACCCTCACCTCCACCCTCCCTCACCAGCCCCATTAAACTCCATACTCACCTACACCCAACCTCAACCCCACCCTCACCATCACCATCCTTCACATCCACACTCACCTCCACGCTCACTCACTTCCGTACTCACCTCCAACCTCCCTCACCTCCACGATCACCTGAAGCCTCACACCTCCATAATCACCTACACCTTACCTCAATTCCACATTCACCTCCACCCTCACTCACCTCCACCTCATCTCCAACTTCACTCACCTCCATACTCACCTCCAACCCCCCTCACCTCCACACTCAGCTCCACTGTCGCACTTCCATACTCATTTCCACCCTCTGACACCTTCACCCTCACTTCTACCCTCACTCACCTCCAACCTCACCTCCACCCTCCCTCACCAGCCTCACTCAACTCCATACTCACCTCCACCCAACCTCACCTCCACCCTCACATTCACCATCCCTCACCTCCATCCTCACCTCCATGCTCACTCACCTCCGTACTAACCTCCACCCTCCCTCACCTCCACGATCACCTCCACCCTCACTCACCGTGATACTCCCCTCACCCTCCCAAACCTCCATACTCATTTGCACCACCCCACACCTCTATCCTCACCGCCAATCTCACTCACCTCCATACTCATCTCCACCTTCTCTCACCTCCACCCTCACACTTCCATAGTCACCTCCACCTTCACTCACCACTACCCTCACCTCCACCCTCCCTCACCAGCCTCACTAAACTCCGTACTCTTCTCCACCCAACCTCACCTCCACCGTCACCTTCAGCATCCCTCACCTCCATTCTCACCTCCACGCTCACTCACCTCCGTACTCACCTCCACCCTCCCTCACCTCCACGATCATATCACCCTCACACCTCCATAATCACATACAACTTCCCTCACCTCCAAAAGCATCTCCTCAGTCACTCAGCTCCATACGCACCACCACCCCTCCACCCTCACTCACCTGCATACTCATCACCAGCCTCACTCACCTTGATATTCACCTAAACCCTCACACCTCGACATTCACCTTCACCTCACTCACCACCTCATTTACCTCCACCCTCACACCTCCACACTCACGGCCACCCTCACTCATCTCCATATGTACCTCCACCCTCACTCACATCCACCGTAACGTCCACCCTCACACCTCCATACTCACCTCCACCCTCCCGCACCTCCACAATCACCTCCAAATTCCCTCACCTCCACAATCACCTCAAACCACACTCACCTCCATATTCACCTCCACCCTCCATCCCCTCCTCCCTCACCTCCACCCTCCCTGTTCTCCACACTCTCCTCCACACTCACTCACCTCCACACTCACCTCCACCTTTCCTCACCTCCACCCACACCTTGACTCTCACTCACCTCCGTACTCACCTGCACCCTGCATCACCTCCACCCTCCCTCAACTCCACCCTCAACTTCACCCCCCCTCACCTCCACACTCCCTCACCTCCACCCTTGTCTTCACACTACCTCACCCCCCCTCACCTGCACCCTCACTCATCCCCATCCTCACCTCCAACTTCCCTCACCTCCACCCTCAGCTTCACTGTCCCTCAACTCCACCCTCAGCTCCATCCTCACTCACCTCCATATTCATCTCGATCCTCACCTCCACCATCACTCACCTCCAAACTCATCTCTGCCCTCCCTCACCTCCACGCTCACATCTACCCACACTCACCTCTATTTTCATCTCGACCTTCACTCACCTCTACCCTCAACTCCATCCTCAGTCACATCGACACTCATCTCCAAACTCACTCACCTCGATATTCCCCTCCACCCTCACACCTCCGCACTCACGGGCACCATCTCTCATCTCCATACTTCCCTCCACCCTCACTCAAATCCACCGTAATGTCAACCCACACACCTCTATACTCACCTCCACCCTCACTCACCTCTATACTCACCTCCACCCTCCTTCTCCTCCACCCTCATCTCCACCCTCCCTCACCTCCACCCACACCTCGACTCTCACTCACCTCCATACTCAATTGCACCCTCCCTCACCTTCACCATCACCTCTACCCCCCCCACCTCCACATTCACCTCCACCCTCCCTCACATCCATGATCACCGTCACATTCCCTCACCTCCATCCTCACCTCCACCCTTCCTCAACACCTCCCTCACCTCCTACCTCACTCACCTCTATACTATCCTACAACCTCACCTACCTCCATACTCACCTCCACCATCTCCCTCTTTTACACATACCTCCACCGTCACACCTCCATACTCACCTACACCCTCACCACCACACTCCCTCAACTCCACAGTCGCCTCAATTCTCACTCACCTCTGTATTCACCTCCATCCTCCCTCACCTCCACGCTCATCTCCACCCTCCCTCACCACCCTTCTCATCTCCACCTTCCCTCACCTGCACACTCACCTCCACCCTCACACTTCCATACTCACCTCCACCATCCCTCACCTCCACCCTCACCTCTACCCTCAATCACCTCCATACTCACTTCTGCCCTCACTCACCTCCACCCTCACCTCCACCCTCCCTCACCAGCCTAACTCAAATTCATATTCACCTCCACCCAACCTCACCTACACCCTCAATTTCACCCTCCCTCACTTCCACCCTCAGCTCCACCCTCACCCACCTCCATACTCACATCCATCCTCACCTCCATCCTCACTCACCTCCATACTCCCCTCCAACCTGCCGATCTTCCACCCTCACCGTCACCCTCCCTCACCTGAAGTCTCACCTCCACCCTCACTCACCTCCACCTTCACCTCCACCTTACCTCAGCGGCCTCACTAATCTCCATAATAACCTCCACCCCACCTCATCTCCACCCTCACCTTCACCCTCCCTCACCTCAACACTCACCTCCAACCTCACTCACCTCCATACTCACCTCCATCTTCATCTCCACCCTCACTCACCTCCGTACTTACCTCTGACCTCCCTCACCTACAACCTCACATTCACACTCCCTAAACTCCATCCTCCCTCACCTCCAAGATCACCTCCACCCTCACACCTCCATAATCACCTACACCCTCACTCACCTCCATACTCACCTTCATCCTCCCCTCCAACCTCACTCACTTCCATATTCACCTCCACCCTCCCTCCCCTCCACCCTCACCTTCACCCTCCCTAACCTCCACCCTCACCTCCTCCCTCACTCACCTCCATACTATCCTACAACCTCACGCACCTCCATACTTACCTCCACCATCTCCCTCTTCTACACACACCTCTACCGTGACACCTCCATAGTCAACTACACCCTCACCTCCCCACTCCCTTAACTCCACACTCGCCTCAACTCTCACTCACCTCCCTATTCACCTCCACCCTCCCTCCCCTCCACCCTCACCTCCAACCTCCTTCCCCTCCACACTCACTTCCACCCTCACACTTCCATACCCACCTCCACCATCCCTCACCTCCACCCTCACCTCTACCCTCAATCACCACCATACTCACTTCCGCCCTCACTCACCTCCACCCTCCCTCACCAGCCTAACTCAAATCCATATTCACCTCCTCCCAACCTCACCTACACCCTCACCATCACCCTCCCTCACTTCTACCCTCAGCTCCACCCTCACCCACCTCCATACTCACATCCATCCTCACCTCCATCCTCACTCACCTCCATACTCCCCTCCATCCTCCCTTACCTCCACGATCACCACCACCCTCACACCTACATAATCACCTACACCCTCACTCCCCTCCATACTCACCTCCATCCTCCCCTCCAACATCACTCACCTCCACCCTCACCTCCACCCTCTCTCACCTCCATACTCACCTTCAACCTCTCTCACCTGCACCCTCACCTCCACCTTCCCTCAACTCCACCTTCACCCCCACCATCACTCTCCTCCATACTCACCTCCAACCTCACTCACCTCCATAATCACCTTCACCCTCCCTCACCTACACACTCACCTCCACCCTCCCTCACCTCCACCCTCACACTTCCATATTCACCTACAGTCTCCTTCCCCTCCACAATCACCTCCACCCTCACTCACCTCGATATTCACCTCCAGCCTCACAACTCCACACTCAAGGTCACCCTCACTCATCTCCATACTTACCTCCACCCTCACTCACATACACCGTAAGGTCCACCCTCACATCTCCAGCCTCACCTCCACCCTCCCTCGCCTTCACCGACACCTCGACCCTCACTCACCTCCATACTTACCTGCACCCTCCCTCACCTCCACCCTCCCTCACCTCCACCCTCCCTCACCTCAGTAGTCACCTCCACCCTCTCTCACCTCCACCCTCACCTCCTCCCTCACTCAACTCCATACTATACTACAACCTCATGCACCTCCATACTCACCTCCACCTCTCTCACTTCTAACCACACCTCCAGCGTCACACTTCCATAAAACCTAGTCTCACCTACACACTCCCTCAACTCCACACTCACCTCCACTATCACTCACCTCCATATTCATCTCCACCCTCCATCCCCTCCACCCTCACCACCACTCTCACTCACCTCTGTACTCACCTCCATCCTGACCTCCACACTCCCTCACCTCCACACTCACCTGCACCGTCACACCTCCATAATCACTTACACCTTCCCTCACTTCCAAAATCACCTCCACCCTCACTCACCTCCACCTTACCTCACCTTCATCCTCACCTCCAACCTCACTCACGTCAATACACACCTCCACCCTCATACCTCCCTACTCAACTCCACCCTCTCATCCACCCTTCCTCACCTGCACACTAAGCTCCACCGTCACACCTCAATTCCCACCTCCACCCACCCTCACCTCCACCCTCACTCACTTCAATACTTACCTCCAGCGGAAGTTCCTCCAGCCGCGGTGCTGTGCTGTGGGGAAGGGAGACGGATTTGTAAACCTCGGAGCGAGGTTCTGCATACCCGAGGCCGCTGCTGTGCGGAGACCCCAGGGGAAACCACCGTCACCATGTCTGACCAGGAGGCAAAACCTTCAACTGAGGACTTGGGGGATAAGAAGGAAGGAGACTATGTTAAACTCAAAGTCATCGGACAGGATAGCAGTGAGATTCACTTCAAAGTGAAAATGACAACACATCTCAAGAAACTCAAAGAATCATACTGTCAAAGACAGGGAGTTCCCATGAATTCACTCAGGTTTCTCTTTGAAGGTCAGAGAATTGCTGATAATCACACTCCAAAAGAATTGGGAATGGAGGAAGAAGATGTGATTGAAGTTTATCAGGAACAAACAGGGGGTCGTTCAACAACTCAGATATTTTTATTTTTTTTCTTTTCCCTTAATCCTTTTTTATTTTTTAAAATAGTTCTTTTGTAATGTGGTGTTCAAAACAGAATTGAAAACTGGCATCCCATCTCTTTAGAACATCTGGTAATTTGAATTCTAGTGCTCATTTTTCATTATTGTTTGTTTTCATTGTGCTGATTTTTGGTGATCAAACCTCAGCCCCATTCATATCACCCTCTCCTTTTTAAAAATTACGTGTGTGCACAGAAAGCCCGCCTTTTCCAGGACTGTGCATTTATAGGCTTGTGATAAATAAGATTGACTAATGTGAGTGTTCATAATGACTTTCCAATTGGCCCTGAAGTTCTAGCATGTGATCGCTTCACTCCTGGACTGTGACTTTCAGTGGGAGATGGAAGTGTTTCAGAGAACTGAACTGTGGAAAAATGACCTTTCCTTAACTTGAAGCTACTTTTAGAATCTGAGCGTCTGGACCAAAAGAAGAGGAATATCAGGTTGGAGCCAAGGTGACAGAGGTGGTGAAAATAATGACTAACTCCAAAGATGGCTTCACTGAAGAGAAAGCATTTTAAGATGAAACAAAAATCTTGTCAGAAGATCTCAGAAAAGTTCTAATTTTCATTAGCAGTTAAAGTTATTCATGCAGAGGTGTATACAGCAGAACGCTGCTCTTTTTGACATTATTTGTACTTTTTGGCCTGGGATATGGGTTTTAAATGGACATTGTCTGTACCAGCTTCATTAAAATAAACAAAATATTTGTAAAAAAAAATAATAATACTTACCTCCACCCTCCCTCACCTCCACCCTCCCTCACCTCCACCCTCCCTCACCTCCATCCTCCCTCACCTCAATAGTCACCTCCACTCTCCCTCACCTGCACCCTCAACTTCACCCTCCCCCACCTCCACCCTCACCTCCACCCTTTCTCACCTCCACACTAACCTCCACCCTCACACCTCCATTCCCACATTCACCCTCGCTCACCTCCACACTCATTTCCACCCTCACACTTCCATACTCACCTCCACCCTCCCTCAACTCCATACTCACCTCCACTCTCACCTCCATCCTCTCACCTCCACCCTCACCTCTACCCTCCCTCACCTCCATACTCACTTCCACCCTCACTCACATCCACCCTCACCTCCACCCTCCCTCAACACTCTCACTCACCTCTATACTTATCTCCACCCACCCTCACCTTCACCCTCCATCACCTCCACCCTCACCTCCATCCTCACTCACCACCATACTCACCTCCAACCTCCCTCACCCCCACTCTCACCTCCACCATCACTCCTCCATACTTACCCTACCCTCCCTCACCCCCACACTCAACTCTATCCTCACTCACCTCATTATTCACCTCCACCCTCACCTGCACCCTCCCTCACTTCCACCATCACCTCCACCCACACTCTCAATACTCATCTCCAACCTCACTCACCTCAATACTCACCTCCACCCTCACCTCTACCCTCACTCACATCCACCCTCACCTCCACCTTCACTCACCAGCACCCTCCCTCTCCCCCACCCTCACCTCCACCCTCACTATACGCAATTAGAGTAAGCCCGCGCGCAGCAATAAAGAGCCAATGAAGCCACAAATAAATAAATTTATTTTTAAAAAAGTTTAATGTTTGTTAAAATATAATATTTGTTTAAAAGACTTTTGAAAGATGCCTTTGTTACATTCCCTGGGCCCAGATATGAACTGATGCAAAAATAATAATAATCAATAGAAGTTACAAGATTTGAACTTACTGCACTAAAGTCATAGGGCAGGCTGCCCAGTGCGGGAGTCCAGCTCCTGCAGGTCCAGGAATACCCGAGGGATGGACAGCGTCGGCGAGGGGAAGTTAAATAAATCAACAACACTGTGTATGTACAAGCATGATCTCTCTCTATTTTCTCACGGTCAGATTTATATACCCTAAGTGATTACATCATCAGGTGTTTAACTAAAACCTCAGAAGATATTCACAATAGGTTGTACCTAATATTTCTAGATGTACTTTTAAAGTAATTCTAAAGGTTCTCAAAACATCATTGTTTTTTCTTAGGGTAGGTTCAATCCATACTGATAACAAAGCCAAGCTAATATGTAACAAGCCATTAAAAGAAACTATGGAGGAGGAAGTTTCCTGAACTTTCCTATGTGTCCCAGAGGTCCGCATGAACAATACCCATAATCATTTATTACTCCCATGTAGGGCCATTGTTTTTTTTTATTATTGGTGTTTTCCATAGAAACAACCCTACATTTCCAGGTTGTTTGTTTTTTCTTCCACCAGTCAGGGGCTGTTGTTAAAAGTCCCAATTCGTAGGTTTTGGTTTGGGAGGGGTTAGGGGATGTTTGACACAGTTAAGCTTGGGACGGGAGGCAAATCCCCCGTGTACTTTTTCAAGGCAGAAGCACAAAATTACAAAACAGATCAGAAGAGATGTAGTCAGCTTCCTGGGCACAGCACTGCCCTGCAGCGCTGTCTTGGTGTTGTTCCATGACCCTGTCATGGCACAGAGGCTCCAGGTTGGCTTCCAACAGCCCAGCCTCTCTTCATGTAATAGCTCCCAGTCTCGGAAAGATTGATTCTAAATAAATAGCTCACTGCCTTGCCCAAAGGCTCACAAAAGGCCGTTTGTCCTCAACTAGAAAAGCCATGAGAAGAAAATGTGGAGATTCAAGGTCTTCATTTGGTCTCCTCCAAACAATCCATCAAGCACGATCTCCCTTCTTTTGAAACTTCTGTTGCACTTACACTCTGTGTCACTCACTCTCACAGTAAACCATACCGTCTTCTCTTTCTCTTGCTTTGTCTTCCTGTCTCCTGTTTGTCTTCCTGCCACCGTCTTCTGTGGAAATGGCTAGCGGCGGGGACCATGACTCTATTCTCTGCTCATTTCAGCATTGGTGCCAGGCGAATGGGAGGAACATGAATTCATTCAACAAACATCACATCTGTGGCATATCTACTATGCTCCAGCACTGTAACCAGAGATACAGTGGTAAACAAGACAAGGTCTTGCCCCCAGAGAACTGAAATCTGCAGGGAGAGAGACTGGCAAGCAAACAGGCAAGTACCATCAAATGTGATGTGTGATCCTTGAAGCCATCAGTGAGGCCATGAGAGCACATCTGGCGGGATTCGAGCTGGTTGTGAAGAGTCCAGGAAGAGCTCTGGATGAAGTGACTTCTAACAAACAATCTGGAGGCGAATAGGACTCAGCCCAGTGAACAAGGGTTGGGGGCGCGGAGGAGTTTTCCCCAGAGTTTAAATTGCATCCCAGAGATGAGAAATAGCAGAGCACATGAAAAGAACAAGAAATCCTCCAGTAGACTTGGAAAACTCACCTCGTGGTGAGGATTGGAGATGGGAGATGAAGCTCTAACCATGAGCCGAGACCCAGAGACACAGGAGGATATTTGGTCTTGCATCTTCAGGGTCACGGAGGGCTGGGGAAAGTTCTGAGAAAGCGTGTGACTAACTGTGGCTGAGCTTCGAGAAGGCGCTGCGGAGAGACGGCGGGAGGTGGGCTGCGGCGGGGATCCGGGTGAGGGCGGGGATCCGGGTGAGGGCGGGGCTGCGGCGGGGATCCGGGTGAGGGCGGGGCTGCGGCGGGGATTCGGTGAGGGAGGGGCTGCGGCGGGGATTCGGGTGAGGGCGGGGCTGCGGCGGGGATTCGGTGAGGGAGGGGCTGCGGCGGGGATCCGGGTGAGGGCGCGGCTGCGGCGGAGATCCGGGTGAGGGCGGGGATCGGGGTGAGGGCGGGGCTGCGGCGGGGATCCGGGGGAGGGCGGGGCTGCGGCGGGGATTCGGGTGAGGGAGGGGCTGCGGCGGGGATTCGGGTGAGGGCGGGGATCCGTGTGAGGGCGGGGCTGCGGCGGGGATCCGGGTGAGGGTGGGGCTGCGGCGGGGATCCGGGTGAGGGCGGGGCTGCGGCGGGGATCCGGGTGAGGGCGGGGCTGCGGCGGGGATTCGGGGGAGGGAGGGGCTGCGGCGGGGATCCGGGGGAGAGCGGGGCTGCGGCGGGGATTCGCTTGAGGGCGGGGCTGCGGCGGGGATTCGCTTGAGGGCGGGGCTGCGGCGGGGATTCGGGTGAGGGCTGGGTTGCGCTGGACCAGGGCAAGGGATACGGAGGTGGAGGGGCAGGAGGGTACCCGTGTTTCCAGGTTAGTCAACTGCACGTAGGCTAGTAATTCTAGAGCAGGACTGCGGTCCTCAGGGTGTGGGCCTGCAGCGTTCGCACCACCTGGACCTGATGAAAAATGCAAATTCCCCAGCTCCAGTCCGGACCCAGTGAGTGAGAAATGTATGCGGAGAAGACCGGCGACCTGCTTTTTAACCACCTTCCAGGGATTCTGGTGCGTGCTTAGGCTTGAAAACCAATGTTCTAGCTCATGGGTCTTCAAACTGTTTTGCTCAATACCCTAAAAAATGTTTGAAAAAATATGTACAATTCACACTTTTTTTGGTAATTTTTTGAATTTTATTTTTTTATACAGCAGGTAATTCACACATTTAAAATTTGACATCCAAACATTCTTTTTATATGTAAATAGTTGCAAAGGACGTAATTTCTAGCATATTAAAAAATATTGTATCTTTGAAATACAGTCAATGAAATCCACATACTCTTTCCCTAACTGAACTTTATACTGTATTCTATTAATCAACGTGCCATACCTATCTGCAACAAAAATATGAATGTAATCAAATATTCATCCTAAATATAGATATAATTATTTTAGTACATAATTGATAAAATAGCATAACGTTTTAAAATTTTGATAACTATTAACATAAAAAGTAAAATATTATTGAAATATCCTTATGAGACGACTAGGGCCTTTAAAATTTAATTCATATATCTGTGGATATGTTAGACCTGAACGGTCTCTGAGGGATCCCAGCTCGCCCAAGAACCGCCAAGAGTCGAGAGTCGCTGCAACACGCAAGAGGTTTATTAGGAGCCGGTGCACCGGGGTTCCTTGGTCCTCACGCAGGAGGCCGAAGAGGAACCCCTTAAAGCGGAATTACACATATTTTATAGTTTTCTTTATCTAATTATGCAAAGTGTGGATACATCGAGGGTTTTCTTCTGATTGGGCTCGTTTGGTCCGGAGTGGGGACTTGGTATTTCTTGATTGGTTAGCTGTTGGATGCCTATTTTACATTCTGGTGTTTTTGTGGTGGGGGGTTGAGTCACATGAGTTATGGTTGGCTAGGGCGACCTTTAAACTCTGGCTTAATCATTCTTATCACCCGCCATACTGGTTTGCTCGAGGTTTCATCCCCCGCCATACCTGTTTGCTCGGAACGGTTAGGGACCTGCGGGGGAAGGGGGGAGGCTTACTCTCGGGTGAGGGTCTGGCAGAATATGATTGGCCCTTCAACAATGAGGAGACTAGGGTGACTAAGGTAGGCATCTTGAACAATGCAGTTGCATCAGCCTTTTCTTCCAAAGGTTTGTTCTAACCTTTGGCCTGTGGCAACACACCTTCCTAGAACAATCTGGCCATTTTGGGTTCCTGGAATTGTTCGCCGTTGGGGTGGGTCACCTGCGCAGGCCTGCGGTTTCTGCTAACTTACATTTTAATCTTACATTCCCCCCTTTTTGTTTTGAGTAATTTCAATCATGGAATTTCAGTTGGGATACCTCGGTAATGCTGTCGCAGCATCAATACCTGTACGGTACTTATCCGCTGTCTAATGAATGCTATCAAGCGATTTAAAATGCATGGTCCAAAGGTCAAGAGTAGCAGCAGTAAAATGAGAGGTCCGAGTAGTGTGGAAATTAAGGTAGTTAGCCAAGGGGATTTATCAAACCACGATTGAAACCAGCCCTTCTGATTCTCTCTTTCTTGTTGCCTTTTGTCAAGGCGCTCTCTCAGCCTGTCCATTGTCTTAGTGATCGCCCCTGAATGATCAATATAAAAACAACATTCTTCTTTTAATGCGGCACAGAGTCCTCCTTCTTTAAGAAATAGTAGATCTAATCCCCTCCGGTTTTGCATCACTACCTCAGAGAGTGAAGTAAGTGACTCCTTTAACTGAGTTATAGAGCTTTCTAATGCCCGGAGATCAACATCCACAGCCTGTCTCAGGCTATCATAATAGTGAGGTTGCTGGATAAGGGCTGTTGCGCCTGTCCCTATTCCAGCCGCCATTCCCAACCCTAAAAGCACAGCCAGGGTAAGAGTCACAGGTTCTCTTTTGAATTTCCCTTTCCCTTCATATTCATCTAGGAAGGATGAATCCGAGTAGTAAATAAGTCTGGGGACTAGCTGGACTAGCACACAAAAGTCGGCTGAAGCATTGAGGACATCTAGAGAAACACAAGGGGTCAACCCTGTACTGCATGCCCACCATCCATCTTGGGGGGGAAGGAGATAACCTGAGCCCTGTGGAAGACTCGAGTTGGCACAGAGATGTCGATGGGACGAAGGGGGAGTCCCTACACAAGTACCGTTTCCTGACACCGAAGATAAAGTCAATTTAGTATTTCCTTTTTGTTTCCATCGACATTGATCTGAAGAACTGACTTTACTGAAATTAAAATTATAACCTATAGCATCATAATAAGGAGGTGGAGCTGCATAACAAAGCCAGCAGGACTTAGTAGCGTTTGGGTTAGTTGCATTGAGCACTCCAAATGCCGCCTGAACCAGGGAGAGCATTCGATCCCTGGGGGTTTTTGGTGCTGGGAGTTCTGTGGATCCCGCTGTTGCACCAGGGGTGTTAATAATGGTATTGGGCCTCTGGCTCCTTTCTGGCAATTTCGTAGGCGGTGCCTGGGGCAAAAGGGGGTACCCAATCTCAGAATTTGGTCCCATAGGAACCGGCGTAGGAGTTTCAATTTTTAGTTTAATTTTTAACATTAGTCCATCATCATATCCTTTTTTTATAAAATCTGATACCCCAATAATGGCCATTTACCCAATCTTTATCTTTTTTCCCTGACTCAGTGAAAGAGATTCTAAGAGGATGACACCAGGTCGAACATTCACCGCTCTCTTGGTGAGTATAATTAGCCACTATTATAATAAAGTCCCAGCCTGAGGTGGGTTTCCAGTAGGTGTCCCCTGTGGTTTCACATCCCCAACTTTGACAATAAAAACTCTCTGTTCCGCCACATTTGTAATTCAGGGTTCTGGGCCGGTGTGGTCCAGGGCACGCATAAAAGGAGAGAGCCCTAAGCTTGAGTCTTTGACTTAAGCCTTTACATCCCGGTTCATGGTGAAGGTCGCCTTGTGGCCCCGGCCCAAATTTGAGGAAAATTTTATCCGAGTTATCATGTGGGGTGTTAGCTAGGTCATAATGATCAGACATGCCCCATGCTGACATCCCAATTGCCAACTTACATACATCAGGAAACAGATCAGGCCACCAAGTCCAAGGGGGTGAGGTGTGACTAACCGACCAGATCACATCTCCAGTCTGGGAGATGACTTGCCAGGTCAGCCGCTGGGGCATGTGAGGGCTAAAGTCACTCACGATTAGCTGAGGCAGCAGAGTCAGGATTATGAGCCGGATGATCGCAGGAGCTTGAGCTTGAGCGGGTTGCTGGTTTTCTGGACTTTCCATTCTGGTGTTGCTGAAGTTGGGAATGGGGTCAAGCCTCCGGTGGATGTTGGGGCCGCCTTAACGTGCGAGGCGTGGATCCAGGCGGCTATGCCGTCTACCTTGACTGCAGTTGGAGTGGTGAGCAGCACGATGTAGGGGCCCTTCCAACGGGGTTCTAGGGTCTGGGTCCGGTGCCGACGGACGTATACGGAGTCCCCGACTTGGAAGGGATGGGCTTCTGCAGGGGTCCCCGGCCGGTATGCCTCTGCCAACTGAGACCACACTTCCTTCTGGACCAGCTGGAGCCCCAACAGCCTGGCATACAGATCAGTGTTATTTTGACAGTCGGGGCTGATACCTTCCCCCAGTGTGAGCAGAGGGGGAGGTGCCCCGTACAGAATTTCAAAAGGAGTGAGGTGATAGCGAGAAGGAGTGTTTCTGGCCCGAAACAGGGCCAGGGGAAGGAGCACCGTCCAATCAGTACCGCCAGTCTCTATGGACAATTTAGTCAAGGTCTCTTTTAGAGTCCTATTCATCCTTTCTACCTGTCCTGAACTTTGGGGCCTATAAGCACAATGTAATTTCCAATCAGTCCCCAAGTATTTGGCCACCCCCTGACTTACCTGGGCAACGAAGGCAGGTCCATTATCAGATCCTATTACCTTAGGAGCTCCAAACCTGGGGAAAATTTCTTCTAATATCTTCTTGGCTACCACATTCGCTGTCTCCTTTTTGGTGGGGAAGGCTTCTATCCATCCTGAGAAAGTATCTATAAAGACTAAGAGATATCTGTTACCGTATCTTCCTGGACGGATTTCAGTGAAGTCGACTTCCCAGTAAGCTCCAGGTCGGTCTCCTCGGAGCCTCTTACCGCTAGCCACATTTCCTTTGTTTGTGTTCACCTGCTGGCATGGAATACATTCCCGAGCAATGTGCTCGGCTAATTTAGTTAGTCCCGGGACATCATATCCTGTTTTCTGCATCAGAGATACCATTTTCTTAGTTCCCAAATGAGTCCATCTATGAATTTGCTGTAGCATAGATTTGGCTTGCTGGGGGGACAAAGTTTCTTTAGTTATGGCTGGGGGTGTTACCTCTTTACCCTTTGGTGTTTCTGAGCCTGTTAATTCTAGGATGATTTCCCCCAGAGCTACTTCTCGTGCCACTCGATCAGCCATATTATTGCCAGTTATTATTGGTGAATTCCCTCTTTGGTGTCCGGGACAATGGATGATGCTAACTTTTGTAGGGAGCATCAGGGCTGCCAGCAGGGCTACAATTTCTTCCTTATTTTTGATTTCTTTTCCTGCCGAGGTCAATAAGCCCCTCTGCTGGTAAATGGCACCGTGGACATGTGCAGTGGCAAAAGCATACCTGCTGTCCGTATAAATGTTAACCTTTTTATTCTCTGCTAACTCTAAGGCCTTTGTCATGGCTATCAGTTCAGCCCGTTGAGCGGATGTTCCTTGTGGCAATGCAGCCGCCCATATGACTTCTTTTCCGTCTACCACCGCAGCTCCCGCCCGCCGCTTACCTTCATCCAGAAAACTGCTTCCATCCGTGAACCAAGTGAAGGCGGCGTCAGAGAGGGGCTGGTCCATCAGGTCGGGCCTTGTTCCATGGGCTGCCGCTAGTACCTCCTGACAATCATGGATAATTGTGGTGCCTTCTAGGTCAGGGTCAGGCAGCAAAGTAGCTGGGTTCAGCCCCGTGGCTGAAGTAAATTTAATGCGGTCCGAATTCAGGAGCAGAGTCTGATAATGTGTCATTCTGGCGTTGGTGAGCCATCTATCAGGCGGTTGGCGAATTACACTTTCTAGTGCATGAGGTGCAGTTATTGTCAGATTTTGTCCCAAAGTCAGTTTATCTGCGTCTTTTACCAGTGTGGCCACGGCAGCAATTATTTTCAGACAGGCAGGCCAGCCAGCTGCCACAGGGTCTAATTTCTTTGATAGGTATGCAACAGGGCGATTCCGAGGGCCCAGCTTTTGAGTCAGTACTCCCTTTGCAATACCTTTGTTTTCTGCCACATATAGATGAAAAGGTTTAGTTACATCGGGTAGCCCTAGGGCCGGGGCTGATAGCAAGGCTCTCTTAATTTGGTCAAAAGCCCGTTGTTCCTTGTCACCCCATGTGAATGGGGTGCCGCTCTTGGTTAGGGGGTACAGAGGGGCTGCCAGTTCAGCAAACCCCGGAATCCATAGTCTGCAGAATCCAGCCGTCCCCAAGAATTCTCTGACCTGTTTGGGACTCTTAGGGGCAGGTATTCGGGCCACAGTGTCTTTTCTGCTTTCTGAGAGCCATCTCTGTCCTTCTTTTAGTAAATACCCCAGGTAACTGACCTGTCGCTGACAGATTTGGGCTTTCTTCGCTGATGCCCGGTATCCCAATGTTTCAAGTTCCGTCAGCAGTCTTTCAGTCCCCTTGATGCAGTCCTCTCGGGTTTCCGCAGCTAAAAGAATATCATCAACATATTGAAGCAGAGTTACCTGGGGGTTAGATTCTCTGTACGATGCCAGGTCCTGATGCAGCGCTTCATCGAAGATGGTAGGAGAATTTTTAAATCCTTGAGGCAGGCGTGTCCAAGTCAGCTGGCCTGCCATTCCCGAGGCAGGGTCCTTCCACTCGAAAGCAAAGTAGGGCTGGCTGAGGGAGGAAAGTCTCAAACAAAAGAAAGCATCCTTAAGATCCAAGACAGTGTACCAAGTATGTTGAGGTGGGAGAGTACTCAAGAGGTTATAAGGATTTGGCACAGTGGGGTGCAAGTCTGTTACCTGCTTGTTTACCTCTCGTAGATCCTGTACTGGCCTGTAGTCATTAGTCCCTGGCTTCTTAACAGGCAGGAGAGGCGTGTTCCATGCTGATTGGCATCTCACCAGGATTCCTAATTCCAGCAGTCTCTGTATATGCGGACGGATGCCGTCCCGAGCCTCTTTGCTCATAGGGTATTGGCGGATTGTTACTGGTGTGGCAGTAGCCTTAAGTTCCACTACCACCGGGGGGCGGTATTTTGCCATCCCCATCCCAGCAGTCTCAGCCCAGGCCTGAGGGAACCTAGTCATCCAGTCCTGCATATCAGTTTGTGGAGGTGAGGGTTTCTCATAGATCCTGTGTTCATCTTCTAATTTCATAGTTAAAATCTGGAGGAGCCTTCCCTGGCTATCCGTTATGGTGGGTCCCTCGGGCTGGAAGTGAATCTGTGCCCCGACTTTGGAGAGTAGGTCTCTCCCCAACAGCGGATAGGGGCATTCTGGAATGACCAGAAATGAGTGGGTCACTTGCCCCATTCCAAGATCTACAGTCCGGCGGGTGGTCCAAGAATATTGTTTATTTCCTGTAGCCCCTTGGACCCATGACCGCTTGTCTGAGAGAGGCCCTCTTGGTTGCAGGAGGACTGAGTGCTGAGCTCCAGTATCCACCAAAAACTGAACTGGTTCCCCCTCAACTTTCAGGGTTACCCTGGGCTCAAGGAGGGGGCTTGAGCCCTGACCCCCCTAATAATCTTCTTCATCTAGGGGCAAGACCTTGTCTTGCGGCGGGCGTCGCCTGTCCTTTTTCTTTGGGCACTCCCGTATCCAATGTCCTGTTTCTTTGCAGTAGGCACACTGATCTTTATCTAATGGCTGCCTTCTGTTGCCTCCCTGTCTGCCCTTATCTCTAATGTTCCCTCCTCCAATTACGGTAGCCAAGATTTTGTTTAAGTTTCTCTCTTGTCTCTTATCCCGTCTCAACTCACGGGCTTCCTGTTCTTTCTGTCTCCTTTCTTCTCTCTCGTCCTGTTCCTTCTGTCTCTTTTCTTCCTTTTCTTCCTCGGTTTCTCTCTTATTGTATACCTTATCTGCCTCCTTAACTAGATCCTGGAGAGAGAAACCCTGGAGACCATCTAGTCTCTGCAACTTCTTTCTGATATCAGGGGCCGCCTGATCAATAAAAGCCATAGCTATGGTGGCCTTGTGTTCCTCAGAAGTGGGGTCATAGGGAGTAAACCGCCGGAAGGCTTCCATTAGCCGCTCTAGGAACACAGTTGGTGATTCCTGGGGCCCCTGAGTTACCTCTCTTACCTTTGCCAAATTCGTGGGCCGTCTGGCCGCTCCGTGGAGACCCGCCACCAGAGCCTGGCGATACATTTTCAGGTGCTCCTTACCTTCAGGAGTGTTAAAATCCCAGTTCGGTCTGACAAGAGGGAAGCCAGCGTCAATCTCATTAGGCAGCTGGGTGGGCTGCCCGTTTGTGCCTAAAACATTTTTCCTAGCTTCTAAGAGGACTCTTTGTCTTTCCTCAGTGGTGAGGAGAGTCTGCAGAAGCTGCTGGCAATCATCCCAGGTAGGCTGATGGGAGAAAACAAGAGATTCTATTAAAGCAGTAAGAGCCTGTGGGTTTTCAGAGAAAGTAGGATTATGCATTTTCCAATTATAAAGATCAGCAGATGAAAAGGGCCAGTATTGGAGGGGCCTATTCCCGTGGTTATCGGGGGGGCCATATTCTCTAAGGGGTAGAGCGGTAGAATCCGGGGAAATAGCCCTCCGGCTTCTGGTGCCCGCCGAGGGACCCCCCCCCTCTGCCACAACAGGTGGCCCTATTGGTGCGGAGGGTTGTGGAGCTGGGACTGGGGAATCGGGAGGTGGTATGGGGTCTAGGGCTGGAGGGTAAGGTGGTGGTGGGGGATCGAGGAGAAGCAGATCGGACTGCAAGTCTGGATATATCGCCTTCCGTGGGTCCGGGGCTTCAGATGACTTCTCGGCGTCCGGGGCTTTTTTCAGGGCCAGTATTTCCGACCGTGCTGGTGCGCATGCAGACATGCCTGTTGAGGGAACAAAGGGCCGGACCCACGGAGGCGGGGAGAGAACTAGATCTTCCCAGACCAGGATATATGGTGTCTGGTCTGGGTGTCTGTGGGGTCCTGTGTTAAAGACCCTAGACTTGACTAGCCTGATCTGATCTAACATAAAGGATCCCTCGGGTGGCCACCCTGTCTGAAATGTAGGCCACTCAGAGGTACACAGCGTTTGCCATCTCCCTTTTCTTAGTTTTACCGAGAGGTTGTGGGCCCTAGACTTAACTTCGGTCCAGTGACTTAGAGTGAGAGAGAGAGGCGTCGTCATAGTTTGTCCCATTATCGTCCGTCAGGAGAAAGATAGAGCACAGGAGAACAATAAAATTTCAGAAGACACACCTTAATATTGCCGCCGCGAGCTCGTTTTAAAACTGCAACCAACTCAGATACAGATGGCAGTTTGTATATCCTGCCAGGACCGGTGAAGGGGAGACAAAATTTGTCTCTCCTTCCAGATGGACCACCAGGGCGTCCCCCAGGGTCCGTGGACACCAGCTATTGGCACGTCTGCCTAGCCAGGAGTCCAATACAGATTTCACAGCGAGCCGATTCGCACGGCTTCTTTCTGATGGCGGCTTACAGAGGACAGAAGACGAACAGACAGACAATTAGGCCTACCTGATACCTCCAACTCCCGAGGTTCCTGCGACCCGGGGCGAGTGGGGATCCCGGACGAGCCCCCAATCTGTTAGACCTGAACGGTCTCTGAGGGATCCCAGCTCGCCCAAGAACCGCCAAGAGTCGAGAGTCGCTGCAACACGCAAGAGGTTTATTAGGAGCCGGTGCACCGGGGTTCCTTGGTCCTCACGCAGGAGGCCGAAGAGGAACCCCTTAAAGCGGAATTACACATATTTTATAGTTTTCTTTATCTAATTATGCAAAGTGTGGATACATCGAGGGTTTTCTTCTGATTGGGCTCGTTTGGTCCGGAGTGGGGACTTGGTATTTCTTGATTGGTTAGCTGTTGGATGCCTATTTTACATTCTGGTGTTTTTGTGGTGGGGGGTTGAGTCACATGAGTTATGGTTGGCTAGGGCGACCTTTAAACTCTGGCTTAATCATTCTTATCACCCGCCATACTGGTTTGCTCGAGGTTTCATCCCCCGCCATACCTGTTTGCTCGGAACGGTTAGGGACCTGCGGGGGAAGGGGGGAGGCTTACTCTCGGGTGAGGGTCTGGCAGAATATGATTGGCCCTTCAACAATGAGGAGACTAGGGTGACTAAGGTAGGCATCTTGAACAATGCAGTTGCAACAGCCTTTTCTTCCAAAGGTTTGTTCTAACCTTTGGCCTGTGGCAACACACCTTCCTAGAACAATCTGGCCATTTTGGGTTCCTGGAATTGTTCGCCGTTGGGGTGGGTCACCTGCGCAGGCCTGCGGTTTCTGCTAACTTACATTTTAATCTTACAGATAAATATTACATAGTAATAAAATAAGACAAGCTTCAGCATCAGTTCTATTCATTTTTTCTTTTTATAATGCAAATTACGAAAAATAACCAAACACCCTGTTCATATAATAAGTACGTAGAGGGAATGAAAGGAGTTTTATTATAGCAATTCTACGTAATTCCCTAAACTCCTTCTAGGATATATGCCAAAATATTATAGAATCACCTGTCATCAGAAATGTCTGGTGGGGCTTTCCTGGTGGTCCAGTGGTTAAGACTTGGCTCTTCCACTGCAGGGGATGCGAGTTCAATCCCTGGTCAGGGAAATTCCGCGTGCCGCGTGGTGCAGCATTTTCAAGCAAAAATGTCTGATAGACTGTAACTTCTCTGTGAAACGGGAGGCCAAGTCATTCGTTGAGAGTAAAGGTGAAATGTGGGGCGGGCACGCAGAAGAGAGAGGAGTTCGGGGGGTGGGAGTGGAAGAGAGTGAGGACAAAAAACATAAGTGAATCGTTGCGCAGCATTTAGGCCCTGAAACACTGAGGATACAAATGATGGAATCAGCCAGTTAATGCGAGCATGTCATTCAGCTGCCACTGTTTTGAAATAGATTTCTGATCCACTGAGCAAAGATTAGTCGCACGGAATCTGTTACAGACAGAACAATGGTCCCTCAGAGATGCCCGTGTCCTAATCCCCCTGTGAATATGTTACTTTACACGACAAAAGGGACTTTTGTAGAAGCGATTAAAGTTTAAGAACTTGAGGAGGGAAGGGTATCCTGGGTTA